>NC_135289.1:658333-985000 GCF_051311805.1 Agelaius phoeniceus
CTCCCTTGGGTAACCCCGTGTCCTTCCTGGCGAGCTGGGGCTCGCTGAGCCCTGGCTCCCGGCTGCCAGCAGGACTAGGACTGCTGTCCAAGGGCTGGGGAGCTCCCGGCCTCTCCAGCGGCCTCTCCTCACGGCGCGGGGAGCGCAGCAGCGCCGAGAGCTCGTCCCGCAGCTTGTTCAGGTTGTTGGCATCCTTCCAGTCATCCTCGCAGCTCGGGTAGTCTGGAGGAGGCAGATCCAGGTCGTTCGCAGTGAGAGGTTCAGATTTTGGAGGGGAGTCTCTCCCAGCTACTTTCAGCTGGGGAATCCTCTCCCCCTCGGAGCCTGGCAGAGGGGACCGGCGGCCAGCGGGATTCACGCCTTGGCTGAGCCCTGTGCCTGGCTTGGGGCTCAGTGGAGGGGGCACAGCCGCCTTCCCAAGGCCCTGTCGGAGCCCGGAGCTCCTCTGCTCGGCCTCTCCCGGCCGTGCCTTGCTGGCAGCTCTGATGGTGAAGCAGGGTGGCAGGGGCGGCCGGGCGTGAGGCTGCCTGGGCACGGGCTCCTGCCGGCCCTCCTGCACCGGGATGGACGAGGAGCGCGCCGGGGCCGGCGGCGGCACCTTGAACGACCTGGGGAAGGTCAGGTGGGGCTCGGCCTTGGGCTGCGGGCTCTCCTTGGGGCTGGGGGCTGCAGGCACCCCGGGCTCGGCAGCGCAGAGCGGCCCCTCGCCGTCCCCCTGCCTGGTGTTCAGCACGGTCTCGGATTTCCACTTGGACATGCCGGGGCCGAAGGGGTCCCGGGCGCCCGGCGGGGCGGGCGGGATGAAGTCGGGAGGAGCCGGGGTGCTGGGGGAGGGCAGGGCCGAGGCGGGCGGCGGCGGCGCTGCCATGGCAGGAGGCGGGGGCACCGTCTCGGGCGGCAGCGGCGGCGGTGGTGGCAGCATCTCGGGGGGTGGAGGCACCGGCGAGGCCAAGGGGGGTGCCACGGGTGCTGGAGGGGGCGGTGGGGGCACCGATGGCGGCGGGGGGATCTCCTCATCCAGGCCGTGCCCATCGAGGGCCTGCGGGCGCAGGTCCCCCACCGAGCTGTACATGCGAATATTGCCATTGAGCTGGGAGCCAGAGCCTGCAGGAGCAGAGAGTGCAGCTGTGAGCCCCTCCCCATCACTGCTGGGCCAGCCTGGCCTGCGCCAGTGGCCTGCCCAGCCAGCCAGCCCCTTGCCAGGCTTGTCTAAAACTTCCTGAACCTAACAGCCACTCTGCCTCACCCCTGAGGAATTAATTAATTTTCAATGACTTCAAAAAATAATTAATAGCAGACTCTATTTTAGCATGAAAATATATGAGCAGACTGTCTGCTCCAGAGCTGGGTACACACACATTTCCTGCCCTGAGGGCTCCGTGAGCACACGGTGCAGCTCAGGACTCCACCAAGAACATCCCTTACCAAGAGCTGCCTTTTCCACAAAGTCTTCTGGCACCGACGGTGTTGGCACAGCCACCCCGTGGGATTCTTGGGCGTTCTGCAGGGGTTGAGAAAACAGAGCTGTCAGTCTTACAGCCAGGGATCAGAGCAAAGGGCTGACAAGCAGCTGGTAATTTGTCCACACAGCCCTGATGGGATCCAGGGCAGTGTCTGTGATATGGAGGTTCCTGTGGGAGCTGCTGTTGACAGGGTTTGAGGGGATGAGTGAAGTCATCACGGCTGCACAGGTGATGGAGGACTAGGGAGGAATTCAGGCTATTTCACATCCCCCTGGAGGAATATTTCACATCCCCCTCAGGGCTGCCCAGCTGCCAGCAGCAGCACCAGCCCCTCACCACTGATGTACCAGTGCACTGAGCAGCTCCCCTGCGTGTGCTGGGCACTCTGGTGGGTATTTCTCTGCAGCAAGCACTGCTGCAGTCACAGACAGACCTCCAGCTTTTTGTGAAACTGCCACCAGCATATCTGAGCACTCTGGGGAAAGCTGCTCTTTGTGTGGTTTGTGTTTTGCTCAGTTACTCCCTTCACGCTCATGCTGAGAGCCCGTAGCTGGTACAGGACCGGCAATTTGGCAGCCTACACACCTGGGAGGGCGCCTGCAGCGAGGGCACTGCTGAAATTGGTAATTGCAGCCACCCAGGTGAGCCATTGGGGCAGGTGACTCACCTGGAGCCTGGCAGCTCTGCCAGCAGCAAAAGCCTCTCCTGTCCCTGACTCACGGCTGGTTTGGCTCCGAGGGGCTGGGGTGGCTCTGGGACACACCTGGGCACCCGGGCCACACCTGGGCACCCGGGCCACACCTGGGCACCCGTGTGCAGGGCACGGCTGGGGGGTGTCACACTGGGCCTGGGGGCAGGCATCTCGGGGCACAGCAATGTCAGAGAGATACGAAACTCCGAGAGGGAGCATCCAACGAGGGACACACTGTCCCATTCGCACTGTCCCATTGGCAGCCCCCACATCCATTCCTGCTCACCCCGGGCAGCTGTTTGCACTGCTAACAGCCCTTGACAAAGGAAATGTTATCCTGCCATCAGCCTGCGCCTCTCCCCAGCCATTTCCTGCACACAAAAGCCTGGATAATGATTGAGCCCCTGCCCTTTGCCTTTCTCTGCCGCTATCACCGTTTTAACATCAGATTGCCGTGGGATTCCAAAGTCTCCTGGATCAAAGGTCAGTTGGATTTGTCCATCCAGCTCATCACAGCTACATTGCCCTGCCTGGGGAGCTCAGGAGCTGCTGGGGCAGAGCTGATAAAACAGCAGCATCTGGGCTCCTGTGGAAGAGCCCTGGAATGCCCCAGCTTTGGCCAAAATAACGGGAAAATGCACATATTTCACTTGCTACATCCCTCACCCTGCAGATGACCAAAGATCCCCTATAACCACAAGGGACTGAGCCGATCACAGGTGAGCCAGGAGTGAGGGAATTCCTATCCCTGGGATTGCACAAGGGACCAGACAGCTCCGTGCTGCTGGAGAGGCCAAGGGCTGCAAAGGCACAAGGGCGGGCCCTGAAATTCATCTGAGAGCCAGAGGGAAGACAAAGACCAAGAGAGGCACTTCAAGAGCTGACAGTTAAATTGTCCAGAGCACTGAGACACCAAAATCGCAAAGAGCAAACCGGCAGTCCCCGTTTGCAATGGAAATCCATTGCTGCAGGTTTGCAGAGCACCCCGAGGGGAGCTGCTCCTTCGCAGGGAAACAAAAACGCCTGAGCCCTGCATCACCTGCTTGGAGGAGTGCAGAGGGACTGGCAGTCAGGAGAGAGCCCTGCAAAGCTGGAGGACGCAGCCCGCACTCCATAAAGGAGCAGAACTTTTGGATGTGTCATTTCAAACTGGGCAAGCCTGTTCCTCACCAAAACCCTCTGTGGCAGCTGCTAATGCTCAGCATCTCTCCAAAACCACCCATCCCCACGTCATGGGCTGGCCTCTGAGGTGGAAAGCATCCCCAGCACGCTGCCAGCCTGCAGAGATGCTTGGGAAGATTGTTCCCGGTGTTTGCTGGGGTGTGGCCAGCCCAGAAAAGCTCCAGCTGATTCAGGGCAGGCTCTGGGTGCTGTGCCAGGAACCTGCATTTCCAGTTTGTGGTACCTGAATCAGATTGGTGCCTGCTGAGGAGCCCGTGGGGGGAAGCTTTCACTGCAACCACCAGGAATCACTTTTCATCCCTGGAACAGAGTCAGGCATCCCAGTGAGGGGAGCCTGCCTGTCCCCGTGCTCCCCAGCTCTCAGGAGCTCACCCATTCAACAACCAAGCTTGGAGCTGCCCCTTACAAAAGCCACCCAAAATACAATTGCCGAGCACCCTGGGGTCTCAGGGAGATGAAGAATTTCTCTGAATATGAGGAACTGCCCCTAAAGTCCTTGTTTCTGAGCTAGGGCAGTGTGGGTTTATCTCATTCCCTGGGATACCTGCAGTGCCGGGGGAGCAGGGGGGACCCCTCTGCTGCAGTCCCTGCCGATTCCTGTGGGACAGCAGGGCTGGGGCAGGAAGCAGCTCCTGAGCCAGGTGCAGAGGCTCAGGAGCTGCAGGGCAGGGCGTGAGCATCCTCCTGACTCACCGGGAGCTGCTCGCTGGGTGGGTGGGGGGAAAGGGTTAAGGCAGGAGCTGCAGAACAGCCCCGTGCAGGTGTGGACCTGGGGCAGGTATGTGCGAGGCAGCAGCGGAGTCAGTGCCAGATCAAATCATGATCAAACCTCACCAAAAGCGCGCAAACACCCAACGCACACTGGGCCTCCAAAACGCTGCCTCTTCCTGCTAATTCCTTCACTTAGAGCTGGTTCTGGGAGGAGCAGCCCAGGTTTGTGAGGGACCCTCAGAAGGGAAAGAGAGCCCCAGGGCCAGCTCTGCCTGTGTGGGTAGCACCGGGGCTTGGGTGACAGCCCTGAGGATTGGGAATGTTTTTCACACAGAGATTGAAAAGAATCACCCCTGCACAGCCACAGCATCACCTCATCCTCTGGGTGCAGCCCTGCAGGCTCCAGCCACACTCCTGATGTGGGACAGATCCTGCCAGCACCTGGGAGATGAACTGCAGTGCAAGCCTGATCTACCATCCCCGTGCTCAGCAATCGGTTTTCAATTGAAAATGCAGTCTGACAGTGCTCACACCTCACCCCCAGTGCCTCCTCTGTGCCCCAGAGCAGCCTGAGCTCAGATCACCATCAATCCCTGTAGCCAGCCTCATTTCAGAGGGGTTCTGCTGTCATTTCTGCTCCCCTCAGTAGGGGCTGGGGGCAGCAGCTCTGGGTCTGGGCACCAGGGCAGCCCAGCAGTGACTGGGGCACTCACCAGGGGCAGGAAGGTCAGCAGGGGCCGGACCCTCGGGCGCGGTTTGAGCGTGGCTGTGCCCGAGTCCGTCACCGTCCCGAAGCGATTGTCACCGTAATAGACCTCGATCACATCACCTGCGGGGAGAGCAGAGCGTGAGCACTGAGCTGGGCACTGCTGGGGACAGCACAGACACCCTGAGCTCACACAGAGCGGGCAGAATTTGCTGCAGCAGCCCCAGGGGTGGGCAGAGCCCGTCGGACCCTGAGGAAAAGCTGGGTGTCCTGGGGGTGAGTGGGAGACAGGAGAGGAAGGTCCCTGTGTGCAGGACAGGCACTCACAGCCCTGTCACACACCTTCCCTGAGCTCTGCAGGACGAACTGGAGCAGCTCAGAGGGAACAGGAGGCAATCCTGGCTGGTCTGAGCCGCTGGAATTGAGGGGAGGCAGCAGCAGAGCCAGCCAGGAGCAGGGACAGCTCCTGCCCTGCCGAGCACTCTGTGGCACAGCACTGCCAGCCCAGCCAGAGGGGGGCCAGGCGCTTCACCAGCCTCCAGCCTGCCCACAGAACACTGCCCTGCGTGGGGAGGCAGCAGGGCAGGAAGTCACAGGGCCCTGCTGTGACAAGCAGGAGCAGCCATCAGGAATTCCTGGTTCCCAGCCTTGTGCTTTCACCTTGAGCCACACCCCTTGGGCTGGTTTATTTCTGACAGTGAATAAAGCTCATAAAATTAATTTAATTACGTTCTTTGTGTCTGATTAGCAGCATGAATTAACAAGCAGAAATAGTGAAGCATGCAAACCCCACCTTGGCTGGAAGGAGATACACAAATAACTCGTAGCCAAGGAGACAGACATTAAAGAAATTCTGAGAGTTTGAGGAAGGAGGGGGAAACAACAAAATGGCTCTGATTGAAGGGAAAGCTGCAGGAGTGCTCCCAACAACAGACTTTGATAGTGAGGAAGGGAGGAGAAGAAGAAGGATGGGCAGAAATCAGGAGGAAGCTCCCAGGGAAACAGCTTTACCCAAAGTCTAGGAAAAAGAGGAGAGCAAATGCTCTGTGTGCGTCCCACAGAAGGAAAACACTTGCATGAGCACCTGGAATGGAGAACCTGACCACACCAGGGGCTGGGCATGAGGCAGCACAGCCTCTGCTGAGGGACTGGAGGCAGATGAATTCCACATAACCTTCAAACACACCACAGAGCCCAGGAGCACGCCAGCTTCTCCCACTCAGCACCCCCAGGTTACCCTGGGACACCCCAGGAGCGTCTGCCCTGCTGCCACTGCCCCTCCAGGCAATCACAGCTTCCCCTCCCTCACACCAAACTTCTCCCACTACGAGGGATTCCTTACACAGAGGACATTTTGTCCAGCTTTCAAATCACCGGCCAGCTGTGCTTCAGCCAGCCTGGTCCTACCAAGCCTTTACCACCTCCCTGCCTGGGAGGGGCCCAGAAGCTCTCAGGAAGAGCTGCTGCAGTCCCAGGGAGGACAGAGGTGCCAGCAAATTGCCTGGAAATGTTCAAGGCCAGGTTGGATGGGGCTTGGAGCAGCCTGACCTAGGGGAAGGTGTCCCTGCCCATGACAGGGAGTGGAATGAGATGAGTTTTAAGCTCCCTTTCCAGCCAACCACCCTGTGATTCTGTGATGATTAATTCTGTGGGTGACCCTGCATTCAGTGAGTAAGGAGCAGGAATTAAGGCCAAGGCAACAGGAGAGTTTGGACTCAGACAGCCTGAGCAGCAACAGAGTAGTTCTGAGACTTGAAATGATGAGTTTTATATTTAACAGTCACTAGGTAAACCCAGTGAGAAACTGGATTAAAGATCACAAGGACTTTGATCCTAGATTACTAAGCATCGCTCCCCTGAATGCTTTAATTAAAGGAAAATGAAGTGCTTGTAGTTGTGTTTTCTTTGCTAGATAAACAGGACTTGCCTGCTGGGAGCCCATCAGCAGCAAGCCCTGAGCCCTGCCAGCCTCCTTTCCTGGAAGGAGGCATCAGGAAATGCACCCTTGGAAGCTGTGGGAAGCAGCTGGCTCAAAGCACTGGCCTTGCTTCGGCCACACTCAGCCTGTCCTGGAGACATTTCTGTTCACTCAGCCATGGGAAATTAAATAAACAATTTGCCACGCATGTCATGGAACTTCTTCCTCCCCGGGGCTTGCATCACCTGCAGGAGGTGCAGCAGGTTTGAGCCGGGGTACCCACAGCTCCCAGCAGGAGGAGGAGGAGGCTGCAGTCACTATATTCAGGAATCTCTGAGTCAGGGACATGCAAACCTACACCCTTTGCACATTGCCTAACTTGTGTTTACTTTGTGTGAGAAACCAAGGTGGGGATCGGCAGGAGCAGGGGACTCCCCCAGGCACAGAGCCCTGCAGGAAATGGCCCAGAAACAGGGCCAGGGCTGGGGCAGGACTTGCTGTGCGTGGGTCTGGGGACAGCACAGCTGGCCCCTGGGCTGCTGTCCCTGCTGTCCCCCTTTGGGCTGCTGTCCCTGCTGTCCCCCTTTGGGCTGCTGTCCGTCCCCCTTTGGGGCTGCTGTCCCCCTTCCTGGGCTGTCCCTTTGGGCTGCTGTCCCTGCTGTCCCCCTTTGGGCTGCTGTCCCTGCTGTCCTCACTTTGGGCTGCTGTCCCTGTTGTCCCCCTTTGGGGCTCTTGTCCCCCTTCCTGGGCTCCTGTCCCCCATCCTGGGCTGTCCCTTCGGGCTGCTGTCCCTGCTGTCCTCACTTTGGGGCTCCTGTCCCCCTTCCTGGGCTGTCCCTTCGGGCTGCTGTCCCTGCTGTCCCCCTTTGGGGCTGCTGTCCCCCTTTGGGGCTGCTGTCCCCCTTTGGGGCTCCTGTCCCCCGTCCTGGGCTGTCCCTTCGGGCTGCTGTCCCCCCAGCCGTGGTGTCCCACAGCCACTGCACCCTCACCGAGCCCCATTCCGGGCAGAAACTCCATGAGGATGCTCAGGAAGGAGCGATTCACCAGCTGCTGCCCGGGCTCAGGTTTCAGGATTCCCGGCCCTTCCTCTGCAGTCCGACCCACACCTGAGCAGAAAGCTTTAGTACTGCCACTGCAGAACCGCAGCCGCAGAAATCAGGCTCCTAATAAGCAGACACAGCAACTTCTTTTCTTTTTTCTAATCCAAACCACATCAGAGAGAAGCTTGAATCCTCCTCAGATTTACGACAGTTAGAAATCAGCAATTTTCCTCCTAGGTTGCAGAGTTGCATGAAACTCCCTGTCACATTTTCATTTTATCTTGGTTTCACAGCTTGGCCTTCGGGGTGTAACCACCTCGCAGTTGCTTTGACAGACAACACTTCACCCTGCACAGCTCAGCAGGCAGCGCTTCCATTTTTTTAATCTTGGAAGAGTTTGTCGGGCTCTTACAGCCACCAAACTTCATCCACAAACTGCTATCTTCTATCTCCCCGGCTCCATTACTATTAATTTGGCTCCCTCCTACATGAGCCTCCAGGGCACCGTATTGCACTTAAAACCACAAAGAAACACAAATAAATCCCGAGGAATATGCAACCCTCAGCTCCGTCCTCGCTTGCAGCCCTGCGAGAAACAGGTTTATGAGTAAATAACTCCGACCTGGCAAGGCGCAGATCAAACATGGCGTGGGAAAGCGCGACGGGAAGCAATAAAGTGGATTTTCAGTCACTCATCGGCCTCTTTGAGCCGAGTTTAACCCGCCGGGAGCGGCAGCCGCCCAGCCCAGGTGCGGACCCCCAGCTCCCGCTCGGGCACAGCGGCGGGACCGGCGCTGCCGCATCCCGGAGCCGCCGAGCGCTCCCGGAGCCACCGAGCGCTCCCGGAGCCGCCCCCAGGCAGCAGCGGAGCCCCCGAGCCCACCGCACCCTTCAGCCCCGGGACCGCCCGGCCGAGCCCCAGGGCCGCCGGGGGACACTGACCGGTGCCACCCGCGCTGTCCGAGGTCACCTCCTGCGTGAAGATCCAGGGCGGGTTGGTGGCGAACAGGGACGCGGCGCTGGGGCTGGAGTGGCGCTTGCCGAAGAGACGGCTGAAGGTGCCCTGCACCGAGTGCGGCTGGTGCTTCTTCATGCTGGCCTGGCCGAGCCGCGCCGCGCCGTGCCGGGCATCCCGCGGCACCGGGGGACGGGGCCGAGAGCTCCGGAGGGGCGGGGACGGCCCCACCCACCCCCGGGCCCGCCCTCCGCCAGGTGTCCCCGCTCCGCCAGGTGCCAGGTGCCCCCTCTCCCCGCCAGGTGTCCCCGCTCCGCCAGGTGCCCCCGCTCCTCCAGGTGCCCCCTCTCCCCGCCAGGTGCCCCCGCTCCGCCAGGTGTTCCCAATCCTCCAGGTGTCCCCACTCCGCCAGGTGCCCCCTCTCCCGGCCAGGTGTCCCCGCTCCGCCAGGTGCCAGGTGCCCCCTCTCCCCGCCAGGTGCCCCCGCTCCGCCAGGTGCCCCCGCTCCGAGAGCGCCGGGAGCCGGGGCTCCGAGGGCACCGGGCCGCGGGGAGCCGGGGTTCGCAGGGTACCGGGAGCCGGGGCTCCGAGGGCACCGCTGGCACCAGGAGCCGGGGTTCGCAGGGCACCGGGAGCCGGGGTTCGCAGGGCACCGCTGGCACCGGGAGCCGGGGTTCGCAGGGCTCCGGGAGCCGGGGTTCGCAGGGCACCGGGAGCCGGGGTTCGCAGGGCACCGCTGGCACTGGGAGCCGGGGTTCGCAGGGCACCGGGAGCCGGGGTTCGCAGGGCACCGCTGGCACCGGGAGCCGGGGTTCGCAGGGCACCGGGAGCCGGGGTTCGCAGGGCACCGGGAGCCGGGGCTCCGGGAGCCGCTGCGGCCGGCGGGGACCGTCCCGGTGCGGGTGCTGGCCCTGCAGGACGCCCCGAGGTGCCTGAGCCCCGGGTCCGGGCGCTCCGGAGAGCCCGGTGCGCTGCCCAGGCGCCCTGTGGGTGAGGAGCCGTGCCCTAATCTCAATTCCAAACCTCCCTCCCTCGAACCCCCGAGGGCTTTGCCCTTCCTCCCGTGTTTCTCCGTCCCTGCCGAGCCCCGGCTTCCTTGGCAAGGCCAGAAACGCCCGGTGAGCTCGGGATGCTCCAAGCCTCGGGGTGCTTTGGATGCAAAACCTTGAAGGCGATGGGATTGACCCCAAACCGTTTCTAGTTTTGGGTACAAAAGCAAATTTCTAGCAATTTTTTGTGCCCTGCAAGTAAAAATTGAGAGTTAATGAGTAACATTGGCTACTAATAAATGCAGGGGATTCTGGAGAACTTTAAACCCAAAATAGTTGTCAAAACATTAACTGTGAAACACAGCTTCCAACTTCAGGTTAACATCTTACACCTCTTTCTATCTCTACCAAGTTTTGAGAGTCAAAACAATATAGATGTCTTTTTTTCAGTGATAAATATCACTTACTTGATCACTTTAAAATATTTTTCTTGTGAAAAGCATCTCCTTTTTTACTTTAAAGAACAAAATAAAGCAACACATTAAATCCCCTGTGATGAATGAAAAATGAGCACTGCTACAATAATTCCAAAAGAGAAGTCTAATCGTGGCACAGATACGAGGCAGCATTTAAATAAAGTGAATTATGAACGGAAAACGGGGCAGGAAAAGGAGAATCAAAATGTTAAATTCAATTCCGTGGCCGCGGTAGAGGAGCTCGGACACTCCAAGGGATTTTCGGGGGATTTCAGCGGGGCTGCGGCTCCGCGGCGCTGCCCGAGCGCCTCTGCCCGGCTGGGGCCGCTCCCGCAGGGCCGGCTCTGAGCCTGCCCAGCCCTGCAATTAGCGCCGTGTCCTGACAGTTATCTTGGGAGCTGCTTGCGGGACGGGAACGCCGCTGCAGACACACAGACAGACACACAGACAGAGAGACAGACAGACAGACAGAGAGACAGACACACAGACAGACACACAGAGAGCCTCCCCGGCACTCGGCAGGGCTGTAGCGGGCTGGGGGAGAAGGGATTGTCCTGCCTGTGGGGATGGGATGGGATGGGATGGGATGGATGGGATGGGATGGGGTGGGATGGATGGGATGGGATGGGGTGGGATGGGATGGGATGGGATGGGATGGGATGGGATGGGGTGGGATGGGATGGGATGGGAATGGGGATGGGATGGGATGGGATGGGATGGGATAATGGGATGGGGTGGGATGGAAACTGGGAAACAGCAGCCAGTGCATTGCCAGAGGAGCAGCTTCTGCTGCCCTGCATTGCCAGAGGGAGCCCAGGCCCATCTCCAGCAGCCCTGGAGCTGCAGAGGAAAACTCCCCCCTTGTGCAGGATCCCTGCTCCAGCAGAGCCACAGCTGGCACCGTGTGGAGATTCCCAGCTGGAGTCTTCATTCAGAGCCTCTCTGGTGCCCCTGCTATTGGAAACACGCTGGCTGTAAATCTGGTGGTGTTCTGCTCTCAGGAGCTGGTGACGGCACCGAGCACCTCGGGCTGCAGAACTGGGTACAATTTCCAGAGGGTACATGCAGCTGTTCAGCCAGGTTCCTTGGACAGTGGATCAGGAATGTTTGCTTGTGGTTTTGGCCAGTCAGAAAGCAGATTGCTAACAGCTGAAGCTGATAAAACCATAGAAGGATACAAAGATGATGCCGCTACTGAAGAAACCCATCCTGACAGCTGGAAACCAGAAATTATCAAGAGAAAGCGATTTTAGTGCAGCAACATATTACTTCTGTAATTTTGTTTTGGCTTTCCTGAGAGCATTCAGTCACATTTTGTTCTGCCTGGAACAGCACAGCAAGAAGCCAGCTAAGTCTTTGCTATTTCAACATATAATAAATTTTATTTCTCTTTAGGAGGAAAAAAAAAAAAAAAAAGGAACAGAGCTGCAGCGGCCAAGCCAATAAAATCCTGTGGAATGAGAGAGCCTGGGCTTGTGCACAAAGGTGTCCCACAAAATCTCATTACAGCAAGGAGACTTCAAAGGGGTGGGAGCAGCAGGGGTGACTCAGCCCCTGCCACTGCTGGGGTGCTCCTGGGCCCCGGGGCTGGGGGTGCCACATCCCCACACCCCCATACATCACATCCCCATGCCCCACATCCCCACACCCCCATACATCACATCCCCATGCCCCACACCCCATACCCCACATCCCACACCCCACACCCCATATCCCCACACCCCACATCCCCACACCCCCATACATCACATCCCCACACCCCACACCCCATACCCCACACCCCATACATCACATCCCCCCCCATGCCCCACATCCCCACATCCCCACACCCCACACCCGCACATCCCCACATCCCCACATCCCAGCCCTGCCTCCCCCAGCTCTGCTCCTGCCCCACATCCCAGCCCTGCCTCCCCCAGCTCTGCTCCTGCCTCGCCCTGGGTGGCAGGCAGAAAACATCACCCTCAGTGCATGCAGGGATCCCGGAGTGAATTTATTATCGCACAGAACACAAGGTGCTGAACAGCCCTGCCAGGGCTCCTGTGCACATTCCCATCTGTGTGTTCCAGATGAAAGAAGTTTGGTTTTCACCCTCCACCTCCCAGCCCTCCCCTTGGAGGGCAGCAGCAGCACGAGCAGCAGGCTGGGCACGGTGGCTGCTGTGAAGTGCCAGCTCCAGAGGCACAGCAAAGGTGCCAGGCTGGGTGCCTGGGCTGTGGTTTTGAGGAAGGACAACTGTCACTCCTGTCACTGCTGTCACTGCTGCGTGATCGAGGCCACTCAGCAAAGGGACTGGCGGGCTGGGCACAGAGCTCAGGAAAGCACTTGGAAGATCTCCAGCAGATTTTATGGCACAGAAAGAGCTGTGTGAGCCCTGCTGTGATGTAACACAGCGCGGTGTGAGGCTGCCTTTGATCCCAACACGGTAAACACCCCAGGACAATCTGCTTTCACAGCAGGGCAGGAGCTGCACCCTCAGATGTGGATGGTTCCTGCTCGTGGGTGTCAGAGGGGTTTGTGCAGCTTGGGTTGGGCCTGGAGGAGGAAGGGGCGTGAGGAGAAACCCTCAGGTGTGTCCTCAGAGCAGCAAACAGCTCCTGGGGCCAGGGGAACAGTGGGCACGGGCCCCCTCTGCAGCTGGGGCGGCAGTGCCAGCAGAGCCCTGCAGAGCCCCAGCTGCACCAGCAGCTCCAGGGCTGCAAATCCTGAAATCCTGTCCCCGTGTGCTCCTGTGCACCCCCTGTGACACCCCGGGGTCACAATGGCCCTGAGGTCACAGTGCCCCGACAGCCACCCTGCAGTGCTGGCTCCCGCCTCTGCCCACACAGGGCCACCCTCAGGGCCTCCTTCCTGACAGCACCTCCCAGGTGGGTGTCCCAGCTCACAGCAGGGCAGCAGCGACACTGTCCCACCCTGTCCCCTTCCTGGGGGCTGCAGCTCCTTGCCTGAGCGTGACCAGGTCACAGGGATGTCAGTGGGAGGCTCCATGCCATCCCTGCTGTGCAAATCCTGCTGCTGCTGCCATCAGGGGCTGTGTCCCCCCGGTGCTGAGAGCTCAGAGCAAACACACCTGCTGCTCCAGATGGCTCTGGGTGGCTCTGGGATAGCTCTGGATGGCTCGGGATGGCTCTGGGATGGTTCCAGGGATAGTTCTGGGCTCTGGGATGGCTCTGGATGGCTCGGGATGGCTCTGGGTGGCTCTAGATGGCTCGGGATGGCTCTGGATGGTTCCAGGGATAGTTCTGGGCTCTGGGACGGCTCCAGGGTGGGCAGCACTGCCAGCCAGGCTCTGGTAGCTGCTCAGGGAGCTCCTCCCCAGGGAGGTTTTCCCCTGAACCCTTCCTCCTTCCCCGATTCCCTGGGACCCGCCGGGGGGATTTGCTGCGATGGCCAGCGCACAGTTTGGGAGGGATTAGGGATCTCTGCACTTTGGGAGGGATTAGGGATCTCTGCAGTTTGGGAGGGATTAGGGATCCCTCTACACAGGAATGGGTGCAATAGGATTAGTGGGACTCTCCATTCAGGCTCGGAGCCATAAATAGCAGCTGGACCTTGAGCTGGTGCTTCCCTCCTGGACAGGGCTCACACAGGCAGGTGCAGCCACCCGGGCAGGAGCAGCTCCTGAGCTCCCTGCAGAGGAGGAGCAGGAACGGCGGGGCAGCCCCAGGGCAGGAGCAGAGCCAGAGCCAGAGCTCAGCACTCAGTGACTGCAGGGCCCTGCTCATCCTGGAGGCAGCTGCATGACTCGGCAATGGGGCTGCCAAGGCAGCTGCAGCCTCCCCTGCACGCCCCAAATGCGTGACTGCAGTGCTCCTGCTGGGTGGGTGCATGGGCACAGCCCTGTGTGTGCCTGTCTCCTCCAAAGGGCAAAGGGGCAGGAGCTGCCAGCACTCACCTGTGTGAAAACAGCAGCTCCTGAATAGTCCAAGGCCAGAACGGGGTGCACAAACCTCACTGAGGTGGCTGTGCTGGTATAAAATCTGCTATTCAGCAGTCAAAATCCCATTACTTTATCCCCTGGGGAAATGGAGTGAGGCTCCCTCGTGGCAGCAGCTGCTGGAATAACCTCTGTGAGCTGAGGTCCAGCCTTCCAGGCATCTGCCCTGGAGAAATGAGTGACAGAAAGAGGTGGTGAACCTGCAGGGATCTGGTGATTCCCCTCAAAGGCTCTAAGGAGATTTCCAAACAATTTGCAGGCATTCCCCTTCTTAATAGATTTAGGAGCCGGGGAACAGAAATAGCACCAAGCACGTCACGGAAAGTAGGAAACCTCTTTACAAGGTTAAAAATAAGCAAACAGCAAAGCATTTATTTAGGACAGGCAGGAGCAGAGTGGCTAATTGCTGAGGGAAGAGCCAGTTTCCATTCGCACAGAGGTGTCGTCAATGAAAACAAGATAACTGAGTCATGCTTAGGTAACAGCAGGGGAAATGTGTCTGCAGCCCAGCAGAGCCCTGCAGCAGCCGGGGGTCACCCCTGTGTGTCCTGGGGTCACCCCTGTGTGTCCTGGGGCTCACAGCTCACCCCTCTTGTCCTGTGGGTCACCCCTGTGTGTCCTGGGGTCACCCCTGTGTGTCCTGGGGCTCACACCCACCCCTCCTCTGCACAGGGCTCTTGCAAAGGCTCAGGGCTCTTTCCCTGCTCCTTGTGCCCTGTGTGGGCAGGCATCCATCACATTTCTGGGGGAAAACCCACGTGGAGATTGACTGAGAGCAATGCCCGGAGCAGGAGGGGGCTCAGGGAGCTGTGGGGTCCCTGCAGAGGCACCCAGAGCTGCTGCCCCAAAGGGCAGTGTCAGTTCTGCCATCACTGCTTGTCCTGCTGGCTCAGATTGCATTGAACCCTTTTTGAGGCAGGTTTGCCATGGCTGTGGCTGCCGACATCACCAGGAGCGTGTGCTGCTGGCATTTATCACTGTTCTAACAGAGAGCCAAGAGAGAATCAAGTCCTTTGTGTCTCATCGTTCCTATTCTCTCAGCATTTGTTTAGAGTCACTTCCATATTTCCAGAGCATCATTTGGGCTTTAAGTCCCTTTCTCTTTTAGCAGCACCAGCTCAGATTTGTGGATGTGCCAACCCCTCAGCACTCACCCTGCCCGACTGCGCTGCAGGAGCTGCCCAGGCTCTCCTGCTGGGGGTGCTGAGCCCAGGGACAATTCACACCATTCTGCTTCTTTTCCTCCACAGGTGGCTGGAACACCAGCAGCCCCCGGCAAAGCCCACGAGAGCCAAGGGAATGGAGGAGGCCAAGGCAAAGCCGGGGGTCCCCCAGCCGCCCCCCAGGCCGAGGGAGCGGCCGCCCCCCGCCGCCCCCCTGGGCTCCCGCTTGGTGCCCGTGGTTGTGCACACCGGGGGCCATCCCCTCAGCTCCTTCCGCTTCGTGTTCTACCGGCCAGGCTGGCCCAACTCGCTGGCCCCGTTCTGCACGGCACAGAAACCCTTCTGTGGCTTCCGCTTCCAGGAGGGCACCGCGCACGGCCGGGCGCGCCTGGGGGTGCCCAGCACCGACATCCGCAAGTGGAGAGCCTGCCACGGCCCCAAGCCATAGCTGGGACAGCCAGGGGCAAGAGGGGCTGGGACAGTGCGCCAGGGGGCAATAAAGGCCTGAGACAGCACAGGGTGACAGTGTGCCATGGTGTGAGAGCACAGGGGGACAGTGCGCCAGGGGGCAATAAAGGCCTGAGACAGCACAGGGTGACAGTGTGCCATGGAGCCTGCCACGGCCCCAAGCCATAGCTGGGACAGCCAGGGGCAAGAGGGGCTGGGACAGTACGGGGGACAGTGGGCCAGGGGGCAATAAAGGCCTGAGACAGCATGGGGTGACAGTGTGCCATGGTGTGAGAGCATGGGGTGACAGTGTGCCATGGTGTGAGAGCACAGGGGGACAGTGTGCCATGGTGTGAGAGCATGGGGGGACAGTGTGCCATGGTGTGACAGCACGGGGTGACAGTGTGCCATGGTATGAGAGCACAGGGTGACAGTGTGCCATGGTGTGAGAGCATGGGGGGACAGTGTGCCATGGTGTGAGAGCACAGGGGGACAGTGCGCCATGGGGCAATAAAGGCCTGAGATAGCATGGGGTCACAGTGTGCCATGGTGTGAGTGCCATGGCACCGTGTGTCCCTCATTGGTGTGACAGCCATGGGCACTGTGTGTGTCCCATCGGTGTGAGCAGTGTCCCATTGGTGTGAGCAGTGTCCCATGGGTGTCAGCAGTGTCCCATCAGTGTGAGCAGTGTCCCATGGGTGTGAGCAGTGTCCCATCAGTGTAAGCAGTGTCCCATTGGTGTGAGCAGTGTCCCATCAGTGTGGCACCCATGGGTGTCAGCAGTGTCCCATGGGTGTGAGCAGTGTCCCATCAGTGTGGCATCCATCGGTGTGAGCAGTGTCCCATGGGTGTGAGCAGTGTCCCATGGGTGTGAGCAGTGTCCCATCAGTGTGAGCAGTGTCCCATGGGTGTGAGCAGTGTCCCATCAGTGTAAGCAGTGTCCCATCGGTGTGAGCAGTGTCCCATCAGTGTGAGCAGTGTCCCATGGGTGTGAGCAGTGTCCCATCAGTGTGAGCAGTGTCCCATGGGTGTGAGCAGTGTCCCATCAGTGTAAGCAGTGTCCCATCGGTGTGAGCAGTGTCCCATCAGTGTGAGCAGTGTCCCATGGGTGTCAGCAGTGTCCCATGGGTGTGAGCAGTGTCCCATCAGTGTGGCACCCATGGGTGTGAGCAGTGTCCCATGGGTGTCAGCAGTGTCCCATGGGTGTGAGCAGTGTCCCATCAGTGTGGCACCCATGGGTGTGAGCAGTGTCCCATGGGTGTGAGCAGTGTCCCATCAGTGTGAGCAGTGTCCCTTCAGTGTGACACCCATGGGTGTGAGCAGTGTCCCATCACTGTGAGCAGTGTCCCATCAGTGTGAGCAGTGTCCCATGGGTGTCAGCAGTGTCCCATGGGTGTCAGCAGTGTCCCATCAGTGTGACACCCATGGGCACCGTGTGCCATCGCTGTGAGAGCCACGGGCAGGGCAGCTGGGCTGGGTGGGGAGGCTCTGCCGCTGCTCCCCAGGGAAATATGCAGTGGATTTTGCTCTGCAGCCCTGCCCATGCTGCCGTGTCCTTTCCTGCTGCGGGGGTGTCCCAGCACAGGCACTGCCAGCCCCCCCAGCCCAGCTCACCTGGCTCAGCCCAGCCTGGGCCGGGCTCAGGGCACCCCTGCAGGCTCACCTGGCTCAACAGGGGCCCGGGGGCCAGTACGGAATTAGCACATCCAATTAGTGTTCCTCAGCTTAATTCCTTTTCCATGAGTGGTTTTTGATTGTGTAATGCTGCTTTTTTTAGCAGAGTTATTCCTAATTTACGGAGGTGCAGAAGCAATACTGGCCTCTGTCACTTGTTAGATAACTGCAGTTACATATTAAATGTGTGTTATGGACCAACTCTGTGGGACACCCTGGACTCACACCTTTCACTTCCAGCCCAGGATCTGGCCCATGGTGCTTTCTGAGATTTTATTCCCGAGTACTTCTCAGAATGCTGTGTGTCAAAGTGAAAACAACGCTGGATTTGGTTGTGTTTACATGGAGAATTTTGCAGGGTAATCCATCACAGGTGAAAATTGAAGCTGCATTTAACTGCACTGAGTTTGTAGAGCAGCAGCCAGGACACACTGCTGGGGTGAGCGGAGCTGGGGACAACTTTGAGGAAAAACCACTCAATTAGCAGCAGCAAGACTGGACACAGGGCCCCTGGAGCTGGGGGGAGAGGGCCCTTCCCCTTCCTGCTGTCTGCAATTAAAGCTGACTTAAACCTCTACCATTCAAAGCAATTAAGTTTCTATATTTGTCTCCTCAGACCAAATTTACCCTCCTGCCGTGTCTCTTCCCCCTCCCTGAGCTCCAGGCCCTGGAGCCCCTCTGGAAACCCCTGGCAGAGTGAGGTGAAGGGAAAGCAAAGAGAAGAAACAGCACAGAGGACTCAGAGTGGTTTTCTCTCATTTTTCTTACTCTAGTTCTGGTCCAAAAGTTGTTGCTCATGTGACACCAGCCCCCCCCAAACGATAAATGAAGTGGATTAAGAGATTAGCTCATCACAGAGAAAATTCCACCCTCCTAATCTCCTGCTGGGCCTGTAATCTGCAAGACTTTCCCATTTTACCTCTTTTCTATTTTAACCTGAACTCTTAATGCCTGGCAGGAGCCCACCACCCCTCCGAGCCTCATTGGCTGGGGAGGGATTTGCTGGGTATTTAAATGTCCCCTTCCCTGCAAGGAGGGATTTGTGCTTTTGGGTTTCCCCGGGAAGAGGAGCCTCCCGTGTCCATCCCTGCTGGAACCTGTACAGCACCAGGGGTTTCCTGATGCCCTGACCCTGCACTGCTGGGGACACCTGGGCTTCAAAGGCAAGAAGCAGAATTTTGAGACTTTTTTTTTTCCCCTAAATCCCACAAACGCTCCGTTCTTGGCCGCAAAGGGCCCAGCAGTTGGTGTGGAGATGGGGAACATGGACGGGAAAACCGTGGAGGAGCTGAGCACCACCGAGTGCCACCAGTGGTACAAGAAGTTCATGACAGAGTGTCCTTCTGGCCAGCTCACCCTCTACGAGTTCAAACAGTTTTTTGGCTTGAAAAACCTGAGTCCGGCAGCGAACAAATACGTTGAGCAAATGTTTGAGACGTTTGACTTTAATAAGGTAAATATTGTCCTTCCCACTGGGCTGTGCAGGGCTGGGCTGGCTGGGTGGGAGGGAGGGAGGCAGAACCTGCTCTGGGTATGTGCAGCCTGATTCACTGCAGCCTCATCAATTGAAAAATCGGCTCTGGAACGTGAAAAATGCCAGCAGGAACTCCTCACCCTCTGCCTGCTCTGCAAGGACACTGAGGCTTCTCCCAGAACTGATATTTTCCTTCTAAAACAGGGGGGGTTTATCTGGCAGTCTTTGATCCCTTTAAAATGAAGTGCCCTTTAATCCTTAAACATTGGGTGTTGTGACAGTGGCTGTGAGGACAAGGGCTGCATTCAGAGAGTCCCCAGCACGGGCTGGGGCTGCTTGTGCTGTGGGAAACTGGAAACTCTGAATGGATTGCACTGGGGTTGATTTTATTGCATGGGATAAGGAGCTTGGAATCCCTGGGGAAAGGCTTTGGGATTTGGGAATGCAGTCCCAGAGCAGGAATTTGGGAATGCAATCCTGGAGCAGATTTTTGGGAATACAATCCCAGAGCAGGGATTTGGGAATACAATCCCAGAGCAGGGATTTGGGAATACAGTTCCAGAGCAGGGATTTGGGAATGCAGTTCCAGAGCAGGGATTTGGGAATACAATCCCAGAGCAGGGATTTGGGAATACAGTTCCAGAGCAGGGATTTGGGAATGCAGTTCCAGAGCAGGGATTTGGGAATACAATTCCAGAGCAGGGATTTGGGAATGCAATTCCAGAGCAGGGATTTGGGAATGCAATCCCAGAGCAGATTTTTGGGAATACAATGCCAGAGCAGGTATTTGGGAATGCAATTCCAGAGCAGGGATTTGGGAATGCAATCCCAGAGCAGATTTTTGGGAATACAATGCCAGAGCAGGGATTTGGGAATGCAGTCCTGGAGCAGATTTTTGGGAATGCAATCCCAGAGCAGATTTTTGGGAACGCAGTCCCAGAGCAGATTTTTGGGAACGCAGTCCCAGAGCAGATATTTGGGAAGCAGATGGATGCTGTGTCCCCAACAGGAAACTGCATGCTCCTCTGCTTGCAAATGACCCGAAATTGCACCTCCTGTGAGATGAGGAATCTATTTTATGGCAACCCAAAGGGTTTAGTGGCATTAAAGTGGCATTAATCCCATTGACAAAAATGCAAATCAGGCCCTAAATCCTTCAGGTGTTTGGTTTGTGCCTTGGCCTTTCCCTTGCTCACTGCTGTGTTTGAATGCATGCCTGCAAAGGGAATTGATGCACAGGAAATCCTGCTGGCAAGGGGCTTAGCAGTTATTTGTCCCTAATCTGGCTCCTGCAGCAGTGGGATAAAGCAGATGATCTCTGCAAGGTCCTGGCAGTGCCTTTGTTCACTGGCACAACCCTGGCTTATGCTCTGTAGTGGGAATCATGGAATCCCTGAGATCCCTGAGCCCAGCTGCCACCCCTGAACTGTGTCCCCAGCGCCACATCCACAGGAGCCCTTGCAGGGAAGCGCCACAAACCACAGCAGGGATCCCTTCCAGGGCCACGGGAACGCTCTGGGGAGGGCATTTTAACAACCTCCTGGGAGCTGTGAGTGCCACAGGCAGCGTCTGGGGGCACTTGGGTGCCTGTGAGCTCAGGCCAGCAGCTCTGCAGCGGTGCCACCGCCCTGGCTCCAGCTGGGCACCCCAAACCACGGCACGAGCTGGGCTGGGCAAACACCCGGCAGCAGAGGCCAAGATAAAAGTGTTTGTGCTCCAAACGTGGAGCAGGCACAGCAATGGCACAGGGACACGGGAGCACCCTCCCAGCCCCAGGTGTCGGCAGCGTGCTGGGGTCACTCCTGAGTTCGCTCCTCTGGAAATGAGACCCCAGGCAGGGGAAAGGAGCTGCAGGCATGTGCAGGCAGGATGAGGCTGGGGAATTTATCAGGGCTCATCTGCATAAACCTCTGTGACCTCTGAATCCCCACTGCTGCTCTGGGCTGGTAATTAATGCCTGGGTGTTAATTCCCTGAGGCCAGGCCAGCTCTGTCCCTGAGCCAGATCCACACAGCCAGTCCCAGCCCCTAACGGTCCACGCTGGACTTGGTCATCTGGAGGCCTTTCCCAGCCTTTATGATTTTATAATTCTATCATTCTACAACATTCCTGCCCCGATTCAGGTGGAACCTTGGCTTTCACCCCTGCACTCCACGAGCCCCCGGTCTCAGAGTGGGGGGACCAGCTCCAGGGGGAACATCAGGAGTGTCCAAAATAATCCTTTATTGCCTGACTCTGCTTTTAACCTCACCTCAGCTTCTAACCTTCTGCTTTTAGGATGGCTACATAGATTTCATGGAGTATGTGGCAGCTCTGAGCCTGGTGCTGAAGGGGAAGGTGGACCAGAAGCTCAGGTGGTATTTCAAGCTCTATGACGTGGATGGCAATGGCTGCATCGACCGGGCTGAGCTGCTGAACATCATCAAAGTGAGTGGGGCCAGCTCCCCCATTCCTGCCCTGGCTGCAGGGAGCTTCCAGCCCATGAAAGCCATGGTCAGCCACAGACGCTGCCCAAAGCTGCTGCTGTCCTGTGCCAGTTGTGCCTCCAGAGCCCCTTGGGCTCCCCTGGCAGCTGCCTTAACCCTGGGCACTGAAACTGGGGCTGAGATAAGCACTTGAATTTAATCGAAGGGTTTTCAGAGGTGAATGGCTGCTGGCTTATCCCAGCATGCCCAGTAAATCTTGTGAAGCATTGATGGCCTTTTTAGGTGATTTTAATCTCCAGCCTTTCAGACAGGATTTACTCCTTTTGAAGCCTAACTGCCTGAAAACAAGTTTTAGCCCTGAAAAAGCATCTGGCCTTTTGTGCCTGGTGATTTGGCCACTTGTTCTGATGGCCCCACACCTGCAGAGCACTCAGCAGCTCCTGTGCCCCTCTCTGCCCCCAGGCCATTCGATCCATCAACCGCTGCAACGAGAAGATGACGGCAGAGGAGTTCACAGACATGGTGTTCAACAAAATCGACATCAACGGAGACGGTGAGGCCCTCGCTGGGCACTGCCCCTGCTCTGCCCTCCCTGCCCTGCACTCCAGAGCACCAGGGTGGGAGAGCTGGCAGAGGGTGGCTCCCTGTGCCCCCATCTGCAGTGGGTCTGGGCTGGGCTTTGGGGCGCAGCGCAGGGGCTGAGCCCCCATTGCAGGGTGCAGGGAGCTGTGGGGTGTAACAGAGCTTTGTGGATGTGCCCTGCAGGCGAGCTGTCCCTGGAGGAGTTCATGGAGGGCGTGCAGAAGGACGAGATGCTGCTGGACATCCTGACGCGCAGCCTGGACCTGACCCACATCGTGAGGCTGATCCAGAACGACGGCAAGAACCCCCACGAGGGCGGGCAGGACGCCCAGGATGCCCAGTAGCTCCCTGGGCTCTCTTGGCCTCCCCTGGCACTGTCACTGGGTCAGCTGTGACTGCACTCCCTGCTGACAGAACTGTGCCCTCAGCACGGGCACCGGCACGGCAGGAGAGGGGTGCAGAGCTAAATACCACAATGTCCACATGGACCTGGGATGGCCTCTGGACGCTGCTGCTCAGCTCACAGAGGGGACAGCCAGTGCTGCACGAGGCTGGGCAGGCCAAGAACTCACTGAGAACACCCCAAAACTGCCACCGAGGCCGTGGCCAAACCCCACAGCGGGGCCCAGCCAGGGCTGCCCAGGACTTGGCCCCGTGAGAGGGGTCCTGGAAAAGCAGATCCAAACCTTCTCCTTCCATTGAAATTTCCAGAGCAAGCACTCTCCAGTTCTGGTCACTCCTTCCTTCACTCATTATTTGGTCAGCAGTGAGTAGTGATAATGAGAGTTAAAACATTTGTAGGCTAGAAAAAGGAGAGGGGTGAATGCAGTGGCTTTTCTTTGTTTAAAAGCATTATAAACATGGAATGGTGCCTTTTTCTAACAACCCCCTGGACTGTAAGGAAATGTTTCTCCCTGAAGCATCTGGAAGGAAGGAAGGAAGGAAGGAAGGAAGTGCTTCCAGACAAGCAGGATCAGCAGTGCAGGAACCCGAGAGGGAGCTGTAGGGCTGTTCCTGCCTGTGAGGAGCTGTAGGGCTGTTCCTGCCTGTGAGGAGGAGCTGTAGGGCTGTTCCTGCCTGTTGTAGGGCTGTTCCTGCCTGTTTTAGGACTGTTCCTGCCTGTGAGGAGCTGTAGGGCTGTTCCTGCCTGTGAGGAGCTGTAGGGCTGTTCCTGCCTGTTGTAGGGCTGTTCCTGCCTGTTGTGGGGCTGTTCCTGCCTGTTGTGGGGCTGTTCCTGCCTGTTTAGGGCTGTTCCTGCCTGTTGTAGGGCTGTTCCTGCCTGTTTAGGGCTGTTCCTGCCTGGTTCACACCTGGCAAAGGGCACCAGGAGGTTCTGACCCCTCTGTCTGTGTGGGTTCAGGAGGGGGCAGCTGCTGCAGAGGGTGAGACCCAGCTCAGAGCAGCACCTGGGGGTTCCTGCCAGGCCCAGAGCTCAGGGTGGATCAGGGCAGTGCCCTGGGGCTCAGCCCTGGCACCCTTTGTGCAGGGCCTGTGCCAGGGCAGGGCTGCCAGCCCCCAACAGCCCAGGCTGTGCCCTGGCTGCTCCTGCAGGAGCTCCTCACCCCTGGACACCCCGGGCCTGGTGAGGCAGCACAGGACACCAGGAGGGACTTCTCGCCCAGCTGAGAGTTTTGTTATTTAGCACTGGGTGTTTGCAATTCATAAGCAGCTTCCTGGCCATTTTTCCTGTGTGTCTTTTCCATTGGACAGAGTTTTACCTGGAAGCTTTTGTACTTCCAGTGCTATGGTGAGCTAATAAAGATGTTTTACAATATCATTTCAGGTCGTGCTTCTTCTGTCTTGCGATCAGTCCTCCTGTTTCCAGCAGCACAGATTTAGTGGCTCACACAAGTTCACCAATTGTTGGTCTGGGGCTCACAAACCACAGCACCTGGACAGGAGCCCTTGATGGCCAACCTGTCCACTCTGAGCCCTGCAAGAGGGAGCAGCTGCAGCCCCTCATTAGAGGTGGGCTGAGCTGTTCCTCACAGTGTAATGTCAGATCCTGGTGCAATACAGCAGTGTGACTCCTTCTTGCAGCAGAACCAGCTCCCCACAGTGACCAGCACACAGCTCAGAGCCCTTTGGCCCCGCATAGCACAGGGAGGGAGCTGAGCCCAGCGTGGGCTTCCTGAGCACCTCCCTGGGCACAGGCACCTCAGCCCTGCCCGAGCTTCCCTGAGCTCCCCTCTGTGCCAAGGGGCAGCAGGAAGCGCCTTTGACCAGCCAGGTCTCTGGTTAGAAAGACAAAGATGTTCTAAAAGGTGTCACACCCTGTCCCACCCCTGTCCCCATCTCTGTCCCATGCCATCCCATCCCACTATCCCATCATCCCATTCCATTATCCCATCCCCGTTCCCATTATCCCGTTCCACCCCATTATCCCATTATCCTGTTCCCATTATCCCATTATCCTGTTTCCCATTATCCCGTTCCCATTATCCCGTTATCCCGTTCCCATTATCCCGTCCCCGTTATCCCGTCTCCATTATCCCATCCCCGTTATCCCGTTCCCATTTTCCCGTTCCCGTTCCTATCCCGCTTTTTGCCGCTCCCGCCGTTTCCCGTCCCGCAGCGCCCCCTGCGGGCCGCGCCGGGAGCAGCGGGAACGGGACCGGCCCCGGGACCCCGAACCCGAGAGAAACCCCCAAAACCCGAGAGAACCCCCCCAAAACCCGAGAGAAACCCCCAAAACCCGAGAGAACCCCTCAAAAACCCGAGAGAAACCCCCAAAACCCGAGAGAAACCCCCCAAAACCCGATAGAACCCCCCAAAACCCGAGAGAACCCCCCCAAAACCCGAGAGAAACCCCCAAACCCGAGAGAACCCCTCAAAACCCGAGAGAACCTCCCAGACCAGCCCCGGGAACACCCCCTAAAACAGCCCCGGGACCCCGAACCCAGCGAAGCCCCCAGACCAGCCCCGTGCCACTTGCAGCGTGATGCGACAGGCGAGGAGAGGCCACCGAAGCCATTCACGGCCAGACTCTCCCCTTTCCCTTCCCCTTTCCCTTTCCGGCGCTGCTGGGACCCCAGAACAGCCTCGAGGGCGGGGTCTTTTAGGGTGATGCTCTTGAGACACCCTCGAGGCTTCTGAGGTGAGCTTAACTTTGAAGAAAATAAAAAAAAAAGGAAGGATAAGGAAGGAAAGGGAAAGGAAGGACAGCAAAGAAAGAAAGGAGGGAACAGCAGACAGGAAGGCAGGAAGGGAAGAAAGAAAGGAAAATAAAGGAGGGAAGGGAGGAAGAGAAGGAAAGGGAGGAAAGAAAGGAAAGGAATTTTGCCATGGCCCAGCTGGGCACAGGTGCTGTAAGAAAAGCGCCGTAAGAGGCCGCAGGCAGTGCCTGCAGTGACCGGCACCGGGCTCAGGAGGTCACTCTGGCCTTGCACGGGACATTTCCCAAGGGAACCTGCCCACAGGTGCTCCGGGAGTGACCTGGGCACAAAGCCCGAGCCCGGGAGCCGCCCCGGCCCCCAGAGCAGGGCAGGGATCCTCGCTCCTCTCAGCCGCCCGTCGCTGCTGCTCAGCCTCTGCCAGGGCTGCCGCTCCCGGGCTGTTTCAGGCTGTGGTGCCTCCTCGGCTCCTGCTCCCTCTTCCCTTCACCACAGCCCCAGCTCCGGCTCTCCAGCCCGGTTATTCCACCTTTGCTGCCGCCCTGCTGCAGGGCACGGAGCAGATGGCAGCCCAGAAACGTCAGGCGGCATTTGCCTTTTCCGAGCCCTCCCGCTTCCCCGTTTAGAGCAGAGAGAAATCGGATCAGTGCAATCCAATTGGAGCGGGCCCTAAGTCTGGCAATGGGATTATGCAGATGCTGCCACCAACAGCCCGGCGAGCGCTGATGGGGCCACAGAGATCAGGGCTTTAAAATAGCACCTGGCCGTTTCTCCGCCAAAGATTACACAACCGGTAAGAGGAACGATTTTCCATGGGTTGTGCCAGCTCTGACACCGGCACAGCCCCTGCAGCTCCATCCCAGCCCTGCGCGGGGCTCAGAGCAGCTCCTGCCCTGCTCCAGTCCCGCAGGGTCGCGCATCTCACCGCAGCACCCAGCTCTCTCTACTTTAAACTCCTGTTCCCTTTGAGAAACGTCGTGTTTTTAATCCCACTCTCACGGGTTTTGCTGTCATCACACGAAGTTAAACACGAGAGGCTCCTTCCCAACCCTGCCCCTGCAACAGCATCGTCATCTCTGCCTTATCTCTGTCTTACCCAGCAGCTCCTCCCCTAAATTCAATATCTCACACGCACAGGCTGCAGTTTCACTCAGGTGCTTACACAGCTCTTCACCTCATTAACAAACAGACACTACAAAACAAAGGCTTTTAATAAATATTTCTTTATTCAAGTCGTGTTTTACAAAACTCCTACCAACATCTGTACAGGTGCTCACCAGGGAGAGCTGCTGGGTCCCCAGACAGCCCCTGCAGAGCCTGGCCTGGCCAGGTGAGCAGAATTGCAGAATTTGAAGCATTTCAGTGAAGCAGCAAAATGCAATTCTATGAACTAAACAGCCTCTCTAAATCCAGGCAAGGAGCAGGGGGTGTTACCTGGCTTGAGATGATGAAATGTAAGGAATTCTTAGAGATTTGTACCCCGCAATGAAAACATTTTTTCACAAGCTGGAAAATCAATAAATGTGAATGTTTTCATCCAGGCTCTCAAGTCAGAAGTCAGATTTTTCTCTCAGATCTCGAGCTGATAAACTATTGACCAGAGAGAGCTTTGAGCAGCTGCCTCAGAGCAGCAGAAAGCACAAGTCTAATCAGCCCTGATAAGTCAGCACAGCACAAACTGCTCAGTATTTACAGAGAACTCATAGAAAGGCTATTTCAAAGTGGAAATGTGCACAATCTGAACTCCTGCACTGATTGTGTCTAATCCTGAGCACTTCCCCATGGAATTCAAACACTGGGTAAACTGACAAGACCACAAACCAGCACACTAATCAGCTAATGACAGCTACTACAGTCCTAATTAAAGGCCACAAAAAAGGGGTTGTAAATCTTTTCATTGGTATGACCTGGCCCACTGATCCCATAGGAAAATTCAAATGGAACAGACAAGCTCATGTTATTTTCCTGGGGGTTTTCTTCTTTTGAATGAACCAGTAAATCCAATAAAGGTGAACCAAAATATTGATTCAACCCAAGTTCTTTTCCCACACACATCTATGTAGAAACACGGGTTAGAACAGCAGAGCTCAGCCTGCAACTTGTGCAAATTCTAAATCTGCAGTGTGGGGCTAAATTAAGTCCAGTGTAAAACCACTGTACTGCAAATTTTGTGACTTTTTCCACTTTTCAAGGCCAGTTTGGACAGGGCTTGGGGCAATCTGATGTGGCATCCCTGCCCAGGGCAGGGGGCTTGGAAATCGAGGAGTTTTCAGGTTCCTCCCAACCCAAACCACCCATGGTTTCTGATTCTGTGGTCCTGCCAATGGAGCAGCACAAATCCTCCCATTGCAGAGACACTGCCAAGCACAACCCTGCTCTTCCCTCATCTCTGCTCCCACACCAAACCTCTCCCAGTGCAGCGAAAATCCCAGAGCTCCCTGGGCTCATCCCCTCTCCCAGGGCAGGAGGAGCAGCTCCAGGGAGGATTCCCCAGAGCCAGGGGCTGGAAGGAGCTGAGTCCCCCTGGGCTGTTCTGGGCTCTGAGTGGGGCTGGGAAATGCCAGAGTTTGGAGCCAGCATCCCTCAGCCCCCGGGCCTCTGGGCAGGCAGGAAGGAGCTGCTGCTGCTCCTGCCCAGCCCCGAGGTTGTTCCTCAGCTCTGTGTGCTGTCCTGGCCACTGCTCAGACCCAGTTCTCATTTCTGGTGGGGTTTTGTTGCACACGAGCAGCAGTAAAGGCTACAGAACACACACAGAGACCCCCGAGCATCCCACAGCTGCTGTGCTGCCCTGCAGGAGGGAGCCAGGACAGCACCAGGCTGCTCTGGGACAGCACCAGGCTCCATCCCCGCTGCCAGCCCCAAACCCTGCTGCAGGAAAACACCAGAGTTTGTTCCTTGGGGTGTAACCAAAAAGCAGAGCTGGCAAACACGGGACTGTGTACACAGCAAGACTTATTCATGGGCCAGAAACAGTCCCTGGGTACCTGCAGTGCTCTTTGGGTTTTACATCCTTAAACCACTCGGGTTTTCATCGATGCTGAGATGGAATTCAAAAGGAAAGTCGTTACCAGGCTGGAGGGAGGAAGGGTCACGCTCGGGACTCGCCAGAGCCGCATCCTCTCAGAACAAATCTCAGAACAAAGCACTCTTCCTCCTCTGCTCCGTGATCCATCCCCCGGGGTTCACGTCCATTTGCAACATCTTCATCACCCACTTGTCCTTCCTGGCCCCGTCAATGAACTCGTCCAGGGACAGCTGCCCTGTGGGCGGGAGCAGGGACAGGCAGATAAGGGATAAGGGAGGAGGAGGAGGAGGCAGGTTCCACCCAGGCACAGATCAAATGCAGATCAGACTCGATCTTGGGGGATCCCCCAGCTCTGCAGCTGAAGGAGAAGCTCAGGGGCTGTGACCCAGCCCGTTCCCCCTGCCCCATCCCAACGGGACACTCTGGATGCTGCAGGGCCTCACCCAGGCCCTTCCAGGACCCAGCCAGGTCCTGCAAGGCCCAGCCTGACTGGAACCAGTGGCTTCAGCCAGCTCCTGGTGCTGGGACTGGGACCTGCCCTGTGCCTGCCAGAGGATGGGACCTGATGGCACCAA
Organism: Agelaius phoeniceus; assembly: GCF_051311805.1. Taxonomy (NCBI): domain Eukaryota; kingdom Metazoa; phylum Chordata; class Aves; order Passeriformes; family Icteridae; genus Agelaius; species Agelaius phoeniceus. The sequence goes on from NC_135289.1 coordinate 686,881, forward strand.
AGCTGCCCCAGCAGTGACTCCTCCGTGTTGTACATTAAAATAACAACAAAAAGGATTTCACCGGCTCCACCAAGAGGCTTTTGGCTCTGTGGAACAGAGCAGAACCAAGCCCAGCTGTCCATTGTGAGAACACAAGAGAGCCCAGTGATCTGTGGCCAGCCCAGCTCGGGTGAGCTCTCAGGAATGCAGCCTGGGCATCACTCACCGTCCCCGTTCTCATCCACCAGCTGGAATATCCTGTCCACCACCTCCTCCGGGGTCAGCAGCGGGGTCCTGTCCTCCACGTCCGACCAGCACACCCTCTTCAGCCTGTAGATGGACTGAAAGCAGCTCCCAGGTCAGGGCAATGAAAGCACTGAGCTCTCTGGCACCCCGTGGCTGTGGAGGCCTTTCTCTAAGGTTGAACCTTTCTGGAAAGATCTGCCCCTAACAGCAGCTCAGATCTGGAGTGGAACCCCTGACCTCGTGGCTGCACATTAATGGCCCCATGTGCTCTGTGAGGCTGCTGCCCTCCTGCTCTGCTTACACACACTGGGCAGAGCTCAGGGCTCCCTGGCAGAGAACAAAGTGAGAATTTCCCAGGCCTTGAGTGGGAGATTTTGCTGGCACACCTGGACTGCCCAGCGCTGGGGAAGCAGTGCCCAGGCTGCAGATCAGGCCTGGCTCAGCTCATGTTTTGAGGCACAGTTTCTGCCCCTTTGCCAGGGAAAGGCTCAGCCTGCATCTCCCCCTGCCATGGCACCACCTGTCCATGGTTACCTTTGCTGCTCAGGTTGAAGGGTTTTGTGTCAACCCTTCCCACAGAGAGGATTAGCAGTGGCCTCACAGTTCTGGGCACTTCTTGGCTGACCTCAAAACTGCAGAGGGAGGTGGCCCTGCAGTCAGGCTGCCCTGCTTTCCCAGCTGCTCACCTGCCTGCCCAGAGCCCTGTGACCCCAGGAGGGGCATTGCACATCCTGGGACGCTCATGGGGATGAGCAGTGCCCCCCAGCCCCAGGAGCACAGGTACCTGGGGGCCTGCTCAGCCCCACAGCACCCTTGGAACCCCATTGCCACAAACCCCATTGCCACAAACCCCATTGCACACAGCTCAGAGCGTTGCCACAGAGCAGGCATTGCTGAAAGAAGGGATTGGGCAATGCCCACCTACCTCAACGATTTCCAGCAGCTCAGGTTTGTCTATGCAGCCGTTCCCATCCTTGTCATACACTTTGAACGTCCACCTCAGCTTGTGCTCCAGCTTCCCCCTTAAAACCAGGTTCAAGGCAGCCACATATTCCAGGAAATCAATGGTGTTGTCCTGTGCCAACACAGAAGCAGCAGCTGGGTACGCTTGGCTGGGCAGAGAGCTGATGGAAAAGTGCTTTACAGCTCCCAGAAAGCCTGGCTGGAGCTGCCAGGAGGACAGGGCAGGGACAGGTGCTTGCTTGGCACTCTGAGGAGGGTTTGTGGCAGCTCAGGAGCTGCAGCCAGACTGGGCTCCTCCTCCCCATCCTGCACCCCCCAAAACCAGAGTGTCTGTCCTGTCAGGAAAACTCCTGTAAATTAGGAGTGGGACTTCATCTTTTATGCACGGTTTGCTCTGCTGCCTTTTCCCCACAGCTTTCATAACGGAATTTGGGATCTGAACCTTTCATTTTTTGCGGGAATTTGGTTTTTCACAACTTGGAATTCTGAGACTAGCCTGACCTGCCAACATCTTCCAGGGCCTTTTTAAGCCCTTTCCCACAAAGTGACTTTTGCTGCCACTTCCATGAGGTTTTGACCCTGTTTTCAAAGGGAGCTTCAGGGAGATGAGTTGATCAGGGATGAAGAGCCTGAGTCCCCTTTTCCTGTATTCATACAAGGAACAAACATCCCCACAGCTGGAATATCATCAGGAGCTTCAGGAAAAGAATAATTTACCCATTGGCAAGTGCTGCCCAGCCAGGGCAGCTGAGAACCCAAAGCATGCCAGGCAGCAGGGCAGGGATGCAGGAGCTGTGGCTGAACCACAAATCCCACTTTCCCCAGGTGTCCCATGGCAAATGTGGCAAAGGGAATTGAACCCAGAATGTCTGAATTGTTCAGTGTTCCTCTGCTTGTGGAAAGCAAAGATAAAATCAATATTTTATTACAAAAACCACCTGCTCGTACCTGCTACAGACACTTCCTCCAACACAGAACAAGCCTGGGTGGGATTTTCCTGCACTGTAATTTCCCCTCTATCTCAACACAGAAATATTTTTGCCATGTGGGAGCCTTGGCTATTTGAGGGCCTCAAAGTGTGACTGCCTCCTAAGTTTCAACTTTTTAATCCACCCTTAGTCCCTTAAGGGGACATTCTGACCTTAATTTAGGTGGAGATTTGAGGAGATAAATCCAGGCCAGCCTGTGCTCCTTCTCCTGCCCTCACTGGGGGATGTTATATATATAATATACAGAAATAAATGAGTGTAGAACCCTCTCAGCACTTACCCCATTCTTGTCAAAAGCCCTGAACATGTTCTCCACATACTCTGCTGCTTCCTGGTTGTCCTGGACCCCGAAGAACCTCTTGAACTCGTGCATGAAGAGGGTCCCACTGGGACATTCCACCACAAACTTCTTGTACCATTCCTGCAGCTCTGCAACATCAATCTCTCCTTGCTCCCCTTCAGCATTGGTGAACTGCTGCCCCATTTTCCTCAGGAAAGCAGGATTAAAAACAGAAGGAAAAGAAGAAAAATCCTGCCAAAGTCCTTTGTTCTTTTTCTTCTCTCTGTCCCGTGCCTTCCTCTGATGTTAGTGCTGTTCTTGCTATGTCACCTTCCCTTTTCTGTGCTTTATTTTCTGTTCCTCCTCCCTGCCCAGCTGCTGGCAGCTCCGTGCACTCCCCAGGAGATCTCAGAGTGGCTCCTGTGCCCCGGAGCACTGAGCACTGGGCACGGATAAAAATAACTAAAGATCATTAGGAGATTCCCACCCATGAGCCCCAGAGACCTTCAGATGTTCTGAGCTGTGCCCTATTTAGAAGCAAACTCCAGGGGCTCAGGGTCTTTCTGCACATTAATGCCTCCCTGTCAAAGAATTTGGGAGCAGAGGTTCCCTGTACACACAGCACACAGCCCCACTCTCTGTCCTGCAGAGTTTTCTAGGGAAAAAGGGGATTATAGGGGAAGGAACATCGATCTGTGCAGTGCTGGCTTGTGTTACTGCCTGTGGGGGCTGCTCAGGGCTTCAGTGAGATGGGGCACAGGAAAAACAGCAACTACAGAGAGGGGATCCTGAGAAAACAAACACTTCCATAGAAAAACCTGCTGGTGGATTAAATTAACTGCATGTCTGCTGTAGGCTGTGAGACAATTAGTGAAGGTATCTAGATACACACACATCCCTCTCATTGCCACATCTCCATCTTAAAGCTTTAAGCTAAAAAGAGCAGGAGCTGTTTATTTCCATATTTTCAGATCACACTCTCCTTATTCCCTTCCCCTCTTTGTGTCCATGGAAATTCTCCCGCTTGCCCCTTCCCCTGAGGCTCATTCATGGCTCTGATGGCAAAGTGCAGCCCTTCCCTGGGGCTGCTCAGCACCCCCCAGAGCCCCTTCCTCCTCCTCCTCACAGCCAGCAGCCTTTCTGCACACCAGCCCCACTGTTCTGAACCCACCAGTATCTGTGTCAGTGGAAAGAATGACCTGAGCTATAAATGTGCCCAAGCCAGCCCAATATCTTCATTAAGAGGATTGGAGCAGCATTAATAGGAAACCATAGATTCTCTTATCCTACGTGCCAAGGCCCAGATGGATTTAAGCTGCTCATTTTTTGGAACTTTTTTGGTGTTGTTTAGGTAAGAAGAGCCTCTCTCATGGAAGAATACTGGTTAAGAACCTGGCTGAAAATTGAATTTGATATTGCAGAACAGTGGAGCAATTCATGCTGCACTGTCAGAGTGGGGTTGGTCTGAATCCACTCACACCTGCAAGTGACCCAGCAGAGGTACTGTGTGTATATATATATATTTATATATTTATATATTTATATATTTATATATATTTATATATACACACAGAGCTTTGCAGGAGTATAACACAACCTTACACCCTTACATGTGAGGATACCCAGGCAAGGTCTGGTTTCACTTAAAAGAAGAGCAAAGAGAGGACAGAGACAGCACAGCAGAAGCCTGGAGGTGGATGGGAAGGGCCAGAGAAGTTGCCAGAAAACTTGAGACTGTTCTATTTCAGTTAAAGCATTTATATCTAATGATATTCTTGTCCATCCTCGTGCCTAGAAGAATGCAACACAACAATGAACCCAGCCCTTCCTTCTGGAAGTGCTTCAGCCCCTGACTCGGAGCTGCCTCATCCACAGCAGAGCAGCTGTGGGGCTGCCCACCAGAAAAATAACAATAAATCCATCCCCCCTTTTTCCTCTTCACTCGAGCTACTGGAAAGGAGTCTGTGGTAGCCACAGCCATGTTCATAAATGATTTTATAGCATTTTTGGGATTATCTTGGCTGGTGAGGCCAGGAGCTCTCCCTGGGTCACAAAGAGCCCCAGGCCACAGAGGGGCTGCCAGGACAGGGTGGGAAGGATTTGTTCCTTTTTCCTGCAGCACAGCTGGGGAGTTGGGGATGTGCTGGGGTGAGGCCTCTCCACCATTTTGTGCTGCTCTCCTGCACGGAGCTGCCTGCTGGAATGTGAGTGCTGAGAGCACACAGCAAGACTCCACATGCCCAGGACATTGTCTTGACTCATTGCATAATTTTGTTTTGCCTTATGGGAACTTGGTGATCTGTTCCCAGGAGAGAAAATGGTTCCTTTTTGTTTGATGACTGCAATCTTCTCCAGCTGGGAACAAAGGGCTGCAAGAGACCTGGAGCACAAAGCCCAGCTGCTGCTGTTGCAGGTATCATGACATACAATCGTGTTGATAAAATAGTGATGTTTATTTGGCACTGAAATAAAGCATATCCCATAGCTCCTGGTATGAAAATTCCTCTGCACATCCTCTGTGTGCTCTGCAGACTACACTGGAGGAGCTGCTGCCTCAGCCAGCAGGATGTCCCTTCACAAGGTACAGTTTATCAGCCAAAAGATGTCTTAATTTGATTAAAAAAATGATCCAGATAGAGGTAAATATAGGCAGAGAGAAGTAAAAATAAAAATAATAATTTCTAGAAAACACCACAGTGCAGAGGCTGGGGCAGTTTGTGTGCCTGAAGGAGCAGGATCAGTGCTCGGTGTGCTGTGCCAGAGTGAACACTTTGGATGATCAGTTACAGACAGGTAACACCAGACTGCACATCCTGCCTCATGAGTTATCCTGCATTATCACCTCTGCAGCTGCAGAGCTGGGCAGTTTCCCAGCCAAGAGCATGGAAAAAGATGTGCAGCCGCTTTCCCGTCAGCTGCCTACCCCAGCGTGCTGCCACACGCCTCAGCACGGGCTGGGAGAAACTCAGGAGGAAAGCAAACCACCAAAGCCTGCAGAGGGCTGGGCAGACTCATCTGCTTGGCATGTGTGTCGGTGCTGGGAGCGCAGCAGAGGCTGTGGCAGAGGCAGCAGGGGCAGCTGCCTGCCCTGAGAGCTGCAGAGGTGATAATGCAGGCAGGACTGGACCCTGCTCCAGGCTGAGGCTCCCAGGCTCAGCAGTCCTCACCCAGCTGCTCTGCCACATTGCTCCGTTTTTAAATACCTGCCCCAGGACCCCTCCTGCAGCTTGAGCATCTTGAGTGTCCTCCCAGCGTGCCAGGGAAGGAAGGGCAAACCCTGGCCAGGCACTGCCAGCCCTGCCCTGGTGTCCCCCTGCCCAGCAGCCCCCACAAGCACAGCCAGCCCAGAGCATCCTGCCCTTTTCCCTGTGGGACAGAGGTGTGGACAGCAGGAATGCAGGAACTTTTGTGCTGGCCTGGCTGAGGAGAGATCAAAGATGCTGCAGAGCTTGCCCTGGAGTTCAGCCCAATATCTGCCTGTGTCTCTTCCTGGCTGCTCCCAAAACTGTCATACCACTGCATGCTTTACACAGCAGGAATAACAGGGGTGTTTTACTCCAGGAGCTGCTGTCCCCTGATTTACACATCAGGACTGGTCAGGTACCACTGAGGGAACCCCTCTCACCCAGCACAGAGAGCTCTGAGTGTCACATCTGGTACTCTGCTTATTGCCAGGAAGATTTTCTTATGTGCTGACAAACTCCTGCATGTTTCCTCTGAGTGGAATTCCACGCTGAATGAAGCCTGAAATATTTACCTTGCGCTCGCTATCCAGCAAGGCAAACTTGCCCAGAAAAACAGTGAATTGTTTTGTCTCTGTGTGTGAATATCTCCAAGATTGCGTCCAGTTCCAGCCTCTTGGCCCAGGACTGAGCTGTGGGTGTAAGTCAGCCTTCCCAAAGCCAGGGCTCAGTATTTTCCACAGTGTTCAGGGTGAGAAAGGAAATTCCCATTTTTTTTTCTGGTTCATTGAAACTGAAAGGTGAAGCACTGTATGATCCTTGAAACCAAGATTCACCACTGAGTCACGGTTCTCCACCTACGAGGAAAATAAATAAGACGCGAGGCTGGAGGGCAGGAGCCTGCAGAGGGACCAGGGAGAAGCTGCTGAGCCCCTTCCCAGGGGTAGGTGTGACCCAGAGCGGGGATGGCGCCAGGGAAGAGGGAGGTTTTTAGTTTTTATGCTTTTCAGAGAAAAAACTGTGTGCCTGTGGCTTTAATCAGAGCTCAGTTTACGGTTTGGCCTCATCATTGCCTGGATATGGATTTATACAGATGGATGGATGTAGGAGAAGAGCAAACGTACTCAGGTTGTGGTAGGGGAGGTTTAGATTGGATATTTGGGAGAATTTCTTCACGGAATGGATGGACAGGCACTGGAGCAGGCTGCCGGGGAAGCAGGGAGCCAGTGGCCCTGGAAGTGCTCAGAACCCTGCGGATGTGGTGCCGAGGGACACGCTCTGGGGGTGGACCCAGCAGTGCTGGGTTAATGTTTTAATGTTTGGACTCGATGATCTTCGAGGTCTTTTCCAGCCTTCATCATGCCGTGATTCCACCACTCAGCTGAGTATGCTTTGAACTGCGAAAAAGCCCAGGAACTTAAAGCTTTCTTCCCAAAATATTCCATTTAAAAGGCAAAGATACTCCGCTTAAAAGCAAACTTCCTTTCCTAAACACTCCATTTACCAGGGGGGAAAAAAATAATCCCGTTTGGAAGTTTCCTAAATATTCCGTTTGACAGGAAAAGGGCCACGGCAGAAGGGCGGGGGTGCGGGGAGCTCCACTTGTCCCCGAGCGGGGTTCGGGGGCATCTGCGGGAGCGGCGCGGGGCGGTGCGGGCGGTGCGGCTGCGCGGAGCGCACCTGGGCAGGTGAGAGGCGGGGCAGGTGAGGGCCGGGCCGGGCCAGGTGAGGCGGGGCCAGGTGAGGGCCGGGCCAGGTGAGGCGGGGCGGGCGCTGGGCGAGCGCGGCCGCCGCTGCCCGAGCGCCGCTGCCCCACGCGCGGGCCCCGCGGGGCGGCCCCGAGCCCCCGCGGGACGGACCCGCCCCAGCCGCACGGACGGACGGACGGACGGACGGACGCACAGACGGACGGGGTGAGCCGTGCGGGGATCGGGCGGTACCGGCTCCGGAGCTGCTCGGCCCAGGAGCCGCCGGGCGCGGCCCCGTCCCGCGTGGGGCTGCGGGCGGAGCGGGGCCGGTGCGGGGCTCGGAGCGGGGCCGGTACGGGGCCGGAGCGGGGTTCGGGCACCGCGGGGCTCCGTGCGGGCTCCGCAGGCTGCAGCGCCCGGCCCGGGGCGAGGGCGGCGGTGCGGGGGCGCCGTGCGGGCCCGGGCGCAGCCGGGAGGGCAGAGCCCGCTGCGAACGCCAGTTCAGCGCTCCTTGCCCCCGGCTCCGCGGGCAGCGCCGGGCTCGCCCCGGGCTACGCCTTCCAATGGCTGTAAAGCGAGGCCTAAAGTTAGGGCAAGGCTGGTGTGTTCCCCCCACCCCCTGTAGTGGTCGGATCGCAGCTGTTACACCCCAAATCCCCACGCTTTGTGCTACAACTCGCGCCCCTTCCAATTTCAGGGGCTGCCCGGCTATGGCGGAGGCTGAGGTGACCCGATTGGGGTGTGCAAACTGGGAATTCAAAGAGTTGATCGTGTTCGGGTGTGCTGGGGACAGCAGCGGGGCGGGAGGCAGGAGATGTACGGAGCTGTGAAATGCGGGAGCCCCAGGTTCCCGGTGCAGGGAGGTGATTCAGCATCGGATGGCAATTCAGCCTGTTTCTCTGCGGGAAGGTTTGCCTTTGAAAAAGTGAATACAGGTCCATGAAATACAGGATAGTGCAGTCAAGTAAAGGTAACGAGCAAGGAGAGGGGTCTGGGGGTTCGCAAGAGTGAACCCCGAGAAGACCCTTCCATCTTCAGAGGTTTTAATGGATGAGGTGGAGCAGGAACACTGAGTATATTTGGATCTGCAGGCAAGGAGCGAAAGCATCCGTGCAGCAGAGCTGAGTTGAGCTTCAGGATGGTTTTCCTGGTGCTCTGTGGGCTGTTGAACTGTCTGGGACCTCACCAGGGCCCCGAGTGTCACCACAGCTGACCAGGGCTGTCCCTGACCTTGGTCACTCCTCTGCAGCCCTCAGGGGAGTGCCTGCAGGCTGTCTGCTCCTTCCTGACTTGGAGTGGTTCTTGTTGGGCCGAATGTCTCCAAGGAGAAATACTAATCATTAGGGTACAGGCAGTAATTACCTCACTGACCAGAGCTGCATTAGCAGCACAGGGATGTGCTAATTATCCCTACCCAGCACCCAGATTGAGTGGGAATAAAGGGAGCTGGAGAGCCCCTGGGTTTGTGCACTGAGGAGCCTCTGCCTTGGCAGAGCTGTGAATGTGCCCAGCATTCTCCAGGTGTCTGGCATTAGTGGAACCCCCTGTGAATGTGCCCAGCCATTCCCCAGGTGTCTGGCATTAGTGGAACCCACTGTGAATGTGCCCAGCCATTCCCCAGGTGTCTGGCATTAGTGGAACCCACTGTGAGTGTGCCCAGCCATTCCCAGGTGTCTGGCATTAGTGGAACCCACTGTGAGTGTGCCCAGCCATTCCCCAGGTGTCTGGCATTAGTGAAACCCACCATGAATGTGCCCAGCCATCCCCAGGTGTCTGGCATTAGTGGAACCCACTGTGAGTGTGCCCAGCATTCCCAGGTGTCTGGCATTAGTGGAACCCACCATGAATGTGCCCAGCCATCCCCAGGTGTCTGGCATTAGTGGAACCCACTGGATCGAAGTTGAAGGCTGGGAGAGGCTGACTCACCGTCTGAGCCCAGCAATGGGATTCAAGTTGATTTGCTCTCGGTTATTGTGTCAACAAGTCATTGGTGATAAAAGGTCATAAAGCATTGTAGTCCTGAGCGCTGGCAGACGCTGTCTGCGGGCCTGGGGACAATCCCTGCCAGCACCCACCTTGTCACCCGCCTCCTCTGCGGGGACAGAGGCACAAATCTCTCCTGTTCTGGGGATTTGAATTTACTCCGTGTCTTGCAAAGGTGTGTGCACAGCACATGTCATTAGCAGGGACTGCTTCTAACGTTAAGTGAGGTGTAACGTTAAAAGAAATGGTGGAAAGCAGCAGTGCTTAGGATTGTTCAAAATGTCACTTTTTTTTTTTCCTTTTCAAGAGGAATCAGTATCTGATTTTGGTCTCAATTCCAAGTCCAGGGTTAACCTGGACTCTGTGTCTTTGCAAGCATGCTTCTGAAGGTTTAATTCTGACGGCATTTTCAACATGGAGAACCAACACAGCAGAGTTTCAGGAACACTAATATAATTTTGATGATTGCTTCCTGATCCTTTGCAGCTCCTGGGAAACAGTCTGGTAATGTGCCCACACATTTTCAAACTATTATTTAAAAATGGTTTGCAGTTGAAGCCGAACATTTTCTTTGCAGAAAAGATAAACAGATAAACTGAGTTGTGTTTGGATTAATTTTGTGTGAGCGCTTGCCTCTGAATGGGATCTGCAGGTATTTGAACAAATAAAACCTGTTCCTGGACTAGTTCTTGGATAGGATTTTTTTTTAATCTTCTCCATCTCTGCTACCAGACACATTTTGCAATTCCTCCAGCAATATTCAGGGCTCATGGCAAAGGTTTTACATGTCCTGTAACTGCTTTATTAATGGGAATATTTGTAGTTTCTCACCTCTGTTTCGGGATTTACAAAGGAATATGGGAGATGCACCCTCTGAGCACACACGTAGTGCAGAAATCCCCTCCCAAAATCTACAGATACTGAATGTTGCCTCTTCTTTGAGAGGGACACACGTTAATTTTGTTTGTTTGGCTTTGTTCTACACAAGGAAAATATTGTTGGCTGGCTGCAATTGTATGAGCAGCACAGGGCTACTTAACAAAAACATTAAGTAAACAGCAGTCGATTTTTAGCAGCAGTGCAGGCAGACCTGCAGTTCATGTCCTTCTGGATAAACATCCTGGTTATTACAGGTCACTGCTGTTTGCCAGTGATTATGCTGCATTCAGGGCATTCATGGAAAAGTCATAAAATGACTTTCAGAGTCTGTGGCTGTGGTAGAACAGCCCCTGTGCCTCAGTTAAAGCCTCCCAGTTGTGGGGAGCCTTTCTCCTCCTTGCTGAGAGTCTGACAGGACTGCAGGAGCAGAGATCAGATCAGCCTCTTCTCCAAGGTGTACGTGGAGGCTTTGGAAACTCTGCTGCCTGTTCTTGCTGTGGCTTGTTGGTGCCTTTATCTCCTGCTCAGGGTTCACAGCCCAGCTCTGCTCAGAGCTCGCACTCCATGTGCTCGTGGAGCACAAATAATGCCCTGGAACATTGAATGTGAGCTGCTGTCCCTGTGACAGCTCTGGGCCCCCTCAGGGAGGTGTGTGTGACTCTCCCTGGCAGAGGAGTCACCCAGCTGAACCTGAATTGGTGCTCTCGGGGTGAGTACCATAAAAACAGCAGCACTTACACAGCACAGGGCCCTTTCTCGTTACGTGAACTCCGTTTCTTTGAGGCCAGTGAGGCTCAAATAACCTCCAGCAGTGGCTCTGCTGTCCCCCTCGCAGAGCATGGCCCTCCACCCGCGCAGGGTGCGGCTGAAGCCGTGGCTGGTGGCCCAGGTGGACAGCGGGATGTACCCTGGGCTGATCTGGCTGAACCGCGAGGCCAAGCGCTTCCAGATCCCCTGGAAGCACGCGACCCGGCACAGCCCCCAGCACGAGGAGGAGAACACCATCTTCAAGGTGAGGCGGGGCGAGCTCGGCCATCCCACAGCCCTGGAACGCACACAAAGGGCTGGATTGTTGGCCCGGGAGCTGGACAGGCGGCTCGGGAGCTGTTTGCAGGCACATTTTATTTATCTGACCTCAGAAAAGCCACTTTGTGCACCTGGATGCCAAGCTTGGCACTGCCTGCGATGGTGTTGAGTTCTTTAACCCTTTCCCACCACCAAAGGCAGGCTGCTGTGTGATCCTTGGTCTCTGGAAGATGACTGCTGTTGGCTTCATCTGCTCAGGCTGGGATGTGGTCACTGGCTTGTCCTTGGCAGCAAACCATGAAATGCTGTTACATAAGCCTTAAGAGGTCCACCACAAGCTCATCACAAGCACTCATCGCTGCTCTCTCTAATATTCTTATCCCAAGGGATTCACTGTAACTCCCTGCACTCCTTTGAGGAATTTCTGACCTTTGTCTTGGAGGCATCTTGGACCAATGATCAGATTTTGGGGTGAGAGAGGGAGAGGCTAGCCGGATGTCTGTGGCTGTCCTTCCACTCCATTTTAACCGAGTCCATTCCTCCTGCACGGGCTCCCTGTCAAAAATGACTTCTGGTGTTCAATCTGAGACCCACAAAACCTCTAACCCAGAACTGTGAACATTCTTTTGGAATTTGGATTTACATATTTTTTTTTTATCCCACTTTCTTTTAAGAGAAAAACTATTAAAGTGGGAATTTCCTTTTTTGTTATCACGAGAGCTCTGCCTAAGACTTGTGCAAGAGAAGGATTTTACGGTGGATTTGTTTGGAGGTTTGGTTTCTGATAAATGCTGCTCTGTGGAGAGGGCTGGACTGAGCTGGCTGTACTTTGTCCCCAGGCATGGGCCGTGGAAACGGGAAAGTACCAGGAAGGAGTGGACGAGCCAGACCCTGCAAAGTGGAAAGCCCAGCTCCGATGTGCACTTAACAAGAGCCGGGAGTTTAATTTGATGTACGATGGCACCAAGGAGGTGCCCATGAACCCAATAAAAATTTATGAAGTGTGTGACATCCCTCAGTCCCAGGGATCAATCATTAATCCAGGTGAGGGCCTTGCTGACACGGGCTGGCTCCTGGGCAGGCACTGCTCCAAGGGAGCTCCTTCTCTCTCTGCATTAACTCTGCAGCTGCCCTTGTGCAGCAGGAGCAGCTCCCAGGTGAAGCCTGTACTTAAACTACAAGGACTTTAAACCATCCTTTAGTCCTGAAATTAAAAAAGCTGCACACAGTTGTAGGTTTTCCTGCTAAACAGTCTAATATTGGCAATACTGTGTCTTACCTCATCAATACTTAACCTTCACTTTCTAGAATTATATATTAAACTGAAATTAGCATGTTGTATGGATCAGATTTATCCTTTTGTCCTGAAATTTGAAAAACACACAAAATAATATCCAACATGAAGATGATCTTTTCCCAGTGTTTCATGCTGATCATCCACCCACAAGAATGTGCTTGTTTGCAGGTTCCACTGGCTCAGCTCCGTGGGATGAAAAGGATAATGATCTTGATGATGAAGAGGAGGAAGAATTGAATCAATCTCAGCATGTCCCAATTCAAGAGACATTTCCATTTCTTAATATCAATGGTTGGTGGTACAGACTGATGTATTAGTGAAGGTATTTGTTTGTAAGTTGCTCCATGCTTGAAGTAAAATCTTGATTTATTGAGGAGCTGTTGCCTTTTTGTAGATTCTCCGATGGCTCCAGCCAGTGCAGAAAACTGCAGCCCTGAAACTGTGTGGCCAAAGAATGAACCTCTGGATATGGAAATGCCCCCAACGGCGCTGCAGCATGACTTCTTCAGCAGCCCTGAGCTCTGGATCAGCTCCCTGCCAAGTACGTGTGTGGGCTTGTAACAGTGCTTCTGCTTTTGTGCTTTAAAACCCCACAGAAAATAGAGTTTTGCCTTTTTTCCTGTGGCTGTTTGTGAGTGAGTGAGGAGAACTTGTGCAGTTTAAATAGAACTGTGTGTGGTTTAAACATCCCTGTGAGGGCAGCGGGGCTTGTGTGGTGTCTCTGTGCTGCTGCTCCAGGAAAAGGCACACTGATGGTTTCTCTCTCAGTGACAGACCTAGAAATCAAGTTTGAATATCGAGGAAAGGAGACTGGGCCCACAACGACCGTGAGCAACCCTCAGGGCTGCAGACTTTTCTACGGGGAGCTGGGCCCTATGCCAGACCAGGAGGAGCTCTTTGGGCCCATCAGTTTGGAGCAGGTCAAGTTCCCAGGGACGGAGCAGATCACCAACGAAAGGCAGAAGATCTTCACGAGCCGGCTGCTGGATGTTATGGACAGGGGACTGATCCTGGAGGTCAGCGGCCACGCCATCTACGCCGTGCGCCTCTGCCAGTGCAAGGTGTACTGGTCTGGGCCCTGTGCCCCCTCCTCCACCACCCCAAACCTCATCGAGAGGCAAAAGAAGGTCAAGCTCTTCTGTCTGGAAACCTTCCTAAGCGGTAGGTGCCTTCTGCTTCTGGAGAGCAGCTTTGGACACCGGGCACGGCACTGTTGGAACGGGTGGGCTGCACTGGGCTCTGCCTGGGTGCGCCAGGTGTGGACAGCGGGTCAGGGCCACTGCTCCCCTGACTTCAGGGCAGCTTGGAGCGGGTGTGTGGCAGGAGAAGGGCACTGTACACTCATTTAATGCTCTGAGAGACATCAGAGGGCCTTGCTTTTAAAGAAAGCACTTCACGTGCAAGGGGTGAGCTGTAACTGTGTGAGAGGTGGCAGAGGACTGTGCAGGTAAGATCGGGGTGATGCAATGAGGTGGGATGTCATGGGTGTTTCCAGCCTAAAGAGGACAACCCTGCAGTTCTCTGCTTTTCCTCCTAGAGCTGATTGCCCATCAGAAGGGACAAATTGAGAAACAGCCACCATACGAGATCTACTTCTGCTTTGGAGAAGAGTGGCCCGATGGAAAACCCAGGGAGAGGAAGCTGATTGTGGTGCAGGTAGGGCACTGGGGTGACGTGTGCCAGCCTTGTTTGGTTTGGGATCAATTCCCATGGATACTGAGACCTGTTACTTTCTGCTGTGGCTCCTGACACCAGGGAAACTCCAGTGACTGGTGGTTTGGGAGAGCAAATACAAATGTGACAATGCTGAATAGCATTGGTGTGTGAGTGCATTTTAGGGCATTGTGGAAACCATCTCTGCATCCAGGACAGGGGCTCCTGCAGAGCAGCAGGGATATTCCACATGCCTTCAGGCTAAAAAAGGGACTTTTTCACCAGGTCATCCCCGTTGTGGCACGGATGATCTACGAGATGTTCTCCGGGGACTTCACGCGCTCCTTCGACAGCGGCAGCGTGCGGCTGCAGATTTCCACGCCCGACATCAAGGACAACATCGTGGCACACCTGAAGCAGCTCTACCGCCTGCTGCAGAACCACCAGGAGGGCTGGCCCATGCAGGCCCCGGCCATGCACATGGCACAGCCCCTCCCAGCACAGTGACCACCCTGGCTTCTGGCCTTGTACATATGCAGGAGTGCTTCTTAACCTGTGCCTTGCCTCAGCCTGAATGAATAACATCTGTAAATCTCGTCATCATCTACAATTTCAGCAATTTTTGTGGTGCTTTTGTTTTGGAAGTGGCTCAAAACAGAGGGGATTACAGGAATGCTTCTAACTCCTTCACCCTTTTCAGCTGTTTGCTTAAACGACTCCTCTGTATACATCAGATATCAATTCTGTAATATTTTTTAATCTGCTATAATACAATGTATATAAACACTTGATCATTGGAAGGGGAGAAAGAAAATAATCTGTGCTCTATTAAATCTGCCTGGACAATATGACCTTGTCTCATTTTTTTCTCTTTAATGGGGCTGTAACAGCAACCTCGAAGGCTGATATTCCTTTTAATGGGGAGGGGGGGTTATAGGGATGCCTGCCCACAGGCATTGGAAATGCATATATAACAGAATGGGCTTGGAAACGATCTCTGGAGGTTCTCTAGTCTGCTGGGGGCTGATTGTTCAGATCTGTACAACCCTGAGCACTCAGTGATGGTACAGAGCTGTCAGCAGCTCCCGGCATGGTTTGGTGCTGTCCCTGCAGTGCCTGCTTTGTGCGCAGGCTGTGGATACTGTCCCTGTGCCCTGCTTTGGACCCCGGCCCGGCTCCAGCCCTTTTCCCGGTCCGTCCCCGACCATGGCACAGCCCCGGCCCTTTTCCCGGTCCTTCCCCGGGCCGTGCCACTGTCCCCGCCCGGCTCCCAGCCCTTCTCCCGGTCCTTTCCCGGGCCGTGCCACTGTCCCCGCCCGGCTCCCAGCCCTTTTCCCGGTCCTTCCCCCGGCCATGGCGCAGCCCAGGCCTGCCCCGGCCCTTCTCCCGGTCCCTCCCCAGGCCGTGTCGCGGCGGTCCCGCCCCGCAGGAGGCGGCTCCGCCGGGGCCGGGCCGATCTCGGGCCCGCCCCGGAACCGCGGCGGGTTCCGCTGATGGCGCCGGGCCCCGCGGCGCTGCCGGTGCCGCTGCTGGTGGCGGCGGCCCGGGAGGCGCAGGGGCCCGGCCGGAGGCGGCGGCTGCCCGCGGCCCGGGCGCTGCAGGCGGCCGGGGAGGTGCTGGCGGTGGCGGCGGGGCTGAAGCCGGCGCTGCTGTGGGACTGCGGCCCCGCGGGCCCGGCCGAGCTGCGGCGCTACCTGGGCCGGCTGCGGGAGGCCGGGCTGGCCGCGGAGCGGCTGCACGTGCTGGCCATGGGCGGCTCGGCGCTGGTGCTGCGGCCGGGGCTGGCCCGGGACCGGCCCGTGCCGCTCGTGGATGTGTCGGCGGCGCGGCGGGGCCCGGCGCTCTGCGGCCCCGGCGAGGCCCAGGCCGTGCGCCGCCACCTCGCCGCCCTCCTGGGCCACCTGCGGGACGCCGAGGCCGCCGGAGCCGAGCCCGTGACCGCCAGCGAGGTCGTCCCCAGCGGCTGGAACCTGTGCACCGTGGCCGGGCTGCTGCTGGGCTACCCCGCCGTGTACACCTTCGCCGAGGGCGCTGAGAACTGCCTGGCGCTGACCCCGCTGAGGGTGTTCACGGCCCGGGCCTCCTGCCCCCGCATCAAGGATGGGCTCAGGGTGCAGATCTGCTCCTTCAGCGTCCCCGAGAGCCTGTGCGCCCAGCTCAGGGACGCGCTGGATGCCTGGTGCCAGCAGCTCAAGGAGGCTTTTGGTGCTCAGAGCGATTTTGTAGATCTCTGCATTTCCAGCGAGGTCGTGTCTCTTCCAGCGGTTGCCTTGTAAAACACGAGCGTACTCAGACTTTTTAGCCTTCCTCACTGCATCAAGGACCAAGGCAGAAGATCCAGTTCCCTGTGCGTGTTGTCCCCTGCGTCTCGTGGTCCTTGAGCACTGAAGGCTGAATTGTGACAGTCACTGCAGGCTGGTGGCAAAACCAAGTACATTTTCTTTTAAAAAGAACCAAGTGTGCTCCCAGATGCTCTGCTGCCTCGGTCCTGCCTGCTTGCACATCACACCCTGCAAAGTCAGTGTGTATTCATTTGCAGTGGGCAGCTGAAGGTTAATAAATGATTTGAACACCACAGTGCTTTGAATTAGTGAAGTTTATTGTAGGCTCCGTGTGTGTTTACTACGTGTATATTACGTGCATATTTCAGGTATATTTACTTCCATGGGGGGTGGTGTCATTGTGTCTGAGCCTGCACATGAATGATGGGCAAGTGCTGCTGTAAAACCTGCACGGTGCAGCTGCAAAAGGGACTTCAAACCCCTGTCTCTGGTGAATTCACGTGGTGCTGGCAGTGATGGGGAAGCAGGTGTGGCTGTGGGGATGCTCGGCCACAAGGAAGGCTGGAGTAGTGGGATAGAGCAGTGGGTGTGAGGTGGGAGTGTTGCTCAGGACACGTCAGGGTGCTGTGCTGAGGAGCCCCCCTGAGCTGGGTTCCTTTGTCAGGTAAAAGTAGAGACAGCCTGGGATCGAGTACCTCCCATTTAGGGGGGCAATAAATACAGGAGGGGACCTCGGGGATATAAACCCCAGGCAGGCTGGATGCTACGGGCACAGGATGCCCTGTCCCTCTCACCCCCTGCTCGCACAGGGACTTTGTCCCTCAGTGCCTCGGGGCTGGGCAGGGCAGCCTTTGGCAGGAACAGAGCAACCACAGCAGCGGTGCTGTGCTCATGGGAGCTGGCTGGAGTGAAACCAGCTTGGGATAGAGTAACCCCAGCAGCTGAGGGAAGGGGTGATGCCCCTGTGCTCACAGAAGCTGGCTGGAGTGAAACCGGCTTGGGATACAAACCCAATGTGCACACACAAAACAGCAGAAGGTGAGGTGAGGTGAGGTCAGCTTGCTTTTGGTGAAGCAGAGGTCAGTTCCTGCAGTGCAGTCAGTCATCAAGGAGCTCCTTCACAGCCTGTAAGTCGCCAGGAAGGCGGCGATGGCCACTGCTGCCACTGCCACCAGGAGAGGGATCCAGGGGCCGCGCTGTCTCTGCCAGGAGAAGCTTGTGTTACTGGGAGCGTGCTGGGGGATGCCACTTCCCATGGCCGTCCCAGCAGACGTGCCCTCTGCAGGGCACAGAGGAGGGGACGTGTCCCAGGCCGGTGTGCAGGGCACAGAGGAGGGGACGTGTCCCAGGCCGGTGCACAGGGCACAGAGGAGGGGACGTGTCCCAGGGCAATGCACAGGGCACAGAGGAGGGGACGTGTCCTAGGGCAGTGCACAGGGCACAGAGGAGGGGACGTGTCCTAGGGCAGTGCACAGGGCACAGAGGAGGGGACGCGTCCCAGGCTGGTGTGCAGGGCACAGAGGAGGGGATGTGTCCCAGGCTGGTGCACAGGGCACAGAGGAGGGGATGTGTCCCAGGGCAGTGCACAGGGCACAGAGGAGGGGACGTGTCCTAGGGCAGTGCACAGGGCACAGAGGAGGGGACGTGTCCCAGGCTGGTGTGCAGGGCACAGAGGAGGGGACGTGTCCCAGGGCAGTGCACAGGGCACAGAGGAGGGGACGTGTCCCAGGGCAGTGCACAGGGCACAGAGGAGGGGACGTGTCCTAGGGCAGTGCACAGGGCACAGAGGAGGGGACGTGTCCCAGGCCAATGCACAGGGCACAGAGGAGAGGACGTGTCCCAGGCCGGTGCGCAGCGCTGGGGCTGGGGCAGGAGCTCCCACCTGGGCCTGGCTGCCGTGGGAGCGGTTCAGCTCGTCGCGGCACTGGCGCAGCCGGGTCAGGCACCACTGGTACTCCTGGCTCAGCGCCTCCAGCTCCGAGCGCAGCTCCGAGCACTGCGAGCACAGCGAGGGGCTCCCAGCAGGAGGGGTCCCCTGGGCTCTGTGCGCCCCCAGAGTGGCTGGGCTGCTGCAGTGGCTGCAGCGCTTCGCCCACAGCTGGGCAGGGCTCTGCTGAGCATCCTCGGGTACCTGCAGGGACAGGCACAGCTCAGAGTCACTGCAGTGTGTGCCCCAGGTACCTGCAGGGACAGGGCACAGCTCACAGTCACTGCAGTGTGCTGCTGGGTGCCTGGGGTACCTGCAGGGACAGGTACAGCTCAGAGTCACTGCAGTGTGCTGCTGGGTGCCCTGGGTACCTGCAGGGACAGGCACAGCTCAGAGTCACTGCAGTGTGCTGCTGGGTGCCTTGAGTCCCTGCAGGGACAGGCACAGCTCAGAGTCACTGCAGTGTGCTGCTGGGTGCCTGGGGTCCCTGCAGGGACAGGCACAGCTCACAGTCACTGCAGTGTGTGCCCTGGGTCCCTGCAGGGACAGGCACAGCTCAGAGTCACTGCAGTGTGCTGCTGGGTGCCCTGGGTCCCTGCAGGGACAGGGCACAGCTCACAGTCACTGCAGTGTGCTGCTGGGTGTCCTGGGTCCCTGCAGGGACAGGGCACAGCTCACAGTCACTGCAGTGTGCTGCTGGGTGCCCTGGGTCCCTGCAGGGACAGGGCACAGCTCAGAGTCACTGCAGTGTGCTGCTGGGTGCCCTGGGTCCCTGCAGGGACAGGCACAGCTCAGAGTCACTGCAGTGTGCTGCTGGGTGCCCTGGGTCCCTGCAGGGACAGGCACAGCTCACAGTCACTGCAGTGTGCTGCTGGGTGCCCTGGGTCCCTGCAGGGACAGGGCACAGCTCACAGTCACTGCAGTGTGCTGCTGGGTGCCCTGGGTACCTGCAGACACAGGCACAGCTCACAGTCACTGCTGGGGCACTGCCAGCTTCCCACACCTGCCTGCTTTGCTGCCCACAGTCACAGCACAGCTCTTTTCCTATGTGCCTCACAGCTCTGCTACACCAAATTATATATTTTTTTTTAATAAGTCCTTTTTAATAGATCCTTGCTGGCTGAACACTGCTATAAGAATTGAGGGACTGTTGGTTGGCAGAAGGCTGGTTTGATGGCAAAGTGTGTGTAAAAGGCTTTGGTTTTTTTGGGTTTTTTGCAGCCCAGTTGTACAGGCATTGCTTGTTAGCAGAGCCTTCCTGTTATTTTTATTGTTGTTATTATTGCAAGCATTTTCTTTTCCTCCCTGTGTGCAGGGCCTTCATCGGGGGTTTGGGCAGGAGTGGGATCAGGACAAAACTTAGGGCAGGTAATCCTTACAGGAACCAAGCCTGGGCTACCTGCAGGAGCTTTGGTGTGTGGTGTTTCTGCTGAGTGACTTCCTCACCTCGTTCTCCTTTGCTGTCAGCTGGGATGTCCTTTTCTGCATCTCATCCTTCAGACTTTCTGTTCCCTCCTCCTCCTCCTCGGGCTGCTCTGACAGAACGTTTTGTTTTTCCTTGGCAGGAGTGAGAGGTGGGGTCTGTGTGGTGAAAACCTGGTCTAGAAAAGAGTCAGGCCTCTGATGAGAAACAGCTCCAGGCTCTGGGCTGGCTTTAGCTCTTGTTTACTCAGCACACTTTAGGGATAATATTTGTGTGCTATGCACAAAGCAGAAGACACAGAAGCTGTTTGTTATCACTGTCTTTGCTGTAGCTACAATTTCATCACCTTAAGAGCAATATTTCTAAGCAGTTGCTTAGAAATGGAGGGGAGGGAGAGTTAAAATACCTTTGTTATTGCTTTATTTTTGTCAAGTACAGCTGTAATTGCAATTATAAACTGGAATGTGTTTTGTTTGGAAAAAATATGGTGGAGCCACTGAAGTAAAATTCGGAGTGAAATCCATTTATTTTTTAAAGTGCTTGCCATCATAAATACGCTCATGTTTTAATGTTAGCTAGTAAAACAATTCATTCTGTGTAGCTTTAAAATAACCTTTTATTCTAGACACTGCAGCCTTTTCCTAGAGTCAGGGCTAGTGTTCCTGTGGCCAGGGAGTGCTACGTGGGGGTTACAAAGTTTGCTGACCTGTCCTTTGCACCGTCACCTCCTGGCTCTTCTGTTGGTTGTTCTGGTTGTGGATCACGTCTGGGAACCCAAAAAGCATCATTATTGTCTACAGCACTAAAGGGGGTCTCTAACCTTGTGCATTTCTGTGTTACTTACTCTGCAAATGGCTGATTGTTGCCTCCAGTGTTACCTTCTGCTCTTGTTCTTTTTGCAATTTATCTGAAATAAGGATAGAAGATCAAGGTTGGTGTAAATCTCTGTGTATATTTATGCAAGGATGGTATTTTCTGTTCTCCACATGTGTAGAGCGGGGCAGACATTGTTGGCTGCCCTGGACTTTCTTCTCTGAAGGGATGTGATTTTTAGCTCTTTATTGCCCTTTCTTTTTTGGCAGCTTTTTCTCTCGTGCCTCGTGTTCAAGTTATTTATGGTTTATTTTAAAGCTGCTCATGCAAGACCCGTTACGAGATTAGAACTGCAACCCTCTTTCTCTTCCCTAATTACGTTTGAAAATAGCCGTATGTGAGTTCAAAATGACGTGTGTGAGTTTCCTTGCTGTGTCTGAAGTGCTGCTTTAGGGCACCACCAGCTCCTCTGTCTGCCCTCACCACCCAGCACCGGGGGCGATGCCCTGCCAAGGGTGACAAGTCCTGCTCCAAGCTGAGGACACATCTTAGCTTTTTATTTCTTTTCAGGGCTCCCATCACATCCTTTCCTCTAGCAAAATCACTCCTCTGAACTCTTTCATCTAGCCAGGACAACTTTTGGAGGGTTGTGGCAGTCAGCAGCCTCGGCGGCACGCTGAGATGCGCGGTGCGCTGGAATGAGCGTGGCGTGCACGCTGCTGCGAGCCCTGCCGAACGCTTCGGGAGCGCTTTCCTGGTCCCTGGCGGTTCCCGGAGGGCGCAGCTCCGGCCCCGGTACCTCGGATGTGGCGGATGAGGCCGGCCTGGCGGTCGTTGTCGCTGCGCAGGGCGCTGGCTCTCTGCAGCAGCTCCGTGCGCTCGTCCCGCAGCGCCCGCAGCTCCCGGCTCTGCCGCTCGCTCTGCGCGTCCGCTCGCTGCGCCGGACAGACAGACACAGACAGACAGACAGCGGGCCGGCTTGGCAGGGCATCACAGCTCACCTCGTGCTGCCCCCGCACCGCCTCCCGCCTCCCAGGCCGCTCCAGCCCCAGTGCCCAGCCGGGCCCGTAGGATTGTTCCTCTACATCTCTATTACTGATGAGGATCTTACTCTTCCAGTACATTAATTACAATCGACTTCCAATCCTTAGAATCTGGTTTAATCCCACAGAAGAGTAATAAACATAATCCTATTCATACCGACCCTACGCATCCTCCTCCTAACTTCACTACACTTTTGACTCGCCCAAATAACCCCCGACTCAGAAAAACTATCCCCACCCAAATGTGGATTCAACCCCCCTGGGATGCAGGGGCAGCCACGGCTGCTCTGGGCACCCAGCAGCAGCAAAATCCCAGAGCAAGCTGCTCCTGCAGGGAGCCCACGTACCTGGAGCTCGCTCTGTAAAGCCTGGAAGCTGTTCCTGAGCTCGGTGTGTGCTGCGCTCTCCTGGGTCAGTTCGGCTTTGAGTGTGGCATGCTGCTCCTTCCAGAGCGCGAGGTCCTCTCGCATCTCCGCCAGGCTTCTCTGGAGAGCAGAGAGGGACCCAGGTGTGGCTGTGACCCTGGTGGGGCTGTGACCCTGGTGTGCCTGTGACCCAGCTGTGCCTGTGACCCTGGTGTCTGTGTGACCCTGGTGTCCCTGTGACCCAGGTGTGGCTGTGACCCAGGTGTGGCTGTGACCCTGGTGTGCCTGTGACCCTGGTGTCTGTGTGACCCTGGTGTCTGTGTGACCCAGGTGTGGCTGTGACCCAGGTGTGCCTGTGGCCCAGGTGTGCCTGTGACCCAGGTGTGGCTGTGACCCTGGTGTCTGTGTGACCCTGGTGTGCCTGTGACCCTGGTGTGTCTGTGTGACCCAGGTGTGGCTGTGGCCCAGGTGTGCCTGTGACCCAGGTGTGGCTGTGACCCTGGTGTGGCTGTGACCCTGGTGTGGCTGTCGCCCAGATGTGGCTGTGACCCTGGTGTGCCTGTGACCCTGGTGTCTGTGTGACCCAGGTGTGCCTGTGACCCAGGTGTGGCTGTGACCCTGGTGTCTGTGTGACCCTGGTGTCTGTGTGACCCAGCTGTGCCTGTGACCCAGGTGTGGCTGTGACCCTGGTGTCTGTGTGACCCAGGTGTGCCTGTGGCCCAGGTGTGCCTGTGACCCTGGTGTCTGTGTGACCCAGCTGTGCCTGTGACCCAACTGTGCCTGTGACCCAGGTGTGCCTGTGACCCTGGTGTCTGTGTGACCCAGGTGTGCCTGTGACCCAGGTGTGGCTGTGACCCAGGTGTGGCTGTGACCCTGGTGTCTGTGTGACCCAAGTGTGGCTGTGACCCAGGTGTGCCTGTGACCCAGGTGTGGCTGTGACCCTGGTGTGCCTGTGACCCAGGTGTCTGTGTGACCCTGGTGTCTGTGTGACCCTGGTGTCTGTGTGACCCAGCTGTGCCTGTGACCCAGCTGTGCCTGTGACCCTGGTATCTGTGTGACCCAGCTGTGCCTGTGACCCAGCTGTGCCTGTGACCCGGGCCCCCGAGGATGCTGCCAGCCTGCCCTGGTGACCCAGCCGGGCTGTGCTGGGCAGCGCTGGCTCCCCCAGCAGCAGCAGCAGAACACAGAAACCCGTGTGGGGCTGATGCCATCTGATGGACAGAGCCAAGCAGGGCAGTCAGGGCTCCCTCTGGAGCACTGTGCTGCCAGCAGGCTTGAGGCGCCCTGTGGTACTCGGGATAAAGCTCACTTGTCTTTCTGCAAATATGTTATCCTGTGGGTCAAAGCAATTTGCTGCCTCTTGGGGAAAACCTATTTTCATATAAATGAGTAACTGCAGAAAAAACCAGCTCTGGAGACCTCGTGCCCTGGTGTCTGTTGGTGTGAGCAGGGCAGGGAATGGCCCAGAGGGATGGTGGGAGGGAAGGGTTTGCAATTCAAGCTGACAAACCCGAGTACATTTCCCCAGCTGTGAGCTGTCTGTAACCTGATGTGCAGCTTTTGGAGTGAGTACAGGTTGCACTAAAGCTGCTTTGGGCTTTGCTGAGTACCTAAAACTTCATAATTTTTTATCTTTGCTGCTAATGGCAAGCCTGTCATCACCTTTCCCTGACATGTGGGTTTTCTTTGTCACAGCTGGGCTGAATTAAAGCCAGGCCAGGTGTAAGACATACTGCTCACCTGAGAGTTCTGCAGCTGCTGCTCTGCTAGGAGTTTTTCCTCCAGCATCTTCTGAAGAGCTTCTTTTGCCTTCTGCTCATAGGTCTGCTTCTGGTCCTCCATCTCAATCAGGATCTTCTTCACACACTCCTTTGAGTAACTCTTTAGAGAAAGAAAGAGCTTGAGGTGCTTATCTGTCAGATTCCCACCTTGCTGAACCTGGGTGTCAGCAAACCCAGAGTGTGCCAATGCTGCTGCTGATGTGCTGTGAAGCATTGCTTCAGCAAAGAGTTAAAGTCCTTTCTGGGTAGGTATCTCATCAAATTGATGGAGAAACTGAGGCCCGGCCCAGTGGCAAGGCTTGGTTTTTGTTCTCCTGCCTTTCCTCACCCGTGTTTGTCAGTGAATCAGACATTACCTGGCTGCAGGCCTGCAGCTGATTTTCCAGCACCCGTAGTTTACACCTCAGTTTGTCCTCGTTCAGCTGACCCTGGGGAAAAGCAGTTGGAGCGAGATGTGAAATCATGAACTGCACAATGTGCCCCCAATGTTTTGTTGGGCTGTGTTCTGATTCGTGTTCTCCCTTCATCTGAAATCAGATCAACATCTCTGCAGTGCTGAGAGCTCAAATAAACCTTCCCAGCCTCAGAATAAATGGGATATGGGGGAAGTGAAACTTTTGTGCATTGAAAACCTGTCCTGAGGCAGTTTCTCTGGTTACTGAGTGCAGGTGCTGGCAGTGACATGACAAGTTAGGAGCGAGGGGATTTTGGGCTGTTCTGGCTGGCTTTGGCAGAAATGCAGCTGCTGCCTGTCCCCACTGTTCTCTGCCTGTGCTCCTGCCTCGAGCTCCAGCTGCTGGAACAGCCTTGTCTGCCTGTTTTCCTTAGAAAATGGGTTGGGTCTGTGTTGCAACATCTGCAGTTGGGCAGGGGGATCGAGGGCACGGTGATGATTCATTTTCCTCACTGTCATCAGCTCCTCTCGGTGTTAGTCAGGCGGCTCAGGCCTTGTGGAAGCAGACTGCATGCAAATTCACATAACATTGCTAGAAAAGAGTTCACGTGGGCTGGTTCCCACCACCAATACTGAGAACACCAATATCCTCTCTGCCCACTGCTGTCTGAAGTCACGACTCTGACAAGAAACTCCTCGGTGTTGCAGGAACAGCTGACAGAGCCAAGCCAAAGCAGAGTCCCCGCTGTCTCAGCACTGGTTAAATTTGCACAGAAGCACAGTTACAGTCCCAAAGACTCCATCTTCCCAGTTCAGTGGTTGGTGCAAAGAGCTAAAGGCTCTTAGTACGTTGGTGGAATTTTGAAAAGCAATTTTAGATGTGCAATATTCTGCCTGGTTTTCCTCAGCTCTCCTCCTCTGCTGTCTGCACAGGTTCCAGCTGTGCACAGATGTGGCTGTGCCGTCCATCATCCATCCATCCATCCATCCATCCATCCATCCTTCCATCATCCATCCATCATCCATCCATCATCCATCATCCTTCCATCATCTATCCATCCATCCATCCATCCATCCATCCATCCATCCATCCATCCATCCATCCATCCATCCTTCCATCCATCCCTCCCTCCATCCATCCATCCATCCATCCATCTATCCATCCATCCATCATCCATCCATCATCCATCCATCCATCCATCCATCCATCCATCATCCATCCATCCATCCATCCATCCACCCTCCCTCCCTTTGCCAGCCCCACCTGCCTCATGGAATCCCTTCCCAGCAGCAGCATCTGCCTGTTGGCTCCAGCACCGAGGGGATTGTCAGGCTGCTGAAAAGCTGATTTTAGGCCAATGAAAAGCTCATTTTTAGGCCAATGAAAAGCTGATTTTAGGCCAATGAAAAGCTGATTTTTAGGCTGATGAAAAGCTGATTTTAGGCCGATGAAAAGCTGATTTTAGGCTGAGGAACAGCGGTGTGCAAGAGGCAGCAGCAAAGTCTCCCCTGTCCTGCAGCAGGGACAGCGAGCAGCAAGGAGCACCCACCTGTTGATGTTCTGAGGTTTCGTGGCCACTTCCTGCGCCTGTGGCTGGGTGTTTTTTCCTGCTCACGTTATATTGGAGGAGTGAGCAAAGGCGGAAGTTTCTCAGCACAGGATGTGTCTAACACAAGGTTTTGTCCCCCCTCACCCAATCACTTGCTTCTCTGCCCCAACAGAACTTTCAAACCACTTTTTTTTCTAAATGCCACAACAGCATGAATTGTTTGATTTAAGGATCCTATAAGAAAGCCTCATCTATTACATAAAATGTATCATCTTAATTTTGCATCCCCATAGAAGTTAAAAAGGGCCTTTTGTGCTGTTTGTCCCACCCTCCCCGAGCAGAGGGGCAGGGGAGCCAGGGGAGGTGACGGGGGGTCCTGCAGCTCTCTGGTACCTGCCAGGATTTCTCTGAAGCCTGGAGCAGGGTGGACAGGAGCTCCTGTAAAATCACCATCTTCTGCTTGAGCAGCAGCTCACGGTGCAGGGCCTCCTGTGGGACAGGGACACGGTCAGTGGGGCCAGAGCTGGGGGCACAGCCCAGAGCCCCCAGCCCAGGGCTGGCCCTGCCTGGGGCTCCAGGTCTTTGTTGGCTTTTTTGGCCATGTTAAAACTGGGCTTTTAACACCCCTTCATTTAGCAATATTAATAATTTTAATAAGTATTATTCTTGATGAAATCCAGCTGTCCCAGTGGGTGCTGGGCACTGTTTGGTACCTACCTTCAGGTAGTTGGAGAGCTGCACCATTTCCTGAAAGGGAAAGGGCAGATGTTTAAAAATAGAATTGTTTCAGTTTATAAACATGGCACGAACTTGCTACAAAAAACTAAATATCTTTCAATAAAAGTGAATTAACAGCCTATATTTGGGTGGAGAAGGAGAGCCTGCTGGGGTCCATTGGGTTAGTTTTCCCAGGGAAGTGGAAATATTTCCCCAGCAGTTTACCTTTCAGGAGTTCCATCACCTGTGCTTTGCTTACCTTATTTAAAACCGCTATTCCCCAGCTGAAATGGAAAACAGAGAGTGTTACTGAGGAGCCAGGGAGGGTCCCCAGCTGCGCTGTGTCGGTGCAGCCTTTGCGGGGAGCGCTCCGGGCACAGCCGGGGAGGGGCAGAGCTGCTCACTCCGTCTGCTGGCTCGAGTCCCTCAGTGCCGAGCTGCGGCTGCCCAGGGTCTGCGTCCCCGTGGAGGCCAAGGGCCAGGCTGGGGCCGATGTCCCTGCGGGGCTGTGGGCGTCCTCCTTCGGCGAGGGCGCCCGTCGCTGTCCCGGCGGGCTGTCCCCAGCCTCGGCCGCCAGGTTTCTCCTGCGGAGGAACTCGGCCTGCCGGGGGCTGGCGGCTGGCGCCGGTGTCCCCCGGCCGGGGGTGACGCTGGCCCTGCAGCGGGTGACATTGAGCCTGCCCCGCCGCCGCTCCCGCGCCTCCTGCCGCCGCTCGCTCCTCTCCTCGTAGCTCTCCGCCCTCCTGGGCATGCTGGCCCTGTGCCCTCGGGGGCTCTGCCCTGTGAAACCGGCCCAGAACGCGGGGGATCAGTGGAAATCTGCCACTTCTAGGGTTTGTGGGTGTGGGGTGTCAGGCAGTGCTTCTGGAGCACCAGTTACGTCCAGGGTACTTCCATGCTGTTTAGTTTGTATAAAATCTGCTCTGTAATTCTTTACACTGTCCTGGTGGTAGCTGTGGGGTGCTCAGAGCTCATTCCTGGTGCTTTCTTTTACTCTAGGGGCCTCCTTTGAAGGCAAGCAGCATTTTTGGGGTGGTCCCTGGGTGGGGAAGATGCCCACAAGCCCCAGCCAGGACACTGCATCAAAAGCTGATAATTTTTCAACTCATTTTGCTCCATTTTTGTGTGTTCTGTTCAGCCTCCACTCATCCATCTCCTCCCACCAGGAAAAGCTCAGTCCTCTCCCACCTCTGCTGCCTCTGGCTTGCCCAGCCTGTCCCAGGGCTGTAAAAGCCTCAGCTCACCAAAAATGCCCTGAAAAGCAGCATAAAGCTTAATGAAACACAGCCCATTACTCACCCCGGGCTGAGCAAACCCTGCAGGCTTTCTTGACAAGCTAATGCTCTATTTCCTCCTTCTGTTACCCCAAATTACCCTCTGTAATTAAACCTGTCCTCTATCCTTGCTTTCCAAGCTGTTACACCTCTTGCTTCAAGGGAAACCAGGAAAACCCCTCTGCTTCTTGCTGGCTCACGTCACAGTTCCCCAGTGCAGGTTGTGTCGGCTGAAATTGGGGTGAAAAAAGGGGGAAAAGGTGCCTGGTGCTGCCCTGGAGCCGGGCGCTGTGGGTGCTGCACACTTACCTGGTGCCAGGCTCCCGTGCTGCCCCTCGGGTGCCGTGCCCAGCCGGGTGCCACAGGGCAGGAGCACGCCCCAGCTGCCCTCCTCATGCCCAGCAGCTCATGCTGTGCTCTCCTGCTCTCTCTGTGCAACAGGAAACGCTGCAGCTGCGGCCGAGCCCCGGTTCCTGTCTGTGCCCGCAGCCTGGCTCAGCGGGGTCGGGCTTATCTCAGAAGCCCCGAGGGTCCAGCCCGGCCCCAAGCAGAGCCTGCGGCTCCGTTATCTCCTGGGGCATCTCCCCGTGCTGCTCTGTGACACTCAGGGCGAGCTGGAGCTGCCGGCGGCACTCGGGGACGGAGTTTCCCTGAGCGGCTTTGGGGAAGTACAGTAATGCTATTATTGTAAGGCCTCCTGCAGGTTGGAAAGAGGACAAAAAAGTGTGTTTTGGCAGCTGGGGAGAGGTCAGGAATGGCAGAAATTCATTAAGGTCTTTAGAGAAGTGGAAGCTTGGTTAATGCAAATCGGGAGGAGGTCGGTTTAGCCAGCTGGGCACTGATAAGGGTGCCCTGCCCTGATAAGGGCTGTGCACGTGGAGGAGGAACACCCAGAACAGCAGAGATCTCAAAGAACACTGGATTTATTTTTACAAAGACCGGCATGGAAGGGATGTGTGACAGAAATCTCCAGATTCAGAGACTCTCTCGTGGCTTTGGGTGGTTTGTGCTGCCTGGCCCAAAGCCTGGTCCTGGGCCAGGGCTCAGCTCAGCTGCCTCAGTGGCTCTCCAGAGGGAGCAGTGTCTGCAGGTTGAGCAGGAACCTGCTGCTGGGCAGGGCACTGGCAGCAGATTCTGCTGCAGCCCTTCTCTGAGCCGCTCCCTGGCTGCAAAAGCCATTGACAAGAGCCCATTGCTAGAAAGGACATTTTTGTGCTGCCTTACAGAGTCCTGCAGTGTCCTGCCCCAGGCTGCCAGGGCGTCAGCACAGGGATGCCCCAGGCTGTGGAGAGGGCACCGAGCAGCTGGGTTCAGAGCCAGACCTGTCCTGAGTAGCTGGGTTCAGAGCCAGACCTGTCCTGAGCAGCTGGGTTCAGAGCCAGGCCCATCCTGAGCAGCTGGGTTCAGAACCAGGCCCATCCTGAGCAGCTGGGTTCAGAGCCAGGCCCGTCCTGATTGGCTCCAGGTGTGCCAGCACAGCCCAGGTGTGTCAGGACAGCCCCAGGTGTCCCAGCACAGCCCAGGTGTCCCAGCACAGCCCCAGGTGTCCCAGCACAGCCCCAGGGGTCCCAGCATGGCCCAGGTGTCCCAGCACGGCCCCAGGTGTCCCAGCACAGCCCCAGGTGTCCCAGCAGAGCCCCAGGTGTCCCAGCACGGCCCCAGGTGTCCCAGGTGTCCCAGCAGAGCCCCAGGTGTCCCAGCACGGCCCAGGTGTCCCAGCACTACGTTCTCTGGACGTTCTCCAGGCGGTAGCTGCGGCGCAGCAGCGATTCCAGGAGCTCGGGGGCGAGGCTGTGCAGGAGCAGCGTGCTGCCGATGGCCGGGCCGGGGTAGTGCAGCTCCCGGCGGCGCAGGGCTCCCGCCCGGATGATCTCCAGGGCACACTCCTCCTTGGGGGCCGGGCTGTCCGGGATGACGCGGGACACGGCCCGCACGGCGCTCTCTGGCACGGGACAGGGACGGGTCAGGGGCACTCAGCACCATCGGCGTTGGGGCGTCTGGGGCACCCCAAACCCACTGACCCAAACCCACAGACCCGAACCCACAGACTCTGGGATCAGACCTGCTTAACAAGGCGTAGAACAGTGAAAATAACAATTATAAATGTCCTTCCCTTCCCTTTGCTTTCCAGCTCTTGAGAGGTCACAGGACCTCCCCTGAGTTCACGGAGCCTGGCAGAGTCCAAGGCCTCAGCGCACACTTTTTGAAGGGTTGGGGCCCTGTTTCCACAGCTGCAGAGGGAGGGGAGGCTGGCACCAGAGACAGGGGCTGGGCTCAGCTGGAATGGGGTCCTGGCAGGGCTGAGCTTACCTGTGTTGATGTAGCCCAGGATGCAGAGCGTGATGGAAACGTTGACCTTGTCTATGATGAGCTCCTGCCTCAAGGAGCTGAAAAATCCATCTAGGGCGAACTTGGTTGCGGAATAGGAGGCGGTAAAAGGGCCAGCAATTTTACCTGGAGCAGAGACAGGGCTGGGGTTTGGGTGCTGGGCAGGCACCAGGCTGCACAGCTCTCCCTTCCTCTTGCCCTGCCAGTAGCTCCAGTGCTAGGATTTTGGAATAAACTGTCATGAATGCCTGGGAGATAAAGCACACTCAGGAATGTTCAAAATGTGACGTATGGCACAAAGGGCCTTCCAGAGCAGCTTCTGTATCCCTGCAGAGATGCCCACATATTGCAAATGTGTGTTCAGTGTGCGGCCATGGCTGTGGAATCACCTGCACTGCAGCGTGGGAAGGTGATCAGAGGGTGCCAAGAGCCCGACAGGACAGAGGATAAATTTCCCAGAGGATTTGAGTTGTGCAGAGTTAACAATGTGCTGACCCTGAGCGCCAGCCCTGCTTGTGGTCCCTGCTCTGCCTTTTGGAGCGGAGCCTCCGCAGGGATCGTGGCAGGCAGAGGAGGGGCTGTGGGCAGGAGCTCACCCGCTATGGACGAGACCACCACGATGCTGCCCTCGCTCTCCTTCAGCAGGGGCAGGGCAGCTGTGGCCAGGGCCACGTAGCTCACAAAGTTGGTCTCCAGGAGGCTGCGCACGTGCCCCACGTCCCCGCTGAAGTAGGTGAAGCCGCTCTGGCCGATGTGGTTCAGGATGAGCATGTCCAGGCCACCTGCGGGTGGAGCAGCTGTGCCACCAGCCACAGAGGCAGCGCCTCCTGGGGGCTGGGCTGCACGGGGCTGAGCAGGGAGCACCTACCCCAGGTGTTCTCAGCCTCCCTGAGCACCTCCTCGGGCAGGCTGGGGCTGGCCATGGAGCCGCTGATGTAGCGGGCGGAGGCAGCGCCGAGCTCCAGGCACCGCTCCACAACCTGGGGAGAACGGGCTCCAATGGACTCCCCTGCAGGGAAACACCAGCCCAGGCTGCTCCTGTCCTGGGCCAGGCAGGGCTGGTGCTGGGGGAGCCCAGGGGAGGATGTGCAGGTACCAGGTGTGCCCATAGCACTGGGGGAGCCCAGGGGAGGATGTGCAGGTACCAGGTGTGCCCAGGGTGGTACTGGGGGAGCCCAGGGGAGGATGTGCAGGTACCAGGTGTGCCCAGGGTGGTACTGGGGGAGCCCAGGGGAGGATGTGCAGGTACCAGGTGTGCCCAGGGTGGTGCTGGGGGAGCCCTGGGGTGGATGTGCAGGTACCAGGTGTGCCCAGGGCTGGTGCTGGGGGAGCCCTGGGGTGGATGTGCAGGTACCAGGTGTGCCCAGGGTGGTGCTGGGGGAGCCCAGGGGTAGATGTGCAGGTACCAGGTGTGCCCATAGCACTGGGGGAGCCCAGGGGTGGATGTGCAGGTACCAGGTGTGCCCAGGGTGGCACTGGGGGAGCCCAGGGGTGGATGTGCAGGTACCAGGTGTGCCCAGGGTGGCACTGGGGGAGCCCAGGGGTGGATGTGCAGGTACCAGGTGTGCCCGTGTGCCCAGGCTGGGGTGAATATCACATCCAGCCCAGCACACCCCCCTGCCCATTTACTTTCTGCAGCTTGGCCTCTGTCCGTGCCGTGAGCAGCAGGTGTGCCTCCATCCGTGCCAGGTGATACGCCATCTGCTCCCCGATGCCGCTGCTGGCTCCCGTCACGATCACCCGCTTGCCCCGCAGCATCTCTGCCGAGGAGGGTCCAGAGCTCAGCCCTGGCACAGCCCTGGCTGCCCCTCTGCTCGTGGGCTCCTCCCTGTCCCTGCGGCTCCTCCCTGTCCCTGCGGCTCCCCTGTGTCCCTGCAGCTCCTCCCTGTCCCTGCAGCTCCCCTGTGTCCCTGCAGCTCCCCTGTGTCCCTGCCAGCCTCGTCAGACCCCGCTGCAGTCTGACCCCAGTCCCAGCGGGGTGGGGAGGCCTGAGCTCTGCACTCCTCCCCAGGGAGCGGAGAGAGCTGGCCAATAAAAGGATTGAATATTTAGAGTGGGAAAACTGCTTGTTTCCCAAATAAGTCATTCACAGGGGTCAGACACTGTGTCCCAGCAGAGCCGGTGTAGCTCCGTGAGCTTTCCCCAGCTCTGACCCCTTCCCTGGGGCGTTCTGACCTTCCCTCCCGGCCCTCCCTGGCTGTGCCAGCCCTGTCCAGGTCCCTGTGCTCGGCACACGCCGCCCCTCTGGTGGCGCTTTTGGAGCCTGCTTCTCCCAGGACTTACCTTCGCTGAAGTTCTCGGGTGCTGAGTAAAAATAAAAGGCCAGTGCTGCTCCCAGCAAAGGGATGAGAATCTTCAGCAGCAGCCCCATCCCTCTGCAGAGGAGAGGCAGGAACGAGACGAGCCCCGCGGGGAGGTGAAGGTGGCTGGAGCTGGCAGATGGGGCTGGGACGTTTTGAGCTGGCTCTTATCTCACACAAGTTTGCTGATGGACCTTTTCTTTGCCCTGCTGGTGATTCAGCAAACATTAACCTAATGAAGCGTGTGGCTTTGGACTTTAGGCTGTCCCTTTGCACCCTTGGCCTGCCAGGAGTGCCTGGTGTGCTCTTGGAGAGAGTAGAAGGGAAGGCACTGAGCAGTGGTGGCTGGGACAGCAGCGTCCCCTCAGAGCAGACATCCCTGGGACCAGTGGACGTCCCTCTCTGCACCACTGCACCAGGAGCACCCCTTCCCTTCCTCTCTGGCTGCACGAGGATTTACTGAGCAGCGCTCCTGTACGCGCTCACGGCCAGATCTGGGGAGAGCTGGGCTGGCAAAGGTTCCATTTTCCAACCACTGCTGGTGATTCTGGGTTATCCTCTGGGATATCACCATGGGGGTAACACTGGCAGTTTGCTGGGTGGCTCTTACCCCTAAAATGTATCCCTGTGGAGGAATCCACGGGCTGCAAAAGGCAGCAAAAGAGCCAAGTGGATGAATAGGAAACATCTTCAGCTTTCCCAGGGCTGTGGTTCTGCTCAGCGTCTGCTGGCAGGTGGCAAATGGGTTTGAGGGTGATTTTCTGGAAGTTTAAAGGGCAGAACCCACTCTGTGTGTGTGCTGGTTTGTGTGGGTAAGGAGAAATTAGGAAGGAATTGTTCCCTGTGAGGGTGGGCAGGCCCTGGCACAGGGTGCCCAGAGCAGCCCCTGGATCCCTGGCAGTGCCCAGTGGAGCCGTGCCCATGAACAGCTGAGAAAGGCCCCGCCAGCACACGCAGAGCTGTCCGGTCAATACACTTTATTTAATAATTAGCTCAGTAATTAGCGTTGCGCGGCCGGGCGGGGCCCGCAGGACACGGAGCCGCCAGTGCTGGTCCCGCTCTGTCCCGGCGGGCGCCGCCAGCGCATCGCGAACCGAGGAACGGAGGAACGGGGCTGGCCGGGACCCTCCCGGTGACCAGGGGACCCTCCCGGGGCCGGGAGCCTCCTGGGGCCGGGACTGTCCCGGGGCCAGGACCCTCCCGGTGACCAGGGACTGTCCCGGGGGCCGGGAGCCTCCCGGGGCCGGGACCCAGCCGGTGACAGGGGACCCTGCCGGGGTACGGGACCCTGCCGGGGTACGGGGCCGTCCCGGGGCCAGGACCCCCCGGTGACGGGGACCCTCCGGGGGTCGGGACTCCGCCGGGCCGGGGCCGTCCCGGGGTACGGGGCCCTGCCGGGGTTCCCGGGCCGGGGCTCAGTGGGGCGGGCGGGGCGCGGCGGGCAGGCGGTAGCGGCTCCGCACCAGGTAATCGAGCAGCTCGGCGGCGCAGTCCCGCAGCAGCAGCGGCAGCCGCGTGGAGCTGTAGCGGTAGTAGAGCTCCCTCCGGCGCAGCGCTGCGCCCTTGAGGATCTCCAGCGCGCACTCGTCCCGCGGCGCCGGCCGCTCCTGCAGCACCTCCGCGGCCGCGCGCACAGCGCGATCTGCGCGCCCCCGCGTCAGCGCCCGGCACCCCCGGGATGGGGCAGAGAGGGGGCACCGGGGCATGGGGGAGAGCGGGGACCCCCGGGGGATGCAGAGAGAGTGGGGACCCCCGGGGATGCAGAGAGAGTGGGGACCCCCGGGGATGGGGGAGAGTGGGGACCCTCGGGGGATGCAGAGAGAGTGGGGACCCTCGGGGGATGCAGAGAGAGTGGGGACCCCCGGGGATGGGGGAGAGTGGGGACCCCCGGGGATGCAGAGAGAGTGGGGATCTCTGGAAGATGTGCGGCCAGTGGGGACCCCCGGGGATGGGGGGCCAGTGGGCACCCGAGGGGCTGTTGGGCTGTGCCAGCTGTAAGCAGTGCCCAGATTTACGTGGCACAGGGCAGTAAATGGCTTTTGAGGCTGTTTTTTGGGGGCAGGCAGGTGGGATCCCCCTGCAGCAGGGGTGACAGGCTGGGGTGGGGCAGAGGTGGCAGGGGAAGGAGCCAGGGTGGGGATGCTGAGCCCTGAGCAGGGCTGGCCCAGCTCTGCTCTCACCTGTGTCGATGAAGCCGAGGATGCAGAGCGTGATGGAAACATTTATGCTCTGAATGGTGAACTCCTGCCTCAGGGAGCTGAAAAATCCATCCAGGGCAAACTTAGTCGCAGAGTAGGGGACGGTAAAGGGGAACCCGACTTTACCTGGGCACAGAGTGAAGTTCTGTGTTAGCACACGAGGCTGCTCTGCCTGAGCTGCTCTTCTGCGCTCCCTCAGAGACAGGATTTTACCAGGGAAGTGTCATCCTGGCACCTGAACAGCAGCCTTACAGATATTCTTGCTGGCTTCCAGCTCTTAAGGCCAAAGCTGTGGCTCACATCTCTGCTCAGGGCATGGGCAGCCCACAGGAATCACAAAACCCTCAGAGGGGAGAGATGGAGCAAAGCTGAAACTCTTGTCCCTGGCCTGAGCTGCTCACCAGAGCACTGACCAACACAGCACTGTGGGGTTTAACTGCAGAGAGCTGGCCAAAAACCAAACGGGGGCGATTGGATTGAGCAGAAAACAAATTCCATCAAGAGAACCCCAGACCCATCTGGATTTGGGTGTTGGGGCTGGTTTTGGTGGGTTTTGTGCCTGGTGTCTCTGTGTGCTGCTCCTGGCCCATGTCGCCAGCCTGGTGGCACTGCCCACTCACCTGCCATGGATGAAACCACCACGATGCTGCCCTCGCTCTCCTTCAGCATGGGCAGGGCTGATGTGGCCATGGCCACGTAGCTGAGGAAGTTGATTTCCAGGAGCTTCCGGACGTGCTCAACGTCCCCATCAAAGAAGCCAAAGTAGGATGCACCAACATGGTTCAGAATCAGCATGTCAAGGCCTCCTGCAGGCAGAAAAATGGGCATTAGTGCTGGGGGGAAAGGGCTGC
This sequence comes from Agelaius phoeniceus, assembly GCF_051311805.1. Classification (NCBI taxonomy): domain Eukaryota; kingdom Metazoa; phylum Chordata; class Aves; order Passeriformes; family Icteridae; genus Agelaius; species Agelaius phoeniceus. Next base: position 722,292 of record NC_135289.1, read on the forward strand.
AAGCAGCAAAACAACATTTTCTGGGAGCAGAATAAGTGCAATCCAAGGAAATCAGGTTTTTGGGTCAGAGCTGTTATCTCCGGAGCAGGGATACAGGATGGTGGCTGCCAGTAACTATTTTGTTGTGATATGTTGTTTTAGTTCAAAACACAAATGCCATGTCCCAAGGGAGATCATCCCTGAGCTGTCTGGGGGCTGGGGAGGCAGAGGGAGAGGGAGAGGGGGGGTCCCCACGGAGCTGCTGCATTTCTGAGCCGTGACCCTTGGCCGCAGTGGCCAGGGCTGTGGATGCCCTGGACTCTGGCACTGGGCTGATGAAACCCAGGGCTGTGGCACTGCACCAGGATGCCAGGAGGCCACAGAGCTGAAACCCAGAGCGCAGTTCAGTTTGAGAGGCAGCATGCGGGCAGAGGAGCGGGGCCGCGAAGGGCAGAGTGAGGGGAGGTTTTTCCTGTCTCTCCCTTTTTGCACGTGGCAAACAGCACGGCCTGGATGCTGGCAGTGTGCAGAGCAGGCTCAGACGTACCCAGTGCTGTCTGTGCCTCCCTCACCACGTGCTGGGCGAAGGCCGTGTCCTCCATGGAGCCGCTGACGAAGCGCGCGGAGGCTGCTCCCAGCTCCAGGCAGCGCCGCACCACCTGCACGGCAGCGGGGCTCAGCAGCCTGCCCAGGGCTCTGGGGACCCATCCCTGCTCTGGGAGCTCCATCCCTGCTCTGGGGACCCCTCCCTGCTCTGGGAGCCCCATCCCTGCTCTGGGAACCCATCCCTGCTCTGGGAGCCCCATCCCTGCTCTGGGAGCCCCATCCCTGCTCTGGGAACCCATCCCTGCTCTGGGGACCCCTCCCTGCTCTGAGGACCCCATCCCTGCTCTGGGAGCCCCTCCTTGCTCTGGGGACCCCTCCCTGCTCTGGGAGCCCCCTCCTTGCTCTGAGGACCCCATCCCTGCTCTGGGAACCCATCCCTGCTCTGGGGACCCCTCCCTGCTCTGGGAGCCCCATCCCTGCTCTGGGAGCCCCATCCCTGCTCTGGGAACCCCTCCCTGCTCTGGGGACCCCTCCCTGCCCTGGGAGCCCATCCCTGCTCTGGGGACCCCTCCCTGCTCTGGGAGCCCCTCCCTGCTCTGAGAGCCCCATCCCCGCCCCAGAGCCCCATCCCTGCTCTGGGGACCCCTCCCTGCTCTGGGGACCCATCCCTGCTCTGGGGACCCCTCCCTGCCCTGGGAGCCCCATCCCTGCTCTGGGGACCCCTCCCTGCTCTGGGAGCCCCTCCCTGCTCTGGGAGCCCCATCCCTGCTCTGGGAGCCCCATCCCTGCTCTGGGAACCCCTCCCTGCTCTGGGAACCCCTCCCTGCTCTGGGAGCCCCCTCCTTGCTCTGGAACCCCATCCCTGCCCCAGAGCCCCCTCCCTGCCCTGGAGCCCACAGGCTCTCAGGTGTGGGTGTGGGAGCTCCCTGTGATGTGTCCCCACCTAAAACCAGCGGTTTGGGCTTTTGGGAGTGTGTTTGGAGCCTTGTGATCTTCAAAGGGAGCCTGGGAAATGATTCCTTGGGTGAGCACATTACCCGAGGCAGTCTGGCTCCTCCTGCATGCAGGCTGGGCTGGAATTGCAGAGGCAGGGGCAGGGGCAGGAGCAGGGGCAGGAGAAGGGGCAGGAGCAGGGGCCTGCCGTGGAATGAGGGTGTGTGGGGATGTGTGTGCAGCTCAGACACTGCGGTGTGGAGTGTGGGGAGCTGTGTGTGCAGGAGGGACTGCCAGGTGTGTGTGTGCAGGAGGGACTGCCAGGTGTGCAGGAGCTGCCAGGGCACAGGGGTCTGCCATTGTGACCTGTGCCTGTCCCCATGCCCGGGTGTGACCTGTGCCTGTCCCCATGCCCGGGTGTGACCTGTGCCTGTCCCCATGTCCAGCTGGGACCTGTTCCTGTCCCCATGCCCATGTGTGACCCGTGCCTGTCCCTGTGCCCATGTGTGACCCGTGCCTGTCCCCATGCCCGGGTGTGACCTGTGCCTGTCCCCATGCCCATGTGTGACCTGTGCCTGTCCCCATGCCCATGTGTGACCCGTGCCTGTCCCCGTGCCCGGGTGTGACCCGTGCCTGTCCCCATGCCCGGGTGTGACCTGTGCCTGTCCCTGTGCCCATGTGTGACCCGTGCCTGCCCCCATGTCCAGCTGGGACCTGTTCCTGTCCCTGTGCCCATGTGTGACCTGTGCCTGTCCCCATGCCCATGTGTGACCCGTGCCTGTCCCTGTGCCCATGTGTGACCCGTGCCTGCCCCCATGTCCAGCTGGGACCTGTTCCTGTCCCTGTGCCCATGTGTGACCCGTGTCTGTCCCTGTGCCCATGTGTGACCCGTGCCTGTCCCCATGCCCATGTGTGACCCGTGCCTGTCCCCGTGCCCATGTGTGACCCGTGCCTGTCCCTGTGCCCATGTGTGACCTGTGCCTGTCCCCGTGCCCATGTGTGACCCGTGCCTGTCCCCGTGCCCATGTGTGACCCGTGCCTGTCCCTGTGCCCATGTGTGACCTGTGCCTGTCCCCGTGCCCATGTGTGACCCGTGCCTGTCCCCGTGCCCATGTGTGACCCGTGCCATGGCTGTTCCCATGGCTGTGCTGGCCTCTGGGCGAGCCCTGCCATGAGCCCCAGCCCTGCCCATTTACAGTCTGCAGCCTGGGCTGTGTCCGTGCCGTGAGGAGGACGTGGGCGCCCATCCGTGCCAGGTGATACGCCATCTGCTCCCCGATGCCCGTGCTGGCTCCCGTCACGATCACCCGCTTGCCCCGCAGCATCTCTGCCACACAGACACAGCCCCTGCAGTTAGCCTCAGGCCAGTAGAAAACCCTTACAACTGAGAGATAAAAATCCCCTGGGTGCCCTTCAGATCAGCAGGTAACTGGAAGGGAAATGAGTGTAAAGCATCCAGCACCCACAGGGCTCTCCCATCCCATGGAAAAAGCTGCGGAGCTGCTGCAGCTCCCCGAGGAATGCAGGGACACAGGGACAGCTCTGGACTCTTCCAGCAGCTTTTCCCACAAGCCAGGACACAGTTTATCAACACCCCAAGTATTCTGTAACAAAAGCAACCCACTGAGTGCGTGCTCCAACCTTTAGCACGTACAAGCCCCATTTATAAACTCTTTTCCTGAACTCAGGAAAATGGAGCACTCAGTGCCCTCTCCCCCTCACCCCCTGCCTCACCTGCTCCCTCAGGAGCTTTTTCTGCACAGTCCTTGCTCAGTTTGGTTTTAAATCTTTGTTAAAGCCCCTTTCAGTATCCACCACCACACAAAGGCTCGGCCTTGGTCCGAGCTCTGACTGATTTCTATGCAAAACACCCAAATGTGGCTTTTTGTCGTTTTTTCCTTAAAGCCAGAGTCACTTTGGATACTTACCCGGTTTGAAAGCGTCCCTCGCAGAATAGAACCAGAAGGCCAAAACCAATCCCAGGAAGGGAATGAGAATCTTTTGCAACCGACCCATCCCACTGCGGAGTCAGGAAATACAGCAGGAGAGAGAAGGAAGGAACAAAAATCCCTCAGCAGAGCTGCCCCTGAGGGAAGCAGCGGTGTCACCCTTTAAAAACCCGTCAGTGCAGGAGCCGCGGCTTCCAAAGCCCTGGGAAAGCACGGGTGGGGGGATGGACGAGCCAAGCAAAGCCTTTGCTTTGCTCCCTGCAGCTCGGCCTGGCCCCAGCGGGGCTGTTTGGGTCCTGCCCGGCTCTTTTCATATTTCCTGTCCTACATTAAAATGCAGAATTTTGCACAACACCCTGGAAGAGGTGTGTCTTTGCTGAGCAGCATCAAGTTTCACTCGGAGAACATCAGAGGGAGCCCAGTGCAGGTGGTTCAGTGCTGCCCCTCATTCCTGCGGGCCCTGGGCACGGATGTGGGCACGGGGACACCCCCAGCTGGTGCTGGGCTCCCAGGGCAGGGCTGCCCCGGGGCTGGCAGCAGGGACTGGGCAGCTTCAGCACCCCAAACAGCCCCAGGAAAGGCTGAAGGGTTTTCTGATCCCGGCTGCTGCAAGCCTTGGAGGGGCAGAGCCCAGGGCAGTGCCCAGAAATGTGCCCAGAGCCCAGAGCTGTGCCCAGAAATGTGCCCAGAGCCCAGGGCTATGCCCAGAGCTGTGCCCAGGCTGTGCCAGAGCCCAGAGCTGTGCCAAGGCTGTGCCCAGGGCTGTGCCCAGAGCTGTGACAGAGCCCAGAGCTGTGCCCAGGCTGTGCCCAGAGCTGTGACAGAGCCCAGAGCTGTGGCCAGGCTGTGCCCAGAGCCCAGGGCTATGCCCAGAGCTGTGGCCAGGCTGTGCCCAGAGCCCAGAGCTGTGCCCAGGCTGTGCCAGAGCCCAGAGCTGTGCCCAGGCTGTGCCCAGGGCTGTGCCCAGGCTGTGCCCAGAGCCCAGGGCTATGCCCAGAGCTGCGCCCGGGCTGTGCCAGAGCCCAGAGCTGTGCCCAGGCTGTGCCCAGGGCTGTGCCCAGGCTGTGCCCAGAGCCCAGGGCTATGCCCAGAGCTGCGCCCGGGCTGTGCCCAGAGCCCAGAGCTGTGCCCAGGCTGTGCCAGAGCCCAGAGCTGTGCCCAGGCTGTGCCCAGGGCTGTGCCCAGGCTGTGCCAGAGCCCAGAGCTGTGCCCGGGCTGTGCCCAGGGCTGTGCCAGAGCCCAGGGCTGTGCCCAGGCTGTGCCCAGGGCTGTGCCCAGGCTGCGCCCAGGGCTGTGCCCAGGCTGTGCCCAGGCTGTGCCCAGAGCTGTGCCCAGAGCCCAGAGCTGAGCCCAGGCTGTGCCAAGGCTGTGCCCAGAGCCCAGAGCTGTGCCCAGGCTGTGCCCAGGCTGTGCCCAGAAATGTGCCCAGGCTGTGCCCAGGCTGTGCCAGAGCCCAGAGCTGCGCCCGGGCTGTGCCCAGGGCTGTGCCCAGGCTGTGCCCAGGCTGTGCCCAGGCTGTGCCCAGGCTGTGCCCAGGGCTGTGCCCAGGCTGTGCCCAGGCTGTGCCCAGAGCTGTGCCCAGGCTGTGCCCAGGCTGTGCCCAGGCTGTGCCAGAGCCCAGAGCTGTGCCCAGAAATGTGCCCAGAGCCCAGGGCTATGCCCAGAGCTGTGCCCAGGCTGTGCCCAGAGCTGTGCCCAGGCTGTGCCAGAGCCCAGAGCTGTGCCCAGGCTGTGCCCAGGCTGTGCCCAGGCTGTGCCAGAGCCCAGAGCTGTGCCCAGAAATGTGCCCAGAGCCCAGGGCTATGCCCAGAGCTGTGCCCAGAGCTGTGCCCAGGCTGTGCCCAGGCTGTGCCCAGGGCTGTGCCCAGAGCCCAGAGCTGTGCCCAGGCTGTGCCCAGGCTGTGCCCGAGCCCTGCTGCTCCTGGCTCACCTCTCTGTGATCACCCCGGCTGGATTCCCCCACAGGTCCCTCCTGTGCCCAGAGCTGGGGCGGTGCTCCCGGGGATGCTCCTGCCCCCTGCCCCTCCTGTCCCACCAGACACCGGAGAGGGGAGCAGGAGCGCCGGGAGCCCTGCAGGGAGCTCCTTGCAGGGCACGGCTGGGCTCGGGCAGGTTTGTGCAGGCAGCTCCAAGGCTCAAAAACACTTGGCAGGAATTTGGATTCCGCTTCTTTTTTTTTTTTTTTTTTTTCCCTTTTTTGAGTGATATTTGACTTTTTTCAAGTCATTTTCAAATCTTGGTCAAATGCAGAGGATTTTTCTTTTCCCTTTTTTTCCCCCTCTTGCTTTCCTGTATCTCATAGACATTAAAATATTATTTTTCCTCCCCAGCTGTGCCAGTGCCCTTTGCCATGAACAGATCTCTGATTCCTTTCTTTGCAGGCAGGGCCATCACAATGCTGCCCTCAGTTTCTTTTCCCCCTGCACATCCTGCAGACCCCGTGGCTGCCAGGCTGCACCACTGGAAATGCACTCCCAGTCCCAAGGGAGATGAGAGGCTTGGAGGATGGCTTTGGTTTGCTTTGACATCACATTTCTGCACACTGCTGGCTTAGAAAAAACACTGTGATGTTTAAGTCGTTTCCAAGCCCTGATTTTGTGTTTATTCCCTGTGTGACCAAATTGGGAATTGCTGCCTTGAAATTCCATTGTTGGAACAGGGGCTGCTTGGAGCCTTGGCCGCTGCCCATGTTCCCAGTGCCCTTGGAGCTGGGAGCTGAGGCTGATATTCTTATCTGCACCCCTAAATTTAGCCTGGCGGCCCCTGGAGTGTCCATGTGCACACTCCAATGGCACTGAAGGCATCCAGCCCCTGCCTTTGGAGTGGCTGAGCTGGGAGGGGAGGGCGTCACCCCTGGGATGGGGCTGGGTGACAGCTCCAGGCTGCAATCAGATCTTTGAAAGGTGGCCACAGACAAAGACTCACCAGATTTTGTGCCAGATGCATTTTTTCCTGAGAATTTAATGTACCAGGGAAGTGCCACGTTCACAGGTTGGAATAAACCACATTCAGAATAACAGAACAACAGAAATCAACCTCCTGGGAGCCCAGCAATGTAACTCAGCCTGGGGCAATGTGTGGCTCTCCCCGAGAGTTTCCTCCTCAGGATCTGGGTTCAACTCAGCCTTAAATGCTCTCCCCAGCTGCTCACTGGTCCCATCTGGTTTCTCTCTGCTCTATCCCAGTGTTTATAATTAAACAATTTTGCAATTGGCACCTTGCAGGGGCTGTGGCCATGGCCCCGTGTGCTCCAGGCTGTGGGATGCTGTGGGATACTGTGGGATGCTGTGGGGTGCTATAGGATGCTGTGGGGTGCTGTGGGGTGCTGTGGGGTGGAATCAGGCATTAACACTGCTCTATTCCCCCTGTGCAGAGTCTCAGGCCCCTGCAGTGCCCGGGGCCGGGGCAGCAGCCCGGGCTGGCCCCAGGCTGGCCCAGAGGGGTGAGCAGGGTGCAGTGCCCAGCCCGGGGGCAGAGGCAGGGGCAGGGCAGGGGCAGGGCTGTGCTTTAGCTGTCTAATCCCCTTAGCTGTCTTAGGAGCGGCTATTTTGACTGTTCCCAACCCTCTTTGCTTTAAGCTCATCACCCCGGGGCTGGAGCCCTGGGAAGAGGAGGAGCAGCAGCAAACCCTCGGTTCTGGGGGGGCACAGCCTGGCCAGGCTCAGCTGGAGCCCCCCTTGGGAGCTCCCTGTCCTCCCTTCCCCTCCCTTCCCCTCCCTTCCCCAGGGCCCCTTCCCGCGGGGCAGGGTGAGAACAGCCAGGGCTGGCCGGGGAGAGGTGATCCTGGGCACTGAGGGTGATGGACACAGCTCTGGGATGGGCTGGGACTGTCCCCTGGCTGTGATCTGTTTTAGTTTACAGGACACAGCTCCGGGCTGCCCAGGACTGTCTCCTCAATGTGATCTGTTTTAGGTGACAGGACACAGCTCTGGGCTGTCCAGGACTGTCCCCTCAATGTGATCTGTGTGAGGTGACAGGACACAGCTCTGGGATGGGCTGGGACTGTCCCCTGGCTGTGATCTGTTTTAGTTTACAGGACACAGCTCTGGGCTGTCCAGGACTGTCCCCTCAATGTGATCTGTGTGAGCTGACAGGACACAGCTCTGGGCTGTCCAGAACTGTCCCCTCAATGTGATCTGTTTTAGTTTACAGGACACAGCTCCGGGCTGTCCAGGACTGTCCCCTCAATGTGATCTGTTTTAGGTGACAGGACACAGCTCTGGGCTGTCCAGGACTGTCCCCTCAATGTGATCTGTTTTAGGTGACAGGACACAGCTCTGGGCTGTCCAGGACTGTCCCCTGGCTGTGATCTGTGTGAGCTGACAGGACACAGCTCTGGGCTGTCCAGAACTGTCCCCTCAATGTGATCCTGTGTGATCTGGCAGGACACAGCTCTGGGCTGTCCAGAACTGTCCCCTCAATGTGTTCCTGTGATCTGGCAGGACACAGCTCTGGGCTGTCCAGAACTGTCCCCTCAATGTGTTCCTGTGATCTGGCAGGACACAGCAGCCCCGGGAGCGCCTCCATCCCCGCCTGCCACAGCCACAGCCCCCAGCTCCCTGTCCTCGCACCAGGTGTGCCCCAGGGAATTCCAGCCCAGCCCTGCCTGCCCACAGCCCTGCTGGAAATGTAAAACCTCTCCAAAAGCTGGGATGGGCAGGGCAATGGAGCTCCTCAGCTGATGGATCCCTTCAGGCCCGAATTCTCGAGTTTTCCAATGAAACTTCCATCGTATCAGTGAGGGGGGGATTGTTCAGCCTTGCCAGAGAAGGGCAAGTTCAGCCTTGCCAAAGGACATTTAGTTACAGACTAAATCCAGTTAGTTACAGGCTAAATGAGGTAATTCTCAAACAATGTTTTTTTAAGAAACCCTATAATTTTAATGAGGAAAAAGTACTTTAAATTTGAAAGCTTGAGCAGATTTTTTGGGCAGGTACTGGGTAGGATTCTTTCTCTGCTCTGTGCTGCTGGGTTTGTTTTGGTAACAGAAATATTTGTCAACAAAATGAATTGTGGGTTGTGTGTTGTGAAAATGAAATAGTGAACTTCAGCCGTATTCTGGTATTTTCAGGTCCTGCCCTTATGTAGGAGCTGTGCACAGGGCACTGAGGTCTGGCAGGGCCTTTTCATTTTCCATAATCCAGCGTTTGGCTCAAGTGTTTTCCTGTGAGCTGGAGAGCGGCACACACAGATGCTGGTGCATCTCCCAGTTTCCATGAGCTGTGTGTCCTGCGACTCCTCCTGCCCTGCCCTGCCCTGAGGGTGTCTTTGAGCTGATAAGGAGATTTTCTGCCCTGGTCAGGACTGGCAGGGCCTGTTTGCCTGCCCTCCCCCTGCAGTGTGCCTGGGATCACTCAGCTCTGGCTGGCTGGAGACTTTGACTGACACGACACGGCCCCAAATGCAAGAGATTCTTGCTAAGCCCCAGAACATTTTTTAAATAGGTGAAAGTCCTCTAATGATCCTGGCAGTGCTCTGAGTGGAGCCTGAAGCCTGGAACAGTTTCCACACCCTGCAGGCTGTGCCATCTCCGTGTTTTTCCATCTGTGACACCCCGTGGCTCTGGGTCCAGCGTTGCCCTGCACACTCGGGTGTGTGTGGCGGCTTTGTGAAAGATCCCAGGAAGGTGGAAGGGTTTTGGTTCTAGGATTTTCAGCTGTGCAGCAGCTGGAGCCTGCTGGAGGGCTGCCAGGGCAAGAACAGGGCTTTGGTTTATTTTAAAGCAGTTCTGTGCCCACGTGGCCGTGGCAGAGGCAGATGTGTGCCATTGAACCCAGGTAACCCCTGGAGCCCAGCCCCAGCTCGGGGCATGTGGCACCCGTGTGACACAAATGCCACCTCCTCCCCAGCTGGCCCCTGGGGAAGGAGCAGAGGGACAGGCAGACAGACAGACAGGCAGAGAGACAGGCAGACAGACGGACAGACAGACAGACAGACGGATGGACAGACGGACCAGCCCCCAGAGCCGCCTCTCTGGGTTTATCTCCTCCATTCTCCCCCGCGTCCCCCCTGCCCTGCAAAAGGAGACAGAGGTGGGAGCAAACCCTCTGCAAAGCAGCACGAGAAGGCTCTGAAAATAACAGCAGCAAGAGAGAGCACCGGTACCATATAAAATATTTATTGATCTTGCAAAATGGTGTAAAACGCGTCCGTAAGAAAAATAAGAAACCACGCTGTGCATGGTGCACAGGTTTATACCAACAAAAGGTATTTTTCCCCACTGCTGCACAGCAGCAAATAAAGCCCTTCACTTGTGGCGAGTCTCAGACGTGCAGCCTCCTCCGGCCGAGCCTTCCCTCGGTGCTGGAACCCCCCTGGTGGAGTCTCTGTGCCGCGGGCCAGCCTAGGACGCGTGCTGCCGGGTCACCAGGGCCCTCTGCAGCGCTGCCTGTGCCTTGCCCTTGGCCTGCGCCAAATCCTCCCTTTTCTGCAGCTGCTGCTGCTGCTCCCGGGCCGCCGCCGGCTTGTTCTTGTCCTCCTCGTCCTCCAGGCTGGCCTGGGAGCTGAAGGGGCTGCACACGGCCTCCACCAGCCCGATGACCACCCCGAAGAAGGCCAGCACGCTGCCCAGCATGTACAGCTTGACCATCTTCCTGTTGGGCTTCTGGCTCAGCATTTCCTTGGCGAAGGGGATCAGCTCGTGCATGGTTTCCATCTCACTTCGGCAGCAGCGGGGTCTGATGTGGCTTCTGGAAGAGAAGGGAGAGGGACGTGAGTTAAATCCAGCTGCTATGGGGGCAGAGCTCTCCAGCTCCCCGCAGACCCGCGGCTGGGCTTTAAATGGGGATGGGGGATTTTTGCTGAAGGTTTGCTTCAGGAAAACGCAGCCACCGTGTCCCTGCGGTGCCTCAGGAGAGATCCAGAGCCACCCTGCCCAGGACAGAGCCAGAGCCACCCTGCCCAGGACAGATCCAGATCCACCCTGCCCAGGACAGGTCCAGAGCCACCTTCCCCAGGACAGAGCCAGGGCCACCCTGCCCAGGACAGAGCCAGGGCCACCCTGCCCAGGACAGATCCAGAGCCACCTTCCCCAGGACAGAGCCAGGGCCACCCTGCCCAGGACAGAGCCAGGGCCACCCTGCCCAGGACAGAGCCATAGCCACCCTGCCCAGGCTGCGGTGGGGGGCACACACTGCTGGTCCCACGCATTTTGTGCAGCATCCTGTCCCATCCCATCCCATCCCCATCGCATGCATCCCCTCCCAGCCCTTACCGGTGGTGTTCTGCGGGCTGTGCGGTGCAGTGAGGCTGTGCTGTGCTGTGCTGTGCTGTGCTGAGCGGTGCAGTGAGCGGTGCAGTGAGCGGTGCAGTGAGCGGTGCAGTGAGCGGCGCTGTCGCTGATGTCGCTGCTGTCGGTGCTGTCGCTGTCGCAGCCGCTCCGCTGCCGCCGCTGCCCCGGGGCCGCCGCCGCCGCCTTTTATCGCCGCTGGGGCGGGCGGGGCGGGGGCCGGGCCGGGAGCGGGGCCCGGAGCTGGGGCCAGCCCGGCCCCCCCGCGCCTGGCAGCTCCTGCCCCTAATCCGGCCAGACGGGAAAAAAAAAAAAAAAAAAAAGACCTTTTAGGTTTTTTTTAAACCCTTTCCTCCCCCACTTCGTAAATTCTTTTATTCTTTCTTTTCCCCATTCCATTTCTTTCTCCTTCCATTTCTCCTTATGTTTTCCCATCCCTCCTTCCATTTCTCCTTTTTCTCTTAAAAAGCTTATGTTTTTCCTTCCTCAAACAAACCCCCGAGACTGTCTCAGTCTAATCCCCGAACCAGAGATCTGATGCCTGACTTGCTGTGCAGCCCTGTACCTGCTTCTGCAATAAATATTTCATACACTCACAGAGGCTTTGCTGATTGCCTGGGAGGCAGGGAGAGGGTCTGCGTCCACAGCTCCCAAAACAGGGCAGGATTTGGGTCAGGGCTTGGGGCTGTGCGTGGCCAATTCACCAAAATGTCCCTGCCTGGCTGCCAGTGACCAATTCACCAAAATGTCCCTGCCTGGCTGCCAGTGGCCAATTCACTGAAATGTCCCTGCCTGGCTGCCAGTGACCAATTCACTGAAATGTCCCTGCCTGGCTGCCACACTGTGAGCAAGGGGGTGAGAAAACGCCCCAGGGACGCAGCGGGTCAGTGTCACCCAGCCGAGGTGTGACAGTGCCACCAGACTGAGGTGTGACAGGGTCACCTGGGCTGAGGAGTGACAGTGCCACCAGACTGAGGTGTGACAGGGTCACCTGGGCTGAGGAGTGACATGCTTGTGGAAGGGGAGCCATGAGCAGGTGGTTCTGCAGGTGTGACAGCCCCTGACTTCCTGGGAGTGAGAGAACTTGGGGAAGCTCCAAAGAGAGAGAAGGTACATTGACTTCAGATCCACTCCTGGCTTTTCCTGCCCTTGGTGTCAATCTGTGTCACCCCCTTTGTGTCCCCCCCTTTGTGTCCCCCTTTGGGTCACTCTCCGTGTCACCTGCAGGACGGTGCTGTTGCCATCCTGGGCTGCAGCCAGGCAGTGTTGCACCAGTAACCCCCGGCATTACTGATGATGCAAGAACGATTGCATCATCATCATCATCACCCCCATCGTCTTCTGTGGCTGCAGCTCCAGCAGAGCAGACACTGCAGGAACCCCCTGGGTTCCATGCACATCTCAGCTGAGCCCAGAGAGCTGCTAAAGCCACAAGAACTTGTAGGGATCTCCAGCAGGTGATGGACTCTGGGTCAGACTTCTGGGCAGATCCGTGTGGCTGAGGATGGGAATTGCTCTGCTAGGCCGTGTGTAGAAATTAAAATATCAGCTGATGTTGTAGCAGCAGTTTTGGGGAGAGGTTGGTGCGTGAGGAAGGAGGTAAAGCTCATGTCCTTCCTGCCTTCCTCCCCTCCTCCTCCTCAGCGCTGATGCCCCCACACTGCCTGGTTCCCTGCACAGGAGATTGTGGGCACTGCTGGCCACCCCAAAAAGGAGCACAGGCCTTGCATTCGCGGGGTTTCCCCTGGCTCTGAGCTGTGCCGGGTGTGGGGCAGTGACTCAGCCCCGGCTCCTCACATCCCGCACGTCCCGAGGCTGCCCCAGCCCCCGCAGTGCTCCAAGGAAACGCTCCTGGTGAAAACTTGGGGGTTTTTTGGTTTTTTTTTGCAAGTTTTGAGTCTGCTTAGGAAATTGTATTGCAAGACTGGCTGTAAAAGTTGCTAAAGACTCGTCTATCCCTCCTCAGCGTCTGGGGTTTTCTACTTTAAATAAAGGGTCCTTATCTTCTCTGCCAACTTGGCAGCCGAGGTTGCAGCTGATCGCTGACTTCGGGCTGTGTTTTTTCTCTTCTGCAACACTCAAAGAAATGGCTTTTGGAGAAAAGATGGCCGGAGGGGACAGCGGCCAGACAGGGGAAGCTGAAGGTCACGGCTGATCCCGCGGCTCTTGGGGGTCCCTGTGCTGTCCTCGGGCTCCAGGTCGGGGTCGGGGCTGCCCCGGCCCTGCCCAGCCCCGGCGGCAGCGGCTGAGCCGCTCCGGGCCCTGACACAAAGGGCGCTCTCACTGTGACTTCTCACCTACAAAACGGAGTTTTGGTTGTTTTTGGGTTTTTTTTTTCCAGGCAGGGTTTTTGTTGCCTGCTGAACCTGATATTTGCAAGTCTTTTCCTGAGGGCTGAGAAGGGAATTTTTGTTTGTAAAATACGGATGGAGATGTCCACGGATTCCCAAAGCACTGAGAGCTGACAGAGCTCAGGATAATTTTGAGCATTAACCAATCTGCTGATAATCATCTCTGGGAAACACTTCCCATGGCAGCACTCAGATTGTGTTGATCTAATTTAACAACATTTAATTCGATTTTGGTCTAGATTTCAGTAACAAAGTCTATCCAAGCTCGTTGTGTGGACATTTAAATTGAATTAAGTGTGGCTAAAACGATTAATGATTAACACCAAATTAGACTAATTTTAGCCGTTCTAAATCTTATTTAGGAGAGTCTGCATGAGGATGCTGTCAGGTTTAATCGCAACTTTGATTAAACCGGGCTTTGTGGCCGGGGGAGCCGCACGAGTTTAACGTCATCGGGGGGAAGAGCTGGGCCTGAACTTCCCGAGCAGCGTCAGCAGCCGCGGCTTAACCTGAATCGGCTGGGAGGGGAGGCTGGGATGGGGCAGATCCAGGGATGGGGCTCGGGAGGGGAGGCTGGGATGGGGCAGATCGGGGGATGAGGCTCCGGAGGGGAGGCTGGAATGGGGCAGCTCCAGGGATGAGGCTCCTGCAGCTCCGGGGATGCTGCTCCGGAGCCCCGGCCGGGAGATCCGCCTGGAATTGCCCTGGAGGAGGGAGCAGGGGATGCTGAGCTGCCGCACCGGGCTGCTGCTGCCTCTGCCAGAGCTGAGCATCCTCCTGGCACCGCTGGCTGGGCATGGGTGAATTTGGTACTACGGGGTGCCCTTGGTACCAGGGGTGCCCTCAGAACCAGGGGGTGACTTTGGTACCATGGGATGGCCTTGGTACCGTGGGGTGCCCTCAGTACCAGGGATGCCCTCAGTGCACAGGATGCCCTCAGTGCACAGGATGCCCTTGGTACCAGGGCGATGCTCTCGGGTCGGGAGCGCTGCCCGGGCCAGGCTGGGCACAGAGTGAGCCCCGCTCCCAGCCCCACGGAGCCTTCCAGGGGCTCAGGTTTCACTGCCCTAGGCTGGCACAGTCCCTGCTGGCAGGGGCAGGGGCACAGCTCTGGTTTCACTGCCCTGGGCTGGCACAGTCCTTGCTGGCAGGGGCAGGGGCACAGCTCAGGTTTCACTGCCCGGGGCTGGCACAGTCCCTGCTGGCAGGGGCAGGGGCAGGGGCAGGGGCAGGGGCAGGAGCTCGGCAGGCGCTGGCCATGCTGCAGGTGCGTGCTGGGGGCTCTGGGAGGAGCAGAGCTGCCCTGAAAGGGGCTGGGAGGGAAGGGGAGCTGCCCCTGCTGCCAGAACAGCCCCATAGCAGGCCCAGGACATTGCCAGGGTGTCTGATCTGCTCGGGCACAGCACGAGGTGGTGTCACCTTGAAACACTCAAGGGAATAAGGACAGAAAAAGGAAAGGAAAGCCTAAAGCCCAGCAAGGTGTGTTAAGGATCTGTCCTATTGCAAATGAATAAAATAATGCAGGTTTGGTTCCATAGCCCAGCTGTGCCAGAGGAGGCTCCCCCAGGCTGTGATGGACACGGGGTGCAGACAGCTCTGGCCATGTGGCCGGGCCATGGTGACCTGGTCACTGTGCTGACCTGCTCTGCTGTGGGGCCTGAGGGGCCATGGCTGCCCTGGGCAGGTCACAGGGACACAGCCATGGGGACCCTGCTGCTGGTACCCAGCACTGTTGTGTGCCCCTGGTGCCCAGCGCTGCCCTGTCCCTGTGCCCTGGGTACCCAGTACTGCCCTGTCCCTGTGCCCTGGTGCCCCTGGTGCCCAGCACTGCCCTGTCCCTTACCCTGGTGCCAGCTCCTTCAGCACCAGAACTGCACAGAGCTGTTGCCTCATCTCCCACACGCCCGTGAGTGGGCAAGGGTCGGGCACTGCTGGACTTTGTCTGTGGTGAGTGTGAGCTCCATGGGCTGTGCCCACCCTTCAGCCCAGCCAGGGAGGGCAGCACAGGTGGGAGCAGCCTCTGTTCTACCTGGGCAGCTCAAAGCTGGCAGGACCAGCAAACAGCGCGTCCTTCATGGGACATCTGTGCTTTAAGGGGCTCCTAAACGTCCCTAAATGTCAGTTTAAACTTCTGCCCTGGGTATTGCAGGGAGAGGCTTTTGGGGGATTTGCTGGCTGGCACCAGGGGTGCAGAGACCAAAAGCCAAAACCCCCCAGAGGGCAGCTGGATGCTTTCTTAATAGAATATTTTCCTCTTTGGAAAATGGGGACGTGACAAAAATAACGCTGTTCCCCTGCAAGGATAATTTTATCAAGGTCCCGGTGGGAAGGGGGCACAGTGCCAGCCTGTGCCCTGCCAGCTCTGCACCGTGTCCCTCGTGCCTGGGGGGCTGTGCAGCCCTGCCCCCTGCTCCATGGGGGACACTGGGGACACTGGGGACACTGGGGACACTGGGGACACTGGGGACATTGGGAACATTGGGGACATTGGGGACACTGGGGACATTGGGGACACTGGGGACATTGGGGGCACTGGGGATACT
This sequence comes from Agelaius phoeniceus, assembly GCF_051311805.1. Lineage (NCBI taxonomy): Eukaryota > Metazoa > Chordata > Aves > Passeriformes > Icteridae > Agelaius > Agelaius phoeniceus. The sequence goes on from NC_135289.1 coordinate 737,821, forward strand.
GGGGATACTGGGGACATTGGGGACATTGGGGACACTGGGGACATTGGGGACACTGGGGACATTGGGGACATTGGGGACACTGGGGATACTGGGGATACTGGGGATTCTGGGGGTACTGGGGATAATGGGGGCACTGGGGATACTGGGGGAACTGGGGATACTGGGGGAACTGGGGCATTCTGTGCCCACCCATCGTGGGTCAGGCCACAGGGAATCCCATGGGGTGGGGAAAGGAGCAGGGGGGAAAGGAAAACCCAATTTGAGGGTAAATCCTGAGCCTTTGCTGTGCTGCACAGTGGTGTGGAGGGGATTTGGGAGATTACTGTGCTCTGGGCTGGGCTGGGTGAGGAGCAGAGCCCTGTGCTGGCCACAGCTGTGCCCACAGCTGGCACTGCTGCAGCTGCACGGGCAGGCTGGGCTCACAGGCTTGCTGCACTTGGGAGCCAGCTCCCAGAGTTACTGGAATTTAAACCTAAAGTAGGTCAGTGGCGTTTTGGTTCAAAGTGTTATTTGCTTACAGAGCAGGTTTTCAGAACAGGAATTGGAATTTCATCAGGAATTCCTGAAATGCTTTTAAAGGAGATCATGATAATTAGCAAAGGCAGTGATTTAAATCCTCTCTGCTGGAATAAAGAGGTGGTTTCCTGGTCAGGATTGAATTAAAATGGGAAATGAAAAGATTAGGTGGAGGAAAACCTCTTTTATTACTGATATCATTAATCTTCCAGCTGAGAGGGTTATCAGAAAGTCACAACATGAGACATTAACTTCTCACCCCTGACAAAACCCTCCCAAGTTTTCCTCTTCCCAAGCAGCTTCAGTGCTTCCAGCCCCATGTCCTGTGCCCCTTGCAGGCTGTTCCCCCAAAAAGGGAAGCAGGCACCTGACAGGGCTCAGGCTGTGCCTGCCCAGGCTTTCATCCCAGCTCTGGGCAGGCAGGGGCTGGAAGGGGCTGGGAGTCCGGGCTCTGCCCTCCCCTGTGCCAGGATCCTGCTCGGCAGAAGCAAATTATCCCTGTGCCTGGTTTTTTCCATTGTAAAGCAGCTCCTCGTGTGCTTTCAGGAATTGTGCTTCAGACATTTGTTAATCCTTCAATGAAAAATGTAACAGCAGCATTAATATTGTTCAGTTTCTGTGTGCTTGAACTATAAAACCACCCTCAGGCAGCATCCTTTTCCTCGGTGGAGGTTTTGCATTTCAAGGGATTAAATGTTCTTTATGCAGCGCTGTGTCGCTGATTTCGGTTCCTTTCGTGTTTCTGTCGGCGCGGGGAGCAGCAGGGGTGCTGATCTCCTCCTGCAGGAGAGGATTTCGGTGCTGATCTCCTCCTGCAGGAGAGGTTTGCGGTGCTGATCTGCTCCTGCAGGAGAGGATTTTGGAGCTGATCTGCTCCTGCATGGGAAGGTTTGCGGTGCTGATCTCCTCCTGCAGGAGAGGTTTGCGGTGCTGATCTGCTCCTGCAGGAGAGGTTTTCAATGCTGATCTGCTCCTGCAGGGGAGGTTTGCGGTGCTGATCTGCTCCTGCAGGAGAGGATTTTGGAGCTGATCTGCTCCTGCATGGGAAGGTTTGCGGTTTTCCTCAGCAGTGTCCCCTGCAGCCCGGGGCAGGGGCTGTCCCGTGACTCAGAGCCGATTTCCTGCAGCAGTTCGTAATGGTGTTTGTTTTCCAGGGAATGTCTGGCCCAGCCCTCGGAGGGCTGTGGGCACAGCTCAGCACAGGCTGGAGAGGAGCTCGGGCCCTGTGAGCATCCCCCTGTCTGTCCCACCCACCCCAGGCTGCTCCGGCGCTTGCATTTATTTGCTGTGGTGCATTTTCACCAGCAGTTCCAATCTCCACCTGTATCAGGTTCCCTGCCCGCCGCCCAGGACAGCTCTGGAGCTGTTCCAGGTCTGGCTGCCATCGGAACCTGGACCTGCCACCAAAGCTTTCAGGGACCCCCGGTCCCTGAGCACCCCCCTGTCCACAGCTGATTTTCCCTCTCCCATTTTCACTGGTTTGCAGTCGATATTCCATCAAGGAGCCTTTTCCCCGGTGTGGATGCTGTCTGACCCTGGGGAGGTGGAGCTGCAGGTGATGCTGTGCCTTGCTGGGGCTCTCGGGGCTCGGAGGGAGCCCTTGGCAGCCCCGAGGTGCTGTGCGGGCTTGGCTGTGCGGGCTTGGCCGTGCGGGACTCGCTCCCGGCAGCTCGGGGCACGTCCCATCCCTCCCTCCCTCTCTCTTTAGACACTCCGGGGCTTGTTCTCGCTTCCTTGCTGCCTCCGGCCGGGCCGGGCGGGGCTGGGCACCAGGAATGCGGCGTTACCGCATTGCTGAGCACGCCCAGGTGTGCCCAGGTGTGCCACACCTCAGCCCAGCTCGCACACTCCGTAGCCCGAGGGAGGATATTTGTTAGTTTTTATTGGTTTTTATTCCCCAGCTCTGTGTGCAGCCCTGCTGGGAGCTGCTGGGCCTCAGCTTGGCGTGCCCGCGTCCCTCGGGGTGGGGATGGGACTGGGGACAGCAGCACAACAGGAGGAGGGACCTGGAGTCACCTGGTGGGACCTGCTGAGCCCTCCGCCGCTGTGGGAGAGGAGCTTTGGGCTTCTTTCACTGGAGTGCATGGAAAGGGCTGGGTTTTGCTGAGGATGAAAAGCAGTTTTAGACGGAATTCAGCGCTGGGGGGTGGTGGCTGCGCTCTGAGCTGCCCTCGCTCAGCAGCCCGCACTTCAAACAGGGGCTTAGAAGTTCAGAAATGCCATAGTACAGTATAACGATAATAAAGCTATGTTCCCATTGGCATTTAAAGGCTGGAGCTGAGGTGCTGGGAGCGGCCCTGCCCTGCCAGCCAGTGTGGGCACAGCGTGCCAGCCCTGCTGCAGCAGCCCCAGCCGGGTTAAACGGAGCCGAGCTGGGTTAAACGGAGCCCATTTGGGTTAAATGGAGCCCATTTAGGTTAAACAGAGCCCATTCGGGTTAAACAGAGCCCATTTAGGTTAAACAGAGCCCATTTGGGTTAAACAGACCCCATTTGGGTTAAACGGAGCCCATTCAGGTTAAACGGAGCCCATTCGGGTTTTCCCCGCCCGGCGCCCGCCCGGCGCTGAGCTCGCTCCCAGGGTGTGGATGTCTGGGGCTCCCTGAATCACTCCTTTGTCATCGCTGCACCCACAGCACCTCTCTGCAGGTGAGGCAGGGCGCGTTTAAAGCCTGCGAGGAGCGGCCGGCGCTCAGAGCTCCGGCGGCTGTCGGGGGACACGGGGACAGGGCAGGTGAGGTTTCTGTGTGCTGGCAGCGTTTCCTCCCTGGGCTGTGCCACGGGGCTCCTCTCCCTGCGGGAGACACTCACGGGAGGTTTTTTATGGATTTCTGCTTCTCCCGGAACGTGAGCTCGGGTCACAGCGCCAGACTGGGTCTGGGATTGGGGCTGGGGCGCCCAGAGGGTGCCGGGGGGCTGCAGGGGGCTGTGTGTGCGCGCTCCATCCCCTCCGGCCCCCATCCCACCCGGCGCCGGCGGGGCTGGGCCAGGGACTCATTGCACTGGAGGCAAATTCAGTTTCAGCGTCTGATTTTCCTCTTCGTTACTCTTGATTTCTCTCCCATGCTATTCTGTGTAGGTTAATTAAAAGTTTCTCCCTGTGAAGTGAGAAGGGAGGAGGACCCGGAGCGAGCTTTTGAACTGACATTTTCTGCTCTTTTCAGTCTCGCTGCAAACCCTTCCCCAGCTGTGTCTGCGGCCGAATGGAGCCTGGCTGCCGGCTGTGGCCATGGGCAGTGCTCGTCCTGCTGGGTAAGGCTCGCCCTGTGCTCCCAAAGAGCAGGGGAACAGTGCAGAGCAACGCTGCTGATGGCAGCTGTGCAGTAACAGCAGAGCCTGGGCTGGACTGTAGTGCTGGGGGGTGGCAGGAGGCTGCTCTCAGTCCTGAACTGCAGGGCCAGGGGACACCAACCTGGGCTGCCCATGGGACCAGGGGACACCAACCTGGGCTGCCCATGGGACCAGGGGACACCTCCAGGGCTGCCCAGTTCCATGGGCAAGGCACAGAGCATCCCTGCAGCCCAAAACCTGGGGCCAGGGCAATGAAGTGTTTTGGAAGTAACTCTTAGTACAAAGCACTGTTATTAAGAAATAAAGGTTTCACCTCAGGGTGAAACATCCTTCTCTTTGTTGGCACGTGTCCTGGGGAGGGTGTCCCGGGCATGGCTGGTTTGGTGCAGTGAGCAGCTCCTGCTTCTGAGGCTGCTCGGTGTCTCTGCCCCCTGTCTGTCTGAGGGGCTGTTGGTGTCTGTGCCGTCTGTCTGTCTGTCTGAGGGGCTGGTTGGTGTCTGTCTGTCTGTCTGTCCGAGAGGCTGGTTGGTGTCTGTCTGTCTGTCTGTCCGAGGGGCTGGTCGCTCTCTGTGCTGTCTGTCTATCTGTCTGTCTGTCTGAGGGGCTGGTTGCTCTCTGTGCCCCCTGTCTGTCTGTCTGAGGGGCTGGTTGCTCTCTGTGCTGTCTGTCTGTCTGTCTGTCTGTCTGTCTGTCCGAGGGGCTGGTGGCTCTCTGTGCCCCCCGGCACTGCCCTGAGCCCTGTTCCCGTTGTTGCAGCTGCCCCGCAGCCCCTGGCAGCACAGAGCTCCTGTTCCCAGGGAGGAGCCTGCTACCCTGCCCCCGGGGACCTGCTGCTGGGACGGGCCCCTCGCCTCCGCGCCTCCTCCACCTGCGGCCTCAGCAAGCCCGAGACGTACTGCACCCCCCATGGGCAGGTACAGCCCCCTCCCCTCACCCGGGGCTGCCCCGGGGCCGGGAGAGCCTTCCCCCCCTTCCTGCCCTGTCCTCCCCATCCCCAGGAGTGTGGGAGAGCCTTGCCCCCCTTCCTGCCCTGTCCTCCCCATCCCCGGGGCCGGGAGAGCCTTCCCCCCCCTTCCTGCCCTGTCCTCCCCATCCCAGGGGCGTGGGAGAGCCGTCCGTCCTCCCTCCCGTCCGTCCTCCCTCCCTTCCGTCCTCCCTTCCATCCTCCCCACCCTGCAGGGATGCTCCAGCCTGGAGGGGGCTCTGAGCTGTCCCGACTGGGATGAGCTTTAAGGTCCTTTCCAAGCCCAATCTTCCCGTGGTGCTGGGATTTGTCCCCTCCCAGCCGTGCTGGGGCAGTGTCCCTGGAGCCCTGCTCTGCCATCCCCCAAGGTGAGCTGGGCACCGAGGCAGCCACAGGGCATGGGCAGCGAGGCTCTGGCATGGAGCACTGGGGGCAAAACATCCCCAGCCCTCCTGTCCCTGGGCATTGTAGTTATAAACTGAACTCATATTTTTGTGTGTCATAAACGGGAGCATTCCAGCTTGGAAAAGCTGCTGAAGTTGTTTCCAATCCCTGGTTGTGTGAGGGCAGGAGATCCTGCTGGGGGGATGATGCTGCATCCAGCTGCAGATTCCCACTCTGCTGCTGGGCCAGAGGGACAGCTTAGTTTAGGGATAAATCTGCCCGAGCACAGGGCTGGGAGCTGCAGACTGGTGTGTCCCTGGTGTGAGCACCTCCTGTAGCCTTTCTGTGGCTGCTGTTAACCCCAAAAGTGCCTTGGGAGGAGCCCCAAGGGTTCAGTGCAGGACAGACAGAAAGCTCTTGGAAGAGATGCTCCAGAGGAAAGGAGTGGCAGCTCCCCAGTGGGGCAGAGCTTTCTGCACTGAGCCCAGCTCCTGTGACTCAGCCTTGTGGTTTTCATCCCCTGCAAACTGGAGGCCAGGACGTGGCTGTGAGCGGGTTTGTTGTAGAGCCAGTGGTGTCCAGGCTGGGCTGGACACATTTCCACTCATCCCTGAGCTCAGGGAAGGGCAGCTCCTGTCCCAGAGGGGTGTGAGCATCCAATCCTCCTGCATGCTGGGCTGGCTGCAGCACCTCTCCTCCCCCAGGTCCTTTTCCTGCTGACAGTCTCAGTCAGGCATTTCCTCCACTCCCTTCTTATGGAGCTCTGCTGCTGCTCCCAGGGATCAGCATTTGTGCTCACAAATAAGCCCCAACTGCTTCCTGTGGCTTAATTAATTCTTCCTTCCAAATTTCTGCTTATACATGAGAAAAATGCTCAAAAATGAGCCTCTGAAATCTTCATTTAGCAATGGCTTTTGGCAGTGACTTCTATTTGAAAAGGGGGCACGGGGGCCTCGTGCTTGGGGAGTGGGTGAGGACAAACCCTGATTAATCTGCTCACCCTAAAAGCAGCTGGAAAGGGCTGGGTGCCCCCTTTGCCTGGCCCTGGGAGCTGTTGCAAAGGGCATCACTGTGACCCTCTGCATCATCTGAAGAGAGGCCTGGGGCTCTGTGCTGCCCCTGGAGCAGGAGTGGCCTGGCTGCAGGAGCAGGGCTGCACTCGTCTCTTCCAGGCTACAAACCCCAAAACTCTTTGGTTGTCGTGTCCCTCGTCCCTTGCCTTACAAGTAGCAGGGTTAAAGGGGATGTGAACAGTTAACATTGTGCTGAGCTGGATTCTGCAGCTCTGGCTCTGGGAATGGGCTCTGCTCTTGCTGACATTTTGCTCCTTTCCTTTATTGAAATGAGAGAGCCAGAGTTACTGATAGCAAATCCCCTGATTTCTGTTCTGCAGCTGTAATTGCTGATGGAGGTATTTGATTATACCAGCTCTTAACTCAGGAGAAATCCCCACGGGTTCAGCATTTCCTAATTCTTCCCTCCCTTTCTCTACTTCCCTAATTTAAGCAAAACTGAACTCGATTTCCCTATTCCCATCCTATAAAAAGCAAACCCGTTCAATTTATAGACTCCTAGGGCTCTTTTTTGGTGACAAGCCCTGCTCTGGTTCAGTTGCCAAATAGGCACAGATCTGGGGGTGGTTTTGCAAGCTCAGCAGAGGGCAGGGGACCAGGGGTTGCTCCTGCCGGCCCCAGGGCCCAATTTTGCAACTCTGGTGGTCAGTGATCAGCCGCAGCCTCTGCTCCATTGTCTGCCCGGCCCCAGATCCCTCTAACCTTTATTCTTTGCCCTCCCGATTGCTCCATCCCTGGCCGGGGTTCAGCCGGTGAAACCCGAGCAGGGCGCTCAGCATTGCCCATTGCAGCCCGGGCAGGGAAATGGCCCGGCTGGAAACCACCCGGGCTGGGAGCTGCTGCTGGAGCCAGCAGGGCAGGGAGACTGGGAACGGACCGGGAACACAGCCAGGCTGGGCTTGGGGCAGGAGGGGCTGAGGGACGCTCGGTGGGACAGCATGAGATGGACTGAGGGAGGCTCAGCCTCAGTTAGCACTTCATTTAACTACAGAGCAGAATATACATAAATATAGCTGATATATATATATATATCAGAATGCATGAGAAATATCAGAATACATGAAAATATATCTGATATATATATCAGAATACATGAAAAATATCAGAATACATGAAAATATATCTGATATATACCAGAATATATGTAAATATATCAGAATACATGAAAAATATCAGAATACATGAAAAATATCAGAATACATGAGAAATATCAGAATACATGAAAATATATCTGATATATACCAGAATATATGTAAATATATCTGATATATACCAGAATATATGTAAATATATCAGAATACATGAGAAATATCAGAATAGATGTAAATATATCTGATATATACCAGAATATATGTAAATATATCAGAATACATGAGAAATATCAGAATACATGAAAATATATCTGATATATTCCAGAATATATGTAAATATATCAGAATACATGAAAAATATCAGAATATACGAAAAATATCAGAATGCATGTAAATATATCTGATACATATATCAGAATATATGTAAATGTATCAGAATACATGAAAAATACCAGAATATATGAAAAATATCAGAATATATGTAGATATATCTGATATATATGTAAATATAAATGTGTGCACAGCACTGAGGAGCACAGAGCAGCCCCCACTGGCACCTGCAGCCACGGGCAGGCTCAGAGTGGCTTTCACAGACACCCTGAGCATCCCTTGGGATCCTGTGCCAGAGGACAGGGGAGGAGGCAGGGCAGGAGCAGAGCTGTGCCCCTGTGCTGCTGCTCCTGGAGGTTGTGACTCCTCACCCTCCCGCCCTGGGACACTTCTGATGTTTAAAATGTTGTGGGATGTTTAAAATGTTGTTTGCATGGGATGTTCTGCCTGTCTCACCTGAGCTCTGTGGTTGCTGGGTGGGTGTGCAGGGTGGGCAGTGCCCTTTACCAGCTCTGGTGACACAGAGCCATCCAGGGGGGCAGAGGAGAGCTTCCAGAGGAACCAGGTCCTCTCCAGGGAGATGTGAGCCCTCTGGGGCTCCTGCACAGCACAGGGGCCCTGCTGCTGATGGATGGGGGCAGCTGCCTGGCAGGGCTGCTCTGGAGCCTCAGCACCGACTCCTCTTTGGCTGCTTCCAAAAATACCGACCAATATCTGCTGGGAGGGACGTGCCAGCCAGCTCTGCAGCTGTGCTGCTGCTGGGCCACCTGCCTGAGTCCCTCAGGGAGCTGGGAGCCCACGCCAGGGGCTGCAGCAGGGAGAGCTGTGCCTCCCACTCAGCCTCCCTCACACCCAGCTCTGCACAGAACCATGGCATGGATCTGTGCCACCCCACCAGGCTGGATGGACCAAAGCTCTGCTCTGCTCTGGGCTTCTCTTTGCCCAGGCAGGGCTTGCCCTGCACGGCCTGTGCTCCTGAGGGGCTGGAGGTGAGCAGCGAGCCCAGGCTGCAGCTCAGTGCTGATCTCAGCAGGCACTCAGGCACTCCCTGCTGCAGGGATGTGCCCCCACCTGCCCAGGACCAGCCCATTCCCATGGCTGCTCCCTCCTCCCTTCTCTGCATCTCATTTTCCTGGCCTGGGGGCTGCAGATTGGCACATGCTGGGAGACATCTCCTCGCTGCCTGGCACCGTGCGGGGTGTGGGATAAGCTGTGCAGCCTGGGGTTTGCAGCCTGTCAGATCATCCTGGCAGGTTCTAGAGGAGGTTTTGCTGATGTGAGAACAGATGGGGTGAGGAAAGCAGCACCCACGAGAGCTTGCTTTTGAGTGAGGGAAAGGAACTGCATTTCCTTAAGCCTCATCCTTGGGAGGTTTGTCCAACTCCTGCCTTCACCCCAAATCTGCTGCCCCCCTGACTCTGGGGTAAATCCAAACTGGGGGCAGAGCCCTCTCTCTGTGGTTTGAGCAAAACCTCAGAGCTCATTTCCAACCAGCCAAAGTGACACTGATGTCATGGCACAGAGAGCCTCAGGCCCAGGCTGGGATTTTGGGGATTTTGGGGGGTCCTGTGTGGGGCTGGGAACTGCACTCAGTGATCCCTTTGAACTCCCTGATTCTATGCTAGATCTGTGCTCCCAAACTGAATCCCAGTCCAGTTTAGGGCACACCAGTTGCTCACTGGGAAGTTTAACCATGATGGCAGAGCCATGGGAGCTTCTGCTGCCTTTTCCCATGGCCAGGGGATGGATTTGTGCCCTGCTCCAGGAGCCTGGCACAGCCATGACCTGCAGAAAACAGCGCTGGAATTGAGAAGTGTCCTGGGGCTGGAATAGGGAATGACAGAACCTGGCTCTGCAGGGGCCTTTGTCCACCCCATTGTTTGATAACCCCAAACCTCTGTGTGTGTACAAATTCCCACTGCTCTCCAGAGCGTTCCCAGACGGAACTGGGATGGTGATTGGTGTCCCTATGGAATATTGGTGTGCAAGGGCTCCGTGCCAGGGGCTGCCTGCACAGTGCTCTGTGCCCTGGGGCAGAACTGGGACCCCCATGGCTGGGAGGGGTCTCTGCTCCCCGCCTGCACAGCTCAGCTTCCCTCTCTGCTGATGACAAGGGCAGTTTATTTTGGGCTCCGCTCCTGTGCCAGGAGGTTTTTATTTCAAGGGCTCTCTGCTCATGTTAGAATGGCAGCAGGAGCTCCTGAAATATCCTTGGTCAGGGGCCACCAGGTTAAACTGTGAGAGGTTTGCTGCCCTGCATGAGCAGGGAGGCTGCTCAGGAGCTGGGTCACAAGGCCAGGGCAGGAGGAGAGCAGCACGGACCTGCCATGCTCAGCCACTTGCAGGCTGTTCTTTGTGGACTTTTCCTGCTTTCCATTTATGTCTGAGACGTGACTCTATTAATTCTGAGCACGGGAGTTTTCCCTCTCACACAACTGTGCTGTGAATTATCTTTCAGAAATCTGGAATGAATTTCCCTTCATCCCAGAGCCTCCATAACCCGGGTTTTGGGTGACTGGAGCAGCCTGGAGGCACAGAGGGTGAGAAGTGATTTCCTTGCAGACCCAGACCCCCTTTTAGCTTCCTCCCCACTGGTTCCCAGCAGAGCCTGGCAGGGAAGGGTGGCTGTGCTGGGAGCCAGCACTGATCTGCCCAGAGCAGATCCCATGTGCACAGGGGCCTCAGGGCGAGGGGAGAGACCAGGATCTGACTCCATGGTTCAGAAGGTTTGATTTATTATTTTATGATATATATTACATTAAAACCATACTAAAAGAATAGGAGAAAGGATTTCATCAGAAGGCTGGCTAAGAATAGAATAGGAAGGAATGATAACAAAGGTTTGTGGCTCAGACTCTCTGTCCGAGCCAGCTGGGCTGTGATTGGCCATTAATTAGAAACAACCACATGAGCCCAATCCCAGGTGCACCTGTTGCATTCCACAGCAGCAGAGAACCATTGGTTGCATTGTGTTCCTGAGGCCTCTCAGCTTCTCAGGAGGAGCAATCCCAAGGAAAGGATTTTCCATAGGAGATGTCTGTGACAGATCCCCAGAGCTGCCCTGCCTCTGGTCACTCTGTGTGCCCCTGGCAGCTCCCAGGCATCCCCTGAGCCTGCTCAGGAAAGGAAATGGCGAAGGCCTGGGGCAGGGACGTGCTGCTGGGGCAGGGATGTGCTGCTGCTGGAGCTCTCCTCACCTTGGGCCGTCATTTTTGGTAATTCCCTCTGTCCCAAGGAACTTTGAGCCACATAGGCACAGCCCGTAAGGGCAAATCCTGCTGTTGTGCAATGCAGGGCTTTCACAACTCACTCCAAGGATGTGGCATGGATTTGGTTTCCAGTGTTAATTTTAGTCTTAATTAAAAAAGCTTAGTGGGGGGGAAAAAAAAAGAAAAAAGGAGATTTTTGCAGCCAGCACAGCCCTGGGCTGCCTGGGAAGGGTTTGTCTCACACCCTGAAGCTCCATTTTGATTTAGCACCACATCTGAGCGGGGCTGCAGCTGCAGGAGGCTGCTGGAGAGCGCCGCTGTCCCTGGCTGTGTGAATGAGCTCATAAGTATGCACGAGTCACTCCTAATGCATAATTTAGCCGAGATTAACCTTTCCCCTTGCAGGAAACCTTCCTTTCTCGTTTGCTGAGCACAGTCAGGACTGGTGGGAAGTTTAATCACCGCTGGCAATTGTTCACTAGATTATTTCTGTGGATAATTCCTGCAGCTCCCTGACAATTTGCTGCTTGTGGCCATTATCTGAAACGAGCTCTGCCTAGTCCTGATTAAATTATTTGTGATTCTCACTGGTAGAGCCAGGGAAATTGCATGATTATATATTTTCAGTGCTATGTTTGCTTACTTTGTGATATTGTTATCAATACTGGAGTTTGCCAACTCCTGTGCTGGGGTATTTATAGACAGAGAACATAAAGATTGTGGAAAATACAGAAATAGATGGGTTCCAAGTGAGGATCTCACTGTGCACCCAGCTGGGGAAGGTTCCAGGCCTGGGACAGAGCAGCCCCAGGTCTGGGCTGTGTGAGGAATGAAACCACTGATTAATTTTTGCAAACCACAAATTAATTGTTAAAGGGGAAACCATTAATGGTGGTGTCCCTGTGTCCCAGTGGCTGCCACCCTGCTGCCCTCCTGAGCCCAGGCCTGTCCCTTCCCCAGCCTGTGAAGGGCCCTCTTTAGGGTTTGGGTGGGATTTGGCTCCTCAGTTTTAAGCATCCTGAGGAAGGTTTCAGCACAGGGGTGCCTGTGCAGTGCTGTTTGTCACTTGTCACCCCCTGGCCTTGCTCAGACCCTGAAAGCTGATTCCCCTCTGGGGTCCCAGCATTCCCATGCCTCCAGAGCCACTGCAGCCCCTGCCAGCCCTGCAGAGGGTGTCTCATTGCCTTCCCTGTGCCAGCTGAGCCCCTGCCAGGCCCAGACCCCAGGGTGACATTTCTGAGCCATCAGGGCTGGCTCCTGCCATCCCTGGCACGCTCTGCTCCATCCTCCCTAATCCCTGTGGATGTGACAGACGTGTCCCACTGCTCCATTTGGGAGGCTCCTCTGCTGCTCAGGCCATGACACCTCAGACTCCCAGGGGCTTTGGGCTGGAGGATGTGGTTTGGTTTGGATGCAGTTCCAGTGCCCTGTCATGGGACACCTCCACTGCCCCATCCAGCCTGGCCTTGGGCACTGCCAGGGCTGGGGCAGCCTCAGTTTCTCTGGATAACCTGTTTTCCACCAGGCTGGAGGTGCTGAGCCCTTCATTTCATGCCCTGAGCAGCATCTTCCCCCTCCCAGTGGTCTCTGCAATCCCTGGCTCCTCTCCAAGTGCTTCAGCTGGGGCCTTTCTGTGTCCCCAGGGATGCTGCTGTGGGCTCTGCCACCATCTCCCTGATTCCCCATCTCCCTAATTCCAAATTCCCCATCTCCTAATTCCCCATCTCCTAATTCCCTAATTCCCCATTTCCTAAAATTCTCCATCTCCCTGATTCCCCATCTCCCCAATTCCTGATCTCCTAATCCCCAGTTCCCCATCTCCCTGATTCCCCATCTCCTAATTCCCAATTCTCCATCTCCTAATTCCCAATTCCCCATTTCCTAAAATTCCTCATCTCCCCAATTCCTGATCTCCTAATCCCCAGTTCCCCATCTCCCCAGTTCCCCATCTCCCCAATTCCTGATCTCCTAATTCCCAATTCCCCATCTCTCCAGCCCTGCCCTTCCCACCTTGGCCCCCCTGGCTGTCTCCATCCCAGTTTCCTGGTGGTCCCTGCCCACCCCGAGCCTCGGCTGCTGTCCAGCCCTTCCCTGTCCCGGCTCTTGCTCAATCTCTGCCGTTCTGAGCCGGCCCCGCGGTGGTGGCTGGCGGTGCCTGCAGGGAGCGTTGCCTGGTTGGTGACAATTTGGGTATTGTTTGCTCCCGGGGGACGCCTTTCTCCTGCTCCCCGTGCTGAGTCTCTGTTTACTCCCTGGGTTACTTGCTCAAGTGAAGGGCTGAACTTTGAGCCACTCGACTTCCACCCCCTGGCTTCTCACCCACTGTGAGCTCCTGATCCGCTCCCGGGGGAGAGCCCAGGGGGCTGAGCACGGCCCGAGCCCTCGGATAGGAGAGAAAGGCCCTGCTGGTCACCAGACAGCCCCTGGGCTGTGTGGAAAGGGCAAACCGGTGCTGAAAGGCTGCAAAGGGCTTTCTGTCCAGTGTTGGCCTTGTGGAAACCGGGGCGGTTGCTTAAAAAAACGCAATTTTGATGGTTCGCCAAAAATCTGTGTTAGTCAAAGGTGTTTTGGGTTTAGTTTTTAGTCTGTAAAACCTTAAGCTGTGGCTTTCAACAAGGTGTGGAGGCCTTAGTGCCTGAGTGTCATCAGTCTTGCTGATCTGTGGTCCTTCAGCTCTCTCTCACTGAGCTGATGCTCCTTGGTCCATAACGCACCCACCCTGCCCTTCCTCCCCACCCCCGAGGCCTCTCCAGGGGCTGCTGGGGTGGTCACTGTCCTTTCTTTGCAGTGGAGCATGAAGTGCTGCAGGTGTGACTCGAGGCTGCCCCACAGCCACAGCGGGCACCGCGTGGAGAACGTGCTGTCCTCGGCTGGCCGCGCGCGCTGGTGGCAGTCCCAGAACGGTGAGGGCACAAACTGCTGCCAACAACCCCCCCCGAGGGGAGGAGGGCACGGTGCTGAGCTCTGGGGGTGGGGAGGAACGGAGGAAATGGCTGCTCTTGTCCCCAGCATGTCCCTGTGACGGTGCCCTCTGTGCCCGCAGGTGTGGAGCGCGTGTCCCTGCAGCTGGACCTGGAGCAGCTGTTCCAGCTGCACAGCGTGGTGCTGCACTTCAGGGTGGGTGTGAGGGGGCAGCTCCTCTGCTGGTGAGCTGTCACTGCCCGGCGCCAGCCCCGGTGCCAGCCCCGGTGCCAGCCCGTGTGTCTGTCCCTGCCCGCAGGCGCCGCCCGCAGCGATGCTGATCGAGCGTTCCCTGGACGCGGGCAGGACCTGGCAGGTGCTGCAGTACCTGGCCTCCGACTGCGCCACCGCCTTCCCCCACGTGCCCCGCGGCTCCCCTGAGGGCTGGCAGGATCCCCGGTGCCAGGAGCTGCGGGGGCACCCCGTGCACGGGGGCACGGTGGGTACTGGGGCTTGTGGCAGGGAGCCCTGCTGGGGCTGGGTGGGCAGGGCTGCAGGGACAGGGGGTGGCCTGGGAGCCTGGCACACCTGGTGAGGGGTGGAACCCTGGCACACCTGGTGAGGGGTGGAGGATGGAAGTCTGGCACACCTGGTGAGGGATGGAGGATGGAACCCTGGCACACCTGGTGAGGGGTAGGGGAGATGGAAACCTGGCACACCTGGTGAGGGATGGAGGATGGAACCCTGGCACACCTGGTGAGGGGTAGGGGAGATGGAAACCTGGCACACCTGGTGAGGGATGGAGGATGGAAGCCTGGCACACCTGGTGAGGGGTGGGGCCCGTGGCACCCAGCAGTGCTGAGGGCAGCCCTTGGGAAGATCCCTGCTCCTCTGCAGGGACGCCTTTGCTGCTCTGTGACAGGCAGGGGTTGTGTCCTGTGCAGCTCTAAACGCTGTCCCTGTGTTTAGCGACATTGGGCAGAGGCAAGTCCAGTGCACACAGTGCCAGGAGCAGAGAGCAGCTCGAGTTTCTGCTTTCTAACCTGCTTTCTTTCCCTCTAAGGTGAAATTCAGTGTCCAAGACCTGGGGTCTACAATCAGCTCCTCCTACAGCCAGGCCATTGGGAGTAAGTGATGGGCTCCTCCAGGGCTGGAAGGGAGAGGGGAATGAGGCTCCTCGTGGTTCTCCCTGCAGCGTTGGGAAGTGCTGAGCTGGGGTAACCCCTGGGGGACCCTGAGCTGCACCTCTGGGCTGTCAAGGAGCAGCATTTGGTCTTTGCTGATGGCTCAGCTGCTGCTCTTTGTGCCATGTCCTCCTTCCCTTGCTCACTCATCCCCTGTCCCCCACAGGGCTGGGGCCCTTCACCAACCTGCGCATCAACTTCACCGAGCTGCCCCACGTCCCCCGCCAGGGCTACCACTCACCCAGCACCTTCTATGCTGTGACAGAGCTGCAGGTGCTGGGCAGCTGCTTCTGCCACGGCCACGCTGAGCACTGCAGCTCTGCAGGGGAGCAGCAGGGCACGGTGAGCTGGCCATGGGCTGCCAGGGGGCTGGGTACCCTGGGATGGCTCTGCCATGGGCTGCCAGGGGCATGGACACCACTGGGATGGCTCTGCCATGGGCCTGGGCACCCTGGGATGGCTCTGCCATGGGCTGCCAGGGACATGGACACCCTGGGATGGCTCTGCCATGGGCTGCCAGGGGCATGGACATTGCTGGGATGGCTCCACTGCCTGCCTGGGGTGCTCCTTGGGACACCTCGGCCACAGTGACCGGAATGGGCTGTGGGAGGCTCTTTGCTGGCCATGAACGGGTGAGGCTCCGTGCTGAGGGGCTGCCCCAGGGTGTGTGACCCTGTGTCTGTGCAGCAGGTGCCCGGGCACTGCGTGTGCCAGCACAACACGGCGGGGCCGCACTGCGAGCGCTGCGCTGCCCTGTTCAACGCCCGGCCCTGGGCCCCTGCTGAGGACAGCGACCCCCATGCCTGCCAGCGTACGGCCAGTGCTGCCCCCGGCCCAAATCCCCCTGCCCCAAACCCCACCCAGCCCAAACCCTACCCGGCCCCAAATCCCCCTGCCCCAAGCCCCACCTGGCCCAAATCCCCCTGCCCCAAGCCCCACCCGGCCCAAATCCTCCAGCCCCAAACCCCACCTGGCCCAAATCCTCCGGCCCCAAACCCCACCTGGCCGCAGCTCCCAGCCCCAAATCCCACCTGGGCCAAATCCCCCTGCCCCAAACCCCACCCAGCCCAAATGCCCCACTCCAAACCCCACCCAGCCCAAACCCCACCTGTGCCAAATCCCCTTGGCCCAAACCCCACCCGGCCCAAATGCCCCCTGCCCCAAATCCCAGCTGGCCGCAGCTCCCAGCCCCAAATCCCACCTGGCCCAAAACCCCCCGCCCCAAACCCCACCTGGCCAAATCCCCCCGCCCCAAATCCCACCTGGCTGCAGCTCCCAGCCCTTCCTGGGGCTCTGCAGGGCTGTGCTGACATGGTGTCTCGGTGTCTCAGCACCTTTGCCTCTCCCGGCTGCAGCAGTGCCCTGGTGCCACTGTGGGGCTGTCAGGGCTGTCACTGTGTCACAAGGGAGCCTTGGGCACCCTCTAGTGCCACCGCTGCTGCTGCTGGGGGGTGTGCACGGTGCCGGCTCCAACGGAGCCGTTTGCTGGGGTTTTTCAGGGTGTGACTGCAATGGTCACTCGTCCTCGTGCCACTTTGACCCCGAGCTGTACCAGGCCAGCGGTGGGGCCAGTGGGGGCGTGTGTGACAGCTGCCAGCACAACACCGAGGGCAACAACTGCGAACGCTGCCAAAGCGGCTTCTTCCGCAACCCGCGGCGGGAGCTGAGCCACCCCGAGGCCTGTCTGCGTGAGTGCCCCCCCAAAAACCCCCCGGCACCTTCCCCAGGACCTGCCCCCTCAGCTGGGCCCTTTCTGCCCGTTTGCAGCCTGTGAGTGTGACCCCGATGGAGCCGTGCCCGGCTCTGTGTGTGACCCGGGGACGGGGCGCTGTGTCTGCAAGGACAACGTGCAGGGTGACCGCTGCCACCTCTGCAAGCCTGGCTTTGCCCAGCTGGCCGGTGCCAACCCCGCTGGGTGCCGCAGTGAGTACCCCTGGGACACCCCTGCCCCCAGGGTGCCCCCTCTGAAAGGGAGCTGTGTCCTGCCCAGCTGTGGTTTGGGGTTCTCGAGCCAAGGGCCCGTTTTGTACGGGTTTAGAAAAGCTTTGGGGGTGGTTTCAGGTGTGAGTTTAGCAAAAAGCTCAGGGCAGGTGGGATTTGGGGGATGCAGCTGTGTCCTGAGTACCCCCAGGGCTCAGGGGGTGATGCAGGTGCAGCTCTCCTGTTTGGGGGTGCAGATCTCCTGTTTGGGGCATGCTGTCAGAGCTGGGTTCAATTCTCCTGTTTGGGGGATGCCCTCAGAGCCAGGTGCAGCTCTCCTGTATCTCCTGTTTGGGGGATGGTGTCAGAGCTGGGTTCAATTCTCCTGTTTGGGGGATGGTGTCAGAGCTGGGTTCAATTCTCCTGTTTGGGGGATGCCCTCAGAGCCAGGTGCAGCTCTCCTGTATCTCCTGTTTGGGGGATGCCCTCAGAGCCAGGTGCAGCTCTCCTGTATCTCCTGTTTGGGGGATGCCCTCAGAGCCAGGTGCAGCTCTCCTGAGCTCAGGTGGGCAGCGAGGGAGGCGAGCCCCCCTTGGGTGTCTGGGGGCTCCTCCCAAGGCTGCTCCTCACCCACGCCCTCCCTGTTTCAGGGTGCACCTGCAATGCCCTGGGCACACGGCAGGACACCGTGCCCTGCGATGGCGACACCGGGAGCTGCTCCTGCCTGCCCAACGTGGTGGGCAGCGACTGCGGGCAGTGCGCGGCCGGGCACTGGGGCCTGGGCAGCGGGCAGGGCTGCCAGCCCTGTGCCTGCCACCCCCGCGGCTCCCGCAGCCCCCAGTGCAACCAGGTACCTCCTGGGGGCTCCTCTTCCTGCTGCAGCCTTTCCTCTCCGTTCCCTCGGTTCTCTCCTTTCCCCTCGCTGCTCGGAGGGGCTCTTGGGGGTTGAGCTGCCCAGACCAGGGTGACGCTGCCATGGCTGTGTCCCCTCACTGTGACCTGTCAGAGCATCAAACCCACCTGCTGGGGGGCTCCTTTGTCCTGCCCATCCATAGGAACCTTCACAAAAAGTGCTGTGTGCTCCCCAGTGCATCCCACTCCTATTTTGCTTCTCCTAATTCTTAGAAAACACCACGACAGACTATTCAGGAAAATGAAAGAAAGTGGTAATTATTGAGGCAAGATTAAGTCGCTTTAACAAGCCTGATATTTATCAAGGAAGTCCTAATAAGACATCTTCATCCAGGCGAGGGAAGTTAATTATGCTCATTTGTCAATGAAAAGCATGTGTGCCACTTCAGGCTTAAGAGGCAACTGGGAAAATTAAAGTTAAATGTAAAAAACCCCAAACCATGACAAATTCTAAGAGCCTGAGATAGGTTCCAAATGAGCTCAGCGTGGGGAGGAGACCTGGGATGGCAAAGCAGCTGCTCGTGGGCGATTGCTTTGTTTTTGAAACAAGGCTGAGCATCCTCCTGCTGGTGCTGGGGCCGTTTGGAGCCTGTTTGCATCCTGTGCCAGAGCTGCAGCCTGGCAGGGGCACCTCGGGCACGGCCTGGGCACAGACTGAGAGAGGAAATGGTCCATGGGTGGTTTTGGTGGTCAGGAGCAGCTGGGGGAGAGCTGTGCCCGGTGTCCCTGACGTGCTGCCCTCTCAGTTCACAGGACAGTGCCCGTGCAGGGACGGCTTCACAGGACAGACGTGCTCGGCCGTGGGGCAGCAGCAGTGCCCGCCCCGGCACTACAGGGATGCACGGGGAGGGTGCACAGGTACTGCTTGGGCTCGCTGCTCCCTGGCTCAGAGCACGGATTTACCCACCAGTGCCCTCCTGGGCGAGTCCTGGGCCCCCTGGGCTGGCCCTGCAGGGTCAGGGGCTGTGCCAGCTCCGGGGCTGGGGGCTCTGCCCATTCCTCTGCCTGTGCCAGCAGGAGGGGACGGATGTCAGCTTGGGTTGGGACTCATTAGCCCTGATTAAGGGGCTGATTTTATACGGCTATAAAGTTATTCACCACCACCTTCTGTCTCCCTCCCCATTCCCTGTCCCAGAGTGTGACTGTGACTTCCAGGGCACGGAGGAGAGGGGCTGTGAGCCGGCCACGGGTCGGTGCCTGTGCCGCGCCGGGGTCACCGGGCAGCGCTGCGACCGCTGCCAGCGCGGGCACTGCAGCTCCCAGCCCGGCTGCCAGCCCTGCCACCCCTGCTTCCACAGCCTGGATGGGGACATCCAGCTCCTGCACCGCCGCCAGGCCGGCCTGGCCAACGCCACAGCGCGGCTGCCCGCGGGCACGGGCGGCTCCCAGCTCGGCCCCCGCCTCTCGCGGGCACAGGACAACCTGCAGCAGGCCCTGGGCATCCTCGGGCACCCCCCTGGCACCCAGCAGGGCCTGGCCCAGGCGGGCAGCGTGCTCGCTGCCATCAGGTGAGGGGTGGGAGCTGCCTGAGGGGCACAGCCCTGATCCACGGGGAGCTGCTGGGGTTCCTCTGGGAGCTGCTTGCATGGTTCTGCTTTGATTCTGTCCCTGCTGTGCCTGGCTCTGCTCATGAGCAGCAGCAGAGCAGCACTTCCATCTGTGCCCGTCCCGCTCCCACGTCTGTCTGTCCCCTGTGCAATGTCCCCAAGGCAGGAGGAGCGTGGGCAGCCTGCGTGGTGGCACTCTCAGGGCTGCGTGGTGGCACTCTCAGGGCTGCATGGTGGCACTCAGGGCTGCATGGTGGCATTCCCAGGGCACATCCATCATTCCTGGTCCCTGCTGTGGAGGGGCTGCAGCCCAGCTCCTCTCTGCAAACCTGCAAGGCCCTGGTGTGTCCTCGGCTGTCTCTGGGCTCACAAGTGCCCCTTTGCCAGGTGCTGGCAGTGCCCCAGCACAGGTGGCCCTCTCAGCCCTGCTCTCTGCCTTTCTCTCTCCCAAATTCCCATTTTGTTCCTGTTCTCTGCCAGGGAGCAGGTCCGAGGCATAAATCCCGACCTTCATTTCCTGGATGACACTGCCTCTCTGTCGAGGGAGCTGGAGGCCCTCAACAGCAGCTTGTTTGTCACCAGCTCCCAGTACCAGAGCAAGAAGACCCAATTTGAAACCAGCCTCAGCATGGACCTGTCAGGTACAGCTCTGCAGCTGCAACATCTCTTAATTTGCAGTCATTAATTTACCTCAGCCTGACTGCCTGGGGTTTTTCCCTGGCTGGTGGATGAGAGGGGGATTTTGACCTGCTGTCAGCCTCAGATCAAACACATCTCCTCTCCAGTGAGGGCTGCTTCCCACGCAGCCCGGCCCGTGGCTTGGGCTTTCACACTGCTGGGGGATTTGCTCTGGGTTTTGGGGCTCCAGCTCATTGTGTGTTCCTGTGTCCCCCAGCACCACCTCTGCTGCCAGGCAGGGGTGGGGAGGGGACAGCCCTGCTGGGAGGGCATCACTGCATCCACGAGGCAGCAGAGAATGGAGGCTGACACAGATGGAAGGGATGGAGGGTGGGGAAGGGAGCCAGGCTGCTGTCAGCCCCTGGGGAGGAGAAGAGCTCACTAAGGCCTGTGATGATGCTGGTGCTTGCTGCCATGAGTCCTGCTCCAGCTCCTTCCCTCCAGGGCCTCACTGCTGTCCCCTCCCTGCCACAGCACCCAGCTTGGGGATGTGCCAGCTGTGCCCAGTGGCACCAGGACCGCTCACTCTGCACCTTTCTGTCCTCTCAGAGCTCCGTGTCCTGGCCACCCTCCTTCCAGCCTGTGCTGGAGGGGAACGATGGGGCTGCTCAGGAGCTGAGCAGAGCCTCTGAAATCTGTCCTGCCCTGCCCAAGGCCAGCATCAGCGGGTGTGCCTTGACTGGCTGCAGTTTAGTTTCAGCCCTGAGCTCAGTTTTGACTCCAGCCCTGAGTTCAGTCCTTCAGGAGACCTCTGAGGGAATGGCTGGAAGGTGTTTGGAACCAAAAGGAGTTTTTGTGATGCCTTGGTGACTAAGCCTGCACCCTGTCCTGTGCAGGAATCCAGCGCAGGGCCGAGGCAGTGCCTCCCCGAGGAGCTGTGCTGCACCTGTGAGTCATTTGTGCCTTTTGTCACCTCAATTCCCGCAGGAGCCCTGCAGACGATCCGCTCTGCCCACCGCAGCTCCAGCAGCGCGGGCAGCCTGGCTGGGGGAGCCCAGGGGCTGCTGGCCCAGGCCAGGCAGAGCCGCCTCAGCGCCATGGGGCTGCAGGGGGACCTGGCTGGGGACACGGCCCGGCTGCTGGCCCTGAAGGGTGACCTGGCCTCGGGCCCTGACCTCACCCCTGTCATCAACCAGGTGAGGATGCCAGGCGGGTTTTGGACTTGCCCACGGGTGTGTCTGGTTCTCGAGGGGGCCCTGCAGAGCTCAGGAGGCTCATCCTGCAGCCCTGCTCCTCTCCTCAGGCACGGCAGGACCAAGCTGTGTCCAGGCAGACTCAGCTGGAGAACTGGCCGAGCATCCCCTGCCCAGGGATCACAGATCCCACAGCTCTGCCCTCCACCCCCTCCCAGCCTGTCCTTTTCCCTGCAGGGACTCTCTCACGTCACTTCTCGTATCTCCAAGACCCCCTTAATTTCTGGCTGAGGTTTCTCCTATTTCTCCTTCACCGCTCTGTTATTGCCATGGAGACCCATTTCGGTGTCGGTTGCTGTGGAGACCACCAGCCTCCCCTCTTTGCTGCTGGGGGCCCCAGCACGTTCCGAGCCACCAGCCTGGCCTGGCTGGGCACGTGGAGGTGCCCTGCTGCCCTGTGAGCCTGGGGGCAGCTCTGCCAGCTGCCAGAGTTAGAGCTGCTGCTGCTGCTGCTGCTCCCGGGGGCTGCTCGTGCAGCTCTCCCCAAAGCAAACAGGGCAGAGGGGTGGCTCTGCAGGGAGGTTTGCTCCACACAGATGTGCTCTTATTCATCGGGAGCCACTGGGGCTTGGCCCCTGTTTCTGCTGCAGCTGGGGCTGGTGATGCCATGCTGGCCAGGTGCCACTGGCTCAGGTGGGGGCAGCCGGCTCTGCCTGCCCTTCTCTGACTGGCACATCTCCAGCGCTTTGGGCTGTGCCACCTGGGTCACTGCCAGCCTGCTGGGCTCCCTCCCGTGCCCACACAGCTCCTGGAGCACGGGCTCAGCAGGTCCCAGCCGCCTTGGCAGGGTGTGCCATCCCTGTGGGGCTGTGTTTGCCTCCCCAAGGGCACCGAGGTGCGTCCAGCTGGGCACTGCCCAACCCCAGCTCTTCTCTCCCTGCCCAGGTGTGCGGAGGGGCCCGGGTGGAGCCGTGCACCCCTGCCCGCTGCCAGGGGCTGCTGTGCCCTCGGGACAACAGCTCTGTCTGTGGGGCTGGCCAGCCCTGCCACGGCCTCTTCCCGCTGGCCAGCGGGGCCCTGGCTGCGGCCGGCCGGGCGGCCAAGGAGTTCAGCAGCCTGAGCGCCCGGCTGCGGGACACGGCACAGCTGGTGAGTGTGGGCACTGCCCGTGCCCTGCTTGGAGCTCTGCTTACCACAGCACAGAGAGGAGCACCCACCTCAGACTCTGCTCGGGGCTTCACCCCGTGGGCAGCTTCAGAAAACCAGGGATTTTGGAGCATTTGGCTCCCCGCTGTGTGTGGGTCCTGCCTCCCCAGCTGAAGGCACTGGGCACAGCACAAGGGAACCTCTCTCCCTCCTGGGTTGGGATCAGTGTGGCAGAAGGGCTGGGAATATGGAAAACTCTCAGATTCTGCATGTTTGATGCATTCAATACAGACAGAGAGGGTTCACGGGTTAGGGCTCTTGCAGCTTATTTCTGTACCTTGCAAAGAGAAAGTGAGGTTTCAAAGTGATTCAAAATTCATTTCAAAGGTGTTTTTAAAAGCTGAGTGGTGCTACCTCTCTTTGAGAGCTTCCTTTGTGGACCCAACCCTTAGTCATTAACCTTTAGAGCCCTTTGAAGCTCTGGCACAGTGAGAACAGGGTATTGCTGCATCTTTATAGCATTATAGCGTTGTGCCTGGCCCAGGCCAGAGCTGTGGGCTCTGGGGGGAGCAGAGGCCCCAGCAGTGATTTATTTCTGTGTGCAGATCCAGAGGACAGAGCTGTCGGCCAGTGAGATCCAGAGCAGCACGCGGCGGCTGGCGGAGCAGCTGGGGCTCAGCAGGACACAGCTCCAGGGGGATGTGAGGCGTGCACGGCAGCTCCTGCAGCGCCTGCGCGCCTTCCTGGCAGGTACCAGGGCTGGGCAGGGCTGCAGCCTCCTCCTGCATGGCAGGTACCAGGGCTGGGCAGGGCTGCAGCCTCCTCCTGCATGGCAGGTACCAGGGCAGGGCTGCAGCCTGCCCTCTGCATGGCACAGCTGCTGTTTAGAGTGATCAGAGAATCACTGGGTTCAGCACAGACCTCCAAGGTCACAGTCCCAGATGTGTCACCAGCCCTGTCACCAGCCCAGAGCACTGAGTGCCACGTCTGGGTGTCCCCTGGGCGCTCCAGGGATGGGGTTTGCAGCCAGCAGTGACCTGATGCACTGAGGTTTTCTGGCCACACTCACTGATGCAGACAGACAGACAGATGACCCTTCTCTGGAGCAGGCTGTTAATCAGATGAGCATTCCTTATTGTCCTACAAACTGATGGGATGACTTATTGTTCACAGACAGATTGTAATAACATAATGAGCCTCCTGAGCATTAGCTGAATAAGAAAATCAGGTCATTTGATGCTGCCTGGTGTTAATGATGAGTGAAGATATTTCTGAGCTAATCGCGGGGCTAATGTCCCTTGGGCTCTGCCTGCTTCTGATTTATTAACTTGTATTTGTGAAATGAAAAAAGGCTTGTCTTGAAACACACCCTCATCTGCTCAGTAAGGGCTGCCTGACTGCTGTGGGCTCAGCCATGGTGTTAGCATTGCCAAACTCAAGACATCACTTCAGCTTTTTCCTGAAAGTTCTGCTGGTGTGAATGAGAAGTGCATGGAATTCAAGGAGATGGGTTCAGAAGGGATGCTGGAGGCTGTCTGGAATGAGGAGATGTGTGTGAGACGTGCATGGGTGTCTGCCCTCCTCCTCCCTTGCGTTCGCACTCCCACCTTCCTTCCGCTGTCTGTCTGCAGACAAGGACACGGATCCTGCCTCCATCCAGGAGATCAGTGAGTCAGTTCTGTCCCTGCGCCTCCCCACGGACGCTGCTGCAGTCCGGAGGAGGATGAGCGAGATCCAGAGGCTGGCGGTGGAGCTGCAGTGCCCCGAGGACATCCTTGCCCAGACGGCCGAGGACATCGCCAGGGCCAAGAGGCTGCAGCAGGAGGCAGAGCAGGCCAGGTGGGTGGGGGGGTTCAAGGCTATTCCCAGCCGAGGGTCCCTTGCCTGGGCTGCAACTGGTGGTTCTCAGCTGGGCTCAAATCTTGCTCTGCCCGAGCTGTCCTGACTTGCGCAATCTGAAGTTTTAGGCTGGGATCTTCTGTGTCCATCCTAAAAGAATGAGTCTGCAATCTCCAGACACCTCCCAGGGCCCCAGTGCGAATAAATCTCCCCAGAATAGATCCTGTTACAGATTCCAGGACAAGAAGGGCTTTATGGAAAGCAGGGGAGGCTTTGCTCTTATCTCGAGTGCCTGCACTGGGAGATGACAGCGTTGCCCTGGTATTAGCTGATATTGGTGACCTACATCCTAATTGCACAAGAGAGCATGGGGAGAGTTAATGGGCTATTTGTTTTCTAGGTGAAAGTTGGGACAATTATTCCACGGTCCCTTAAAAGTAATTACAGGGTGTCCTTGCCAATTTGGAGCATCTGCTTTGTCACAAGTTGACTTGCAGCAATACCCCAGCGAGAAGGTCAGCAGGATAAATCTGTAAACTCCTTGGCAGTGTCTGACACCTGCTTAACCTGCTGGAAGTGATGAGACAGGGGAGCCTGGCTTTCTCCAGGGCTCTGTCACCCAGCCTGAGCAGTCCCACTGTGAGCACAAAACTGTTCATTGGGGCTGCTTCTCTGGTTATTGCTTTCCCTTTGACACCTTGTCGTACACCATGAAATAAACATTTCAGACTAGTTTGAAGGAAGGCATTTATCTCCCCCTTCTTAGTTTGTCTCCTCTGCTTGAGGCTGTGAAGTGGAACTGATGTTCCTCTCACAAGGAAACCCAGTGGAGTCCAGATGTGTGGGTTTTAGGGATGGGACATTGTTACCTTCCCATCAGCAATCCTCTCCTGCTTCCCCAGCTCCTGATTTTACCTCTGTGCCCTGGACTCCCATTCTTTGCCCTTTTCCACCCTCACTCCTGGCTGCTTCCCACCTCTCCCCAGGAACCGGGCGAATGCTGTGGAGGGCAGCGTGGAGGAGGTGCTGGGGAACCTGCAGCGAGCCAACACGGTGCTGCTGGAGGCCCAGGGGGCCCTCAGGGGCTCGGGCTCCTCGCTGCGCTTCATCCAGGAGCGCGTGGAGGAGGTGAGGGATCCTGGCGGCCTCCCTGCGCCCCGTCCTTCAGCCAGCAGGGCTGGCACGGGGAGCCTTTGGGTGTGACTCATCCTAACGGGGCTCCCTGTGCCCGCAGATCGAGGCCGTGCTCGGGCCAGCTGAGAAGAACGTGGTGGCCATGGGGGCCGGGCTGGCCGGGCTGGCTGGGCGGCTCTCACAGCTGCAGCGCAGCACAGAGCAGAACCGCCTGCGGGCCGGGGACACGCGGGACACGGCGGGGACAGCGGCACAGCAGGCCAGCAGGGCCCAGCAGGTACGGCAGGGCACCAGGGCTCAGCAGGTACGGCAGGCCAGCAGGGCCCAGCAGGTACCGGGTCACAGCAGGGCCCAGCAGGTACCAGGTCACAGCAGGGCCCAGCAGGTACAGCAGGGCACCAGGGCCTAGCAGGTACAGCAGGGCCCAGCAGGTACCGGGTCACAGCAGGG
Source organism: Agelaius phoeniceus (assembly GCF_051311805.1). Lineage (NCBI taxonomy): Eukaryota > Metazoa > Chordata > Aves > Passeriformes > Icteridae > Agelaius > Agelaius phoeniceus. The sequence goes on from NC_135289.1 coordinate 763,522, forward strand.
CCCAGCAGGTACAGCAGGGCACCAGGGCCCAGCAGGTACAGCAGGCCAGCAGGGCCCAGCAGGTACCAGTTCAGAGCAGGTACCAGCTCAGAGCAGGGTCCAGCAGTGCCCAGCAGGTACCAGTTCAGAGCAGGTACCAGCTCAGAGCAGGGCTCAGCAGGTACCAGGTCACAGCAGGGCCCAGCAGGTACCAGCTCATGGTGTGCCCACAGCCAGCTGTGCCCTGGGTGATGCCAGATCACGTTCCTGTGCAGTCATGGCTGCTGAGCTGTCACACCACAGCATGGTCCTGCTGCTGAGGCTCTCCAGAGCCATTCCCAACCCTGAGGCCATTTCTGGTCTGTCCTGCCTGAGGCAGAGCGGCTGGTGGAGCTGTCTGTCAGTCTGTGAGTGCATCACACACTTGGTCACAGACAAAGCTCTGGTGCAGAGCTTTAATCCATTTAACATCCAAACAGGATCCAGCACTGGGAATGCCCCTGTGCCCAGCCTGCTGGGTGTTAGCTGCAGTGTTTTTGCCTTTCCCCAGGCCCTTGCCCAGGTGAAGGAGCTGTACTTGGAGCTGCAGAGCCGGCTGGGGCAGGGCCCCGCGCTGGGCGAACGGGGCCAGAGGGTGCAGAGCATCAGCCAGGAGGCACAGGCACTCTTCCAGGAGACCGTGGGCATCATGCTCAGGATGGAAAGTAAGGCTCTCACAAACTCAGTGTCACCGTGCCCTGGGGAAGGGCTTGGACTGCAGTGGTGTAATGAGGGACACCGTGACCGTGTGCACAGGGGTCTGAGGGTGAGGGAGAGATAAGGATCTGACTCTATGGTTCACAAGGCTGATTTATTATTTTATGATATATATTACATTAAAACTATACTAAAAGAATAGAAGAAAGGATTTCATCAGAAGGCTGGCTAAGAATAGAAAAAGAAAGAATGATAAAAGTTTGTGGCTCAGACAGAGTCCGAGCCAGCTGACTGTGATTGGCCATTAATTAGAAACAACCCCATGAGCCCAATCCCAGATGCACCTGTTGCATTCCACAGCAGCAGAGAACCATTGGTTACATTTTGTTCCTGAGGCCTCTCAGCTTCTCAGGAGGAAAAAATCCTAAGGAAAGGATTTTCCATAAAATGTGTCTGTGACAGGAGACAGGAGACACTTTGGGCAGTGAGAGGGTGGGATGTGGGCTGGAGCTGGTGCTGCTGTGCCAGGAAATTGAGGGTTTTCAAGGGTGCCACCATGAAGGGGAGCCCTGCCTGCAGTGCCACTGTGCTCCCATTTTCCTCCACATGCTCATTTCCATTTTTTGGCATTCAGAACTCAAGGGAGTGGTGTTTGGGGGCTGTTTAGAGGGTGGGGAGCAGAGGGAGTGCAGAATGTTGGTTTTCTTGCCCTGTCAGAGCTGTGCAGGAGCGAGGCGGAGGCTCAGCCCAACCCCACCACGTAACCCTTCCCTTCCCTGGCCTCTCTCCTCAGCTCTGGAGTCAGAAATTCAGGAAGGCAACAAGGCTCTGGTGTCCAGGGTGTCGCGGCTGTCGGGGCTGGAGGAGAGGGTGGGCAGGATCCGGGACAGCATCAAGAGGAAAGTCGCCTACTACGAGAGCTGCTCCTGAGCAGCCCGGGCATCGCTGCCTCCTCTGCACACACCGACTGCTGTGCTCATCCCACTTTCCAGCTGGAGCTCTCCTGTGCCCAATTCCCTATTTTTAGCAAGTTAATTTTCCGTACCTCTGGAAAAATAGCTGCACTGAACTGAAGGAGCACCCCCATGGAGGGGGTTGGACTGGCCAGAGCTGCCCCGTGGTTGGAGGAAGAAGGGGGAGAGACCTCAGGCTCCCATGGCAAATAAACACAGCCCCAGGTTGTTATTTCCAGAGGGCTTTATAAACTGGGAAGTTATTTTTTTTTCTTCTTTTTGCCAATTCAAGCTCTTTAAGCTGAATTTCACTGTTCAAATTAAAGCCCTCCTGTGGGGTCTTCTAAAGCTTTTTGTCTGTGCTGCAGTTAATTCTTCAAACATGCCACGGCTTCAGTACTTCCCTCTGAGATCTTCCTTCAAATAAGCAGATCAGAGAAGTGGAGAATTTTATCTCCCTCTGTACAACATACCTACATTTATGCAAATTAGACAAACACAGGCTCACAGTCAAAGGTGAAGTCAGATGTCTTGTTTGATTTTCTGCCACAGTCTGCTTATTTTCCACAGAACATTGTGCCAGAAAAACAGCAGTGGGGGCAGGTCTGGGATGTACAGGGAAAGCTTTAAGAGGGACTTAACAGCCCATTTCCATGTTGGATTTCTATGAATAACCAAGAGGCCCTTTACAAAACAAATCTCAGCTTTATTAAGCAAGTGTTCATTGTGCAATGACAGCCTTGGAAGGGGAGCTCAGACCTTGCTGTGGCATTGTCACACACAGGGAGGTTTCTAGCAGGTTCTCTCTCCTGTTGCAGCTGCACTGAGGGCTGGGCAGCTGAACTCCAGAGTGCCAAGGCCTGGACTAACCAAGCCCGAGGAGAGGAGAGGGTGAGGGCTGTAGAAACAAGGGAGCTGCCCTGGGAGGGAAGCTCTGCATGGCTTTGGTTTGTGGGGCTGATGCTGTGCAGGGCCTTGGTGCATTGACAGCTAAACAGGGTGCAGGAAACACAAGCTGATGATGCCCTAAGAGAATGGACACTGGGTGTGGGAGCAGGAGCCTCAGACCTTCCCTCGCCTCCTCCCGGCTGGAACGATCCAGAAACAGCCCGAGCTGCCTGCAGGGACGGATCCTGGCGCTGCTGTGCCCCTGACCCAGCTGGTCACTGCTCTCCAGAGCTGCTGGCAGGGCACAGCCTCCTTTCTGCTCACACTGCCGGCTCTGAGGTGCAGAAAAGAGTCAAAGAGCCCTTCTGGTCCTGCAAGAGAGAGAATTCCAGGTGAGGACTGGGCTTTGTGTCCCTAATGAGCCGCGCCGGGGCAGGGGTAGCTCGGGTCCCCTTGTGGCTCTCACAAAGGGCTGTCACAGCTCTGACTGCTGGAATTGGCCTCTCCAGAGGCTGCAGTGGCTCCAGCTGCGTTTGTCTGTGCTGTTAATCTGCTGTGCTTGTGCTGATCAAACAGCCTCAACAGCAGAGACTGGCACAGGACATGGGAGGAGGGAGCTCTCTTGATGTGGCTTTAGAGGAGAGCTGTGCCAGCAGGAGCTCACCTTGGGGACATTGCTCAGAGCAGAGCAAAGCTGCTCACTGCTCACACAGAGAGCGGTGCAGATGACGGCAGGGCTGAGCCAAGCTGTGGTCAAACAGGATCCAACTGCATTGTTTTACTCTGCTTTACAAAATGAGCCTCTCTGGGCCCTGCTCACAAAGACATTCAAGCCTGCCTGGGCCAAACCTGGCAAAGAGAGGAGCTGCCCGTGCTGAGCCCTTTGCTCATGGCCCCAGCTGAGACCCGGCTGAAGAGCCCAATCCCAGCTGAGGGACAGGTTTGCATTGGTGTTTTTCCCATTAATTAATAACATTAAAAGTTATTAAAAGCTCAATAACTTTTTCCCATGAATCAGTGCAGAGTTTGGTGTGACAAACCCAAGCTTGGCTGCTCTCTCAGGTTCCTGGGCAGCCTCTTTGGGATGTACAAGGTGGATTGAGAGTCAGGGGCCTGGCCCTGGTGGGAGCTGAGAGCTGAGTCATGGCTGGAGAGGTGCTTGGTGAAGGGCTTTTTCTCTTGCAAAAACCCTGCCTTTGTTTATTTCGTGTACAGTCACTGTGCTATTTCTGCCTTTCCCTTTTGCCTGCCCTAATTGGATTAATTAGGAGCAGCTGAGGATTGGATTGCAGGGCACTCACCTCTGCCCACGTGGCTGCCTCCATCACATGATCAAACAAACTCCAGTTTGCCCAGTGCCACAGTGAGATGAGTGTTTACTGGTTTTCACTGGAACAAGAACCTCTGACTTGAAATGGCTGAAAGGGAATAGAAAGAAGAGAAATTGCAATTATTTAGGATCGTTCTGTAGGGGAGTTGTGGTGCCAATGTACAGAACATCAGCTGTCAGAGCAGGGTGGGTGCAGTCCCTGCAGCCAAGGCAGGGTCTGGTCTCCCTGAGCCACTCCTGTGGAAATGCAGCTGTGCTCCAGTGCATGGGGGCTGTGCCACCCAGCCTGGGCACCCTGCTCACCCGTGCTGGGACACCCAGCAGAGCCTGGGCTGGGCACAGCTTCCAGCCAAACCGAGCACTGGCTCATCCCTCCCCTTCTCCTCCACTCCTGCATCTCCATTCCCATTGCATTTGCTGGGAGTTCATGCAAGGACCTGGATACTTACTGGGATTTTGAAGACTTTTTGAGCAGCACTGTCTCGGAGCAGGAGGATGCCTTGGTCCTCTCGTGGCCCACACAGGAGGGGCTGCAGCCACAGGAGCTCCTGCCCGGGGGGCTGTGGCTGTCTGGCAGGGCCAGGCTGCTGTCCCTGGGCAGAGGTGCCTCCTCTGGGGGGCTGGGGGTGTCCCTGGGCAGGGGTCCCTCCTCTGGGGGGCTGGGGGTGTCTGGCAGGACCAGGCTGGGGGTGTCTGGCAGGGCCAGGCTGCTGTCCCCAAGCAGGGGTCCCTCCTGTGGGGGGTTTGGCAGCTTTTCCTCCCCCATTTCCGTGTCCTGCTGGAGCTGAGGGGGCCTGGGTGGGTTTGGGTGCCCCTGAGAGGGGCCCTGAGCTGTGTCCTTGTCGTCGCTGGGCGCTGCTGGCGGGGGGGTCCCCGTGGGGCTGCTGGGCCTGGGGGGCTCAGAGGTCTCTGGGGCAGGGACAGAGCCCTCGGCTGCCCCGTGGCCGCTCATGTGCAGCTTCCTCATGTGGTGCACGACGGCCGCGGCGTTGAAGGCTTGCTGGGGAGGGAGACAAAAGCCCTGTGAGCAGCTGGGGATGCCAGGACACGCTGTCCCCCCCCAGCACCGGCTGTTTGGGATGGGCACATTCCTGCCACAAACACCACCTTTCATGGGCTGCAGGCTGCTGGTGTGTTTGGGGCTCAGAGCTGCTGCCAGCCCAGGAACACAGCTGGAAATGACCCCCTGGCTCTGCTCCATGGTTGTGGTGAATCTCACCGGGGGAATATTGCTGCCATCACCCTGCAAACATGGACTGCAGGCAACCCCAGCTTTGGAGGATCCCAGGGTTTAGGTGCTCACCCTGCCAGTGAAGCCCTGCTCAGTGCTGGCTGACAGCCACTGGTGTTTGCTGGTGAAATGGCTCGGGGCTCCAGCAGCAGCCACTTACCCTCCACTTGCTCTTTGCAAAGTTTTTCTGGATCTGAGCGCTGACAGATGGGTAGATGTCACGGTGAAGGGCTGTATTTCCATTAATCCTGCAGATGGAAGAGAAGAAAATGGGCTCGTAGGCAGATGGCATTTGTAAGGCATTCCACATTCTGCAGGCACCGAACTGCTTTGTACGTTCAATCAGCAATAATTAAACCCAAAGGAAAAACAGCAACAAAATGTAACACAAACACACACTTCAAAGCCTGGGAAAGCTCAGGGTGGGATTTCTCCTCTGCCTCTGTTTGTGGAGGCAAATATGCACAAATTGCATCTTTAATTATTCATGGTTTGCTTTCTGTGCACACAAGAAGGAGCAGGCCCGGCGGTGCGGGGGAGGCGGTGACGATAATGACGATAATGACGATAACGATGTTAATGACGTTAATGACGTTAATGATGGGGTGGGGGACACTCCTGTGGTGGGGACACTCCTGTTCCCTGCTCCCACAGAGCACAGTGAGCACGCAGGGTGACCCCGGGGCACCCCCAGCTCACCACGGGTGCCTCAGGGCCTCCTCGCAGGTGAACCTCGCACTCGGGTTCTTCTCCAGGAGGTGCCGGATGAAGTCCTTGGCTGTTTGGGAAAGGGGAAAAGCAGACAGGGGTTATTGCCTCGTTATTGGCTCCTTCTTCCAGAGCTGATCCCAGCAGAACACGGGGAATGCTGCTGGGGGAACAGCACAGAGGTCAGCCCCGAGGAGAAGGGGCCTGTGTGGCTGCACCAGGGGATGTTCAGGGGATTTTGGGGAATATTCCTTCACTGAAAGAGTGGTTGGGCACTGGGAGGGGCTGGCCAGGGCAGTGGTGGAGTCATCATCCTGGAAGCGCTCAGAAAATGAGAGATGGCACTTGGTGATGTGGCTTGGTGGGATTCAGCCAAAGGCTGGACTTGTAGACCTTTTCCAACCTTAATAATTCTGTGATTACTCCAGGAAAGGAAGATTCTTATAGTGACAGGCTCCAGATGAAAAAATATCAACTCTGGGTGTACCAAACTTCACTCTTAGATTGTGTGAATTGCAGTTGAATTCTGCAATTCAACTCTAACTCAAACTGAACTCAAAATAAACTCAACTCTAATTCAAAAATAACTCTAGAAACCATGAAGTGAAACTGAGCAGGTTTAGAAGTTGCCCTGAAGAGCTCTTACATCTCCCCCCTTTTTTTTCCCTTTGTTTTTTTCCTCAGGAAGGATTGTGATGTTTGTTATTAAACCCCAGCACACCCCCTGCTAGGTTTGTTTGTTTGTATAAAAGATTGATGTTGAAATAAGCCGTGAGGATGCTGCCTGCGGTGAGCTCCACCAGCAGCTTGGGCTGGTGAAGTGGTGGCTGACAGGACAGAGGAAAAAAATGGGGAAAAAAACCCCAGAGCTTCTGTTCTTACAGAATCCCAGGATGGTTGGGGTTGGAAGGAGCCTCAAAGCTGATCCGGTGCCATCCCTTCATTACCTGACTCGGAGATATCATCCCAAAACGGAGACTCAAACTCGTAGTAGCCTTCCTTGATCTTCTCGAAGAGTTTGGACTCGGTTTCCTCGTAGAAAGGAGGGTACCCACAGAGCCTGGGGCAGAGCAGAGACACAGGGGCCCTTCAGTGCCAGCTCAGAGTGGGCACAGGCTCCTCCACACACAGCCCAGAGTGGGCCCCCAAGCCAGGAGTGACAGTGATGACGAGGAGCTGCTCTGTCCCCTCCCTGCTCAGGGGATCAGCAAAGCTGCACAAAAGAGTTAAAAACTCCCCTGCAGCAGCAGCAGCGAGAGGACAAAGCCGCAGCTGGTACCGAGCTGAGAGTGTGGGAGGAAACGAAACAAAAAGTCCCCGGGAAGATGGAATGGTTTTTGTAGGGAACTGGAGAAAAACAAAGCAGAGGATGAGGCACAGGCAGAGCAAATGGGATTCCTGTCATCTCCTCTCTCATGCTCGATTCCCCACATCCCCTTAATTTCTGGGTTTGGGAGGAATTCGGTGCAGTGCTCCACAGAGAAAGGAGAGGGCTGGCCTTGTCCTCGCTCTGCAGAGCTGGGAGAGTTCCCAAACCCAGGGCAAAGGAAAAGGAAAAGGCAAAGGAAAAGGAGTGAGTTCCCAAACCCAGGGAGAAGGAAAAGGAGCAGGAGTGAGTTCCCAAAGCCAGGGAGAAGGAAAAGGAGCAGGAGCGAGTTCCCAAACCCAGGGAGAAGGAAAAGGAGTGAGTTCCCAAACCCAGGGAGAAGGAAAAGGAGCAGGAGTGAGTTCCCAAACCCAGGGCAAAGGAAAAGGAGCAGGAGTGAGTTCCCAAACCCAGGGCAAAGGAAAAGGAGCAGGAGTGAGTTCCCAAACCCAGGGCAAAGGAAAAGGAGCAGGAGTGAGTTCCCAAACCCAGGGCAAAGGAAAAGGAGTGAGTTCCCAAACCCAGGCAGAAGGAAAAGGAGCAGGCTGCTGCTGCCTGCTGGTACTCACAGGATGTAGGTGATGACCCCAATGGACCAGCAGTCCACGGCTTTGCTGTAGGGCTTCTGGGCCAGCACCTCGGGGGCTGCAGGACAACAAAGCAAAGGGCAGCTCTGAGCAATAATGGATTATCCAGCACTGGGGGAAGCAGGAGGTTCAGCCAGGAACAGCCCCATCTCCCAGCTGAATTGGTCTGCTGCTTTTGGATCTTTTTTATGCCATTATAGAGAAAGAACCACAGACAGTCTCTGCCTGCATGCTGAGGTTTAACCACAGAGCTGATCCAGCCAGTGCAGTCTGGTGGGAATTAAATAAAATCCCATTGCATTAAAATAATTTTTTTTCTTTTCAATAAATATATTGCCCTTAAAATTACCCTTTTCTTTGCATTTTTAAAACATAGAGATTTTTCAGCCCCTACATTCATTTAGAGGGTCTGTGCAGGGCATTTGTGAGCCCCATGTTGTTACCAATGCATTGATGTGTGTCTGTCCCTCTTCCAGGCATGTCCTGGTTGTGCACAACCCTTTCTCCAGGAGCTCCACCACCACTCCTGCCCCTGGCTCACCCACGTATCCTGGGGTCCCACAGGCCGTGGACATGATCCCGTTCTGCTCCATTTTCGACAGGCCGAAATCCGTGATCATGATTTTGGAGTTCTCCTCAGGGGTGAGGTACAGCAGGTTCTCAGGCTGGGGACACGTTTGGGGCAGGAAAATGGAAAAGAGGAGTGTGGTTACCAATTGTTGTGGTGGTGTTGTGAGGCCCCCAGGATGAGGTGAGAGATGAGAATTGACTCCAAGTTCTCAGAAGGCTGATTTATTATTTTATAATATTATATTGAAAGAAAATTACACACTAAAACTATACTAAAAAAAAAAAAGACTATACTAAACTATACTAAACTATACTAAACTATACTAAAAAAAAACCAGAGAGCTAAAAAAGAAATTATATTAAAAAACTCGTGACTGACCAGAGTCCCGACACAACTAAACTAGAATTAATCATTAATTAAAAACAATTCACATGGAACCAATCAAAAATACACCTGTTGGTAAGCAACCCCCAAACCACCATCAAATAATTATTGTTTACATTTCTTTTCTGAGGCTTCTCAGAAGAACAATCCTGGCAAAGGGATTTTTCATAAAACATGGCAGTGATGGAGGAGCAGGAGGGGCTGGGGCAGAGCAGGCGAGGCGCACAGGCAGGGCTCACCTTGAGGTCCCGGTGCACGATGCCGTTCTCATGCAGGTATTTGACCGCTGTCAGCACCTGGTGGATCACCAGGCTGGCGTCCTTCTCCGTGTACACTCCCCTCTCCAGGATCCTGTCAAACAGCTCTCCCCCCGACACCCTGTGGAGAGAAAAGGACTGCAGTAAACACAAACAGAGCTTCTGCGTGAGCTCGGCTGAGTTTCTGCTCCTTCCTCAGCAGCTTTTGGGAGGCTGAGGCTGATGGGAGCTCCTGGGTGCAATGCCAGGCTGCCAGTGGGGATTGCTGGCACACCTGGGCACCTTGGGGGAGCTCTGAGGCAAGTCCTGCTGGGCCAGTGTCACAGACATCTCTTATGGAAAATCCTTTCCTTGGGATTGTTCCTCCTGAGAAGCTGAGAGGCTTCAGGAACACAATGCAAACAATGGTTATCTGCTGCTGTGGAATGCAACAGGTGCATCTGGGATTGGGCTCATGTGGTTGTTTCTAATTAATGGCCAATCACAATCAGCTGGCTCAGACAGAGAGCTGAGCCACAAACCTTTGTTATCATTCCTTCCTATTCCATTCTTAGCCAGCCTTCTGATGAAATCCTTTCTTCTATTCTTTTAGTACAGTTTTAATGTAATATATATCATAAAATAATAAATCAGCCTTGTGAACCATGGAGTCAGATCCTCATCCCTTCCCTCACCCTGGGACCCCTGTGCACACCATCACAGGGCTGGTACCCAGGTACCCAGCCCTGCCTCAGGCTCCCCCCAGCAGTGGTGGAGGGTTTTGTTCTGCACTGAACCTGCAGTCAAGCAGCAGCACAGGGTGCTCAGAGCTGTTCCCTGCTGCTGACACGGTGCCCATTCCATTTCTAGAAACCCTGCGTGGCACAGCTTTAGTTAGAAATACTTCTGTCTCTGCCCTGCTAAACTGTCAGGAGTTAATTTGCAACAATGGATCCAAACCATGGTTCAGAAGGGGATGTGGGGAGTGCCCAGGTTGGTGCTGACACCCCACACATGCCCTGCTCCTGCCCTGTCCCTCTGTGTGGCCCCAAAGAATGGCTCTGCTGGTACTCACAGCTGCATGACCAGGTAGAAGTGGGTTGTGCTCTCATAAATATCCTCCAAAGTCACAATGTTTTCGTGCTTTATCCTGCAAAGGGAAACGTGGGTCAGAAACAAATCCTGGCAAGGGCAGAGGGGGGAAAACCCAGCAGTCATCTTGCTTTAATCACCAGGGAGAGTTCACTGGGGGTTCTGGGGCTGCTGTCCCTCCCCCTGCACGGCACAGGATCACTGATGCCCATCCCCTTCCTTTTGGAGCACCAGGCCCCATCGTGGGGGCCAGACCCTTCATTTAAAGCCCCCAGCACAGCAGGAAGGCTCCTTGGAGTGTCACACTCACTTTTTCAGCACTGCTATTTCATTCTCCAGGCTGCTGTCCCTGTTGAGAGGAGACTTCTTGATGCATTTCAGAGCAAAGAGCTTGCCAGTGCTCTTCTGCTTCACCAGGAAAACTTCTGAGAAGGCACCTCTGCAGAGAGGGGGAGAGGCTGCACGTCAGGGGCACAGGGGGGACTGGCAGAGAGGGGAAACAGCACAGAAAACACTGTGGTGGAACTTCATGTGGGTGCTGATTCTAAAGCTGGCACTGTACTGGAGCAGCCCCAAACTCAGGGTGCTCAAGGCAAGGTTATGCAATGTGAATAAAACCCCACAAGTTTTTTTTTCTGTAGACAAAATGTTAATTGTGCACAGTGCAGGAGGGAGCTGCGGTTTGGGCTGTGCCACCCAGCGTTCTGCAGGTCCAAAATGCAAAGCAGCAGGAGAAGCCCAGTTAATCTTTAAATTCAGGCTCTGCTTGTTCTCCTGCTGCTGTCCCCGTGTCCCCGTGGGGACAAAGTGACAGTGAGTGTCTGCTCCCCCCCAGCAGCAGCAGCAGGTATTTATAACCTGCCTAAAACCCCAATCCAGCTTTGTCCTGGAGCTGAGCACGAGGCTGGGGCAGTGACAGTGACACCGGGCCAGTCCCCACTAATCCTCATCAAACCTTAATGATCCAGCTCCTTAATTGGGGGCCTTAAATGGGACTTGCTGTGAGTCTCAGGGCAAGGAAGGGCAGTGCTCTGGAGCCTGGGGGAAAGTGAAAACAACTTTGAGGTGGTTTTAAGTCCCAGATCTTCATTTCAATTCTTCAGAGAGCTGGAGCGATGCACGTGGGAAAAATCCCAATTTCTAATGCTAAATTTTCCTATTAAAGCAATAGTAGGAAATGAACAACCTACAAATCAGCTGCTGGGGCATCTGTTCTACATCTCTGTCCCAAACAGTTTATAATAATTATGCTCCTTATTAAAAATGATGAATCAACAAGTGGGCTAGGAGAGAACAAAGCTTTTTCTAACCTCATTCCCTTAGCGAAAGCTGCTGGATAATTCAATTAATCTCTGAGGCTGACAAGGCTCAGAATTTGGAGGAGCTGCTTCTTTGGGAGCTTTCTCGTGGGCTCAGAAGTCACAGAAAATTTGTCCATGACAGAACTTGCTGGTGGAGGTAATTCAATTCCTCCCCCACAACCTTGGCAATGTTTTGTTGTCTCATCCCCATGAATAGGCAAATGAAGCTGTTAACGCACAGGGAAGGATTGTACAACTCCAACATCCTTGTTTTTGTTTCATTCCCCAACTGAGTCAGGGCTCCTGAGCTAAATATACAACTTGTTATTGTCGTGCTCTGCCGTGCCAGCCCTGACCTTGCTGCGGGAGTGGGGCAAAAACCTTCCCTGCAAGAGAGGGATCCTTCCCCTTCAGGATCAGAGGGGCTGCAGGGAGGGCAGGGGGCTGCAGGGAGGGCAGAGGCACCTGGAGGGAGGGCAGGGGGCACCTGGAGGGAGGGCAGGGGCATCTGGAGGGTGGCCAGGGGCTGGGGACTCTGCTGCTGTTTGGGGAGGGCGAGCCAGGAGCAGCAGCAGCAGCAGCCTGGGCACCCCTGACCTGCTCCTGCCTGTCCCAGAGCAGCCAGTCCGGGGACTCTGAGCAGGGCCAGGAGGGAGCCAGGAGGGGCTGGGGCTGCTCCTGCCCAGGGACACAGGGACAGCAGCCTCTGCTGGTACTCACGAGCCCAGGGCCTCCATGAAGATGAAGGTTTTGCGGATGTTGCTCGTCTGCTTCTTCCAGGAGCCGCTGCCTTCCTCCTCCTTGCGCCCCATCTCCTCCAGAGTGGAAGCAGGAACGCTGGGAGGAAGAGGAGGAGGAGGAGGAGGAGAGGTCACTGGCAGTCTGTGCTTGCAGGGAGCTCAGGACCCCCCAGTCACAGCTGGGGTCAGAGCTGGCCAAGGCCTGGGAGCTGTGAAATGCTCCCCAAACCCTCAGAACTCATCATGGGATGGAGTCTGGGGACTGGAGGGACACTGGAACCTGAGAGAGGGACCTGGAGACAGGGGAAAAACTGATATAAAAGTGACCCTGGGCAGCAGGGAGCATCCCTGGGTGTGTGGGGAGCATCCCTGGGATTGGGGAGCATCCCTGGGTGTGTGGAGCATCCCTGGGAGTGTGGGAAGCATCCCTGGGTGTGTGGGGAGCATCTCTGGTTGTATGGAGAGCATCCCTGGATATGTGGGGAGCATCCCTGGGTATATGGGGAGCATCCCTGGGAGAGGGGAGCATCCCTGGATATGTGGAGCATCCCCTGCCCAGGGCAGGAGGGGAGCCAAGGGCTGTGGGACACAGCTGAGCCTTCAGAAGGCAAAGCAAAAGCTCTCCTGGATGTTTTTTACCCCATTTGGAAAAGGCAGAAGTATTCAAGCAGAGAAGAAGCTGAAAGGTCTTTTTTCATGAGAGGCTGCTTAGATATTGGATTCTTCCTGAACCTACTTTATCTCCTTAATTAGCACGTTTGCAGGGTTTTCAGCTCCTTGACACAATTTTTAAAGGTTAATTTAACATTATTGAAACCAAGATTGACTCAATTGTAAACAGCTGAAGCTTTCAGTCCATAAAATAACCAAAGGCCTCATGAACTTGACCTTTATTTACCTCTTGGTTTCTGATGCCTGTGTAAGTCACAGACACCAGCTCCTTCCAGAGCCCAGCCTTGCTGTTTGGAATCAGAGAAGGTCAAAAGTCCTTCACAAAAACGCTGATCAATCAGTAGAAAACTTTCTGCCAATTACTTTAAGTCCCTAAATAATGTTTTCTTTGCAGTCACCTGCCCATTCCAAATCTACAGATCTGGAATATCACAGAAAAAGAATTTGTGGGCAGAGACATTCAGCTGGTGATGGCAGGTGAGTTTTATCCACTCTAAATAAATATCAGGGCTGGCAGGGTGGTGCTCAGTGACAGGGAAAACTGAGAGGAGCCCTCCATTCCTGTCCCTGGCTGCTGCCAGCCACAGAATATGAGGTGAAAAAAGAGAATAAAATCCCCAAGTAGGTCAGCCTGGCCCTGGGGACCAGTGGCATTTTGGGCTCTGTGCTGGAGCACGTCCTGGTTGGGATGGGACAGAGGGAACAGGGCAGGGAGAGCCTCCTGCCCCAGGCAGAGGTGACAGTGCCCAGCCCTGGGACAGGGCTGATGGACACTCACTCCTGACAATTCAGCCCATCCAAGCCCAGGGCTTCAATCCTGGCTGATTTCAGCTCCATTCCTGGAGTATTTTGATGTTGAATTCCTTGTGAATTCAACAAGTTCCCTGTTTTAAAGGGAGTTTGCTCCCAGGGGAAGGCAGGGTCATGGTGTGCTCGCTGTCTGTGAACCATGGGCTGGTGTCAGAGCTGCTCCTGCTGGCCCTGGGGTGGGGCAGCTGTGCTGGGGACAGGCTGCAGGAGCAGCTCTCAGCCCTGCACGTGGGGCTGATCTCCTGCTTGCTCAGGTTCCCTGTGCCATCAGCAGCAAATCAAATCAGCTCAGCCATCTCCTGCCTGGCCTCACCTCTCTGCTGTTCTGGCAGCAAAAGGAGGGAATGTCTGGGCTCCTGAGGTGGAAGGCTGCCTATGGCAGGGGGTGCAAGGGAATGGTCCCTTTAAGGTCCCCAACCATCCTGGATCCCAGCAGGGCTCAGGTGATGGAGCCTTGCCCACTCTGCTCCTTCCCTGGGCGCTTTCCTCTCTTGGTACCAGGGCAGGAGTTTGCCCAGGGGTGGGTGCAGAACGCAGGGGCCTCTCAGCCCAGCCAGGATCATGGGCTCAGCAGGATGGGGATTCCCTGGGAGCTCACCTTTGTCTCAGTCTGCCTGAGTCACCTGTTGCACTTTGCAGCAGTTGGGCACAATGCAATGCTTGATGTAGTTCTTGTTTGTCTTTTGTTATTTATTCAAGCTCTGCGCAACAATCCCAAAATCCCAGATTGGTTTGGGTGGGAAGGGACCTTAAATCCAATCCAGTGCCACCCCTGCCATGGCAGGGGCGCCTTCCACTGTCCCAGGCTGCTCCAGCCTGGCCTTGGGCACTGCCAGGGATCCAGGGGCAGCCCCAGCTGCTCTTCCCTGTGCCCTTCCCAGTGCCCAGCCCTGGGTTTATGGATGGACTCCCTCAGCTGGAGAAACTTCCCCCAGCAGTGGGACCGTGGCAGAAGCTGGGCAAACCCCTGGTGCTGGGACTGGCAGATTCCTGCCCTGCTCTGTGCCCCCCTGCCCACCCCAGCCCTGCTGTGCCCTCCTTCCCTGCCAGCCCCACCTGACCCCGTCCAGCTGGGCCTGGGGACAGATCCCAGCCCTGGGGTGCACACAGAGGGCAGCCAGGGGCACCTGGAATTCCCATGATTTATATAATTATTTCAATAATTCACATGATTTTAACCCCTGATCCCACGAGGGGCTGTGGTGCCCTTGTGCCCATTCACCTCCTGGCACTGCAAGCACTCTGGTGTGCCACGGTTTCATAATGAGATTGAAAAGCTCATTAACTCATGCAGGTGAGACCCTCTGGAGCTGAGAGGGAAAAGCTCATTAACTCATGCAGGTGAGAGCCTCTGGAGCTGAGAGTGAAGTGCAGAACTCAGCTTTGATTTGCAGAGCTTCCCCTTCCCCATCATAACAAAAACAGCAACAAGCAGGGCTGCACCCGAGTGTATACCCTGGACAGAAGATAATAAACAAGTGTGATACCAGAAGATAATAAACAAGTGTGATACCAGAAGATAATAAACAAGTGTTATCAGATATCAGTGTCTGACCTCTGGCTCTCCTCCAGCCTGAGCCAAGCTCTGCTCTGCTCTGCCTGATCCAGCTCGACGCTGCTCAGGGTGCAAGGGGTGTTATCATGACCTTGCTTAAATCTTTCTGAGGAAATCTGTCCTGCTCCCCCATCCCACAGCAACAAACCCATCTGCAGCCAGCCCCTGCTCCTGAATGGATGCTCTGCATTGGCAGGATGATTGTAAGTCATGATTAATGGTCTCGTGACAAACTTCCATGGGCAGGGGGAGCAGACATGCAGCTTTCAGGGCTTTGCCTTTGCAATTAGAAGTTTATAGGGGAAAAAGGGGAATACAAATTCAAAGGGCTTTGATTTAAAAAAAAAAAATATACAGCAAAGCAAGCAAATCTGCATGTGAATGAACAAATGAATGAATGAATGAATGAATGAATGAAGTGCCAGGGCAGCCTCCGTGTTCAGGGACAAAAGAACAAGAAACCAAAGCCACGAGCTCGCCATTAAAAACAAACCCATGTCAGAGCTCTGGATCCCCCCTCCACAGCATCCATTCCAACTTGGGGAACACTTGCAAAATCTCCATTTTCATTGGAAATATCCCAGATTCCCTACAATACTACAGATGGAAAATGTCAGAGACAGCTTTCTATGAAATCACTGAACACAACACGAGTGCTGGAGGATACTACAAAGGAGCAGTCCTCCGGTGTTTCCCTGCTACAGGATAAATCCAATTTAAATCAAAGCAGGTGAGCAGGGACCCCACCTGCTTCCCTGAGAGAGCAGGAACAGCAAATGGCTCGTAAGGAAAGAAAATTCTGCTTACCCAGGTCAGCACAGACAGAGCTGCTCCTGTTGGCTGCTCGCGCTCGGCGCCGTCTGCGAGGATTAGAGCCGGGAGGAGGAGGAGGAGGAGGAGGAGGAGATGGAGCTGAGATGGTAACCAGGGAGTCACCAGGGAGTCACCAGGGAGTCACCAGGGAGTCACCAGGGGCACGGGGACAGTGCAGCAGGGCTGGAGCCCGGTGCCACCAGGCTCAGGGCAGTGCCACCAGGCTCAGGACAGTGCCACCAAGCTCAGGGCAGTGCCACCAGGCTCAGGGCAGTGCCAGCAGGCTCAGGGCTGGGGCTGGGTGTGCAGCAGCCACTCCTGCTGGCACTGAGACATCCCTGATGCAAATCCAGGCTTCCTTCCTCACCCAAACAACTCCTCGGGGCTGGAAACCGCTCCCATTGCCTTGGCACAGGCTGGCACTCCTGTGGCACTGCCCTGGCTGTCCCAGCAGCAGCTCCAGCACGGGCAGGGGATGCTCCTCACCATCCCTGAATGGCACAAACCCTGGAGAACAATCAATGGGCAGAGGTGAATTGCCATGCCCCGAATTTGGGGCTGTTTTACCCCAAACAATGCCTCTGTTCTGAATTTCAAAACCTCCCTGTGAGTGTCTGCTCAAGCACAGCACATATGAATAGAGGAAATATTAGTAATTCTTTGAATCTTTTCTATGGTGTGGGATTTTTAGAGCTGGCAATAACAACTTTACTGACTGCATTCTCAGTTGATTTACACTGCCATCTAGAATATGCATGGAAAAAGTCCATATCATGGTGGAGTTTAGTTTTATGTCAGGAATAAATCAGCTCTGAGGCAATACTTGAAAATCACATTCTTTTTCCCTATATTTTCCCTCAGAAGCTTGGTTCTAAGGCAAAGGCTCTGGGGTGCTGTTCCTGTCTCTGCTGGTCAGGCTCCATCCCAGGTCAGGAGTCCTGGATGTGGCTCTGAATGTGCAGCTTCCCTTCAGTGCAAAATTTGGGTGGAATTTCCATGGATTTTATCTTGAAAGCCTTGCAAGGCCTCAGTCCCACAGCAGGGGAGACACCAGAGCCAGAGGGGTGGGAGAGGCTTTATTAGGGGGTTAATTGGGTTCGTTAGGGGGATATATTTGGTTTATTGTGGGGTTTTGGGGGTTTATTTGGGTTTATTTAGGGGGGTTTACCAGCGGTTTTTATTTGGGTTTATTTAGGGGGGTTTACTAGGGGTGTTTATTTGGGTTTATTTAGGGGGGTTTATTAGGGGTGTTTTTGGGGGGTACAGTATTTTTGTGGTTCTGATGTGTTAGGTTAATGAATTTATATGGTCTAATATATAGTTTAAAATAGAAATAAATATAAATTTAAAAATAAATATAAAATTATAGTGGTAAACATAAATGTAGAAAACAAATACATACATACATAAAATTATAATATATAGTATATTATTGCTCCCCAAATTGGCTCTGCCTGGATCCACCTGCCCTGCAGCACAGCCTTCTCCCTTTCTCCTCACTGCCCTCTGCTCAGCACCAACCCAAAGCTGGGCTATTTCAATTCCTGTCAGACACAGAGCAGCTGATGGGCAGCAAATGCAGCCTTCCCAAAGTGGCTGCCCATGACCCGGCCTGCAGGGCAGAGCTCAGGGAGGAGGTGGCAGCTTCCTCAATGGCTTTTCATGTCCTCTCTCTGCCGTGCAGACACTGGCATGCATGGCACGGCTCTGTTTTGGCAGCCTTGGCAGGGCTGTGTGAGCACAGGGTGAACTCTCTCATTGCTGTGACACCTGGGCTGGCAGGGATGACACAGCGACCTCGGCCAGCTGATGCTGCCTGTGCCATCACCTGGCACTGACGTGTTTGATGAAAATCCTTTTGCTGGGATTTTTCTCCTGAGAAGCCTCAGAACAGAAATGGAACCAATAACGATCTGCTGGCTGTGGAGTGTGGGCTGGAGATGGTTTAGCAACAGGGGCATCTTGGATTGGTCTCCTGTGCATTGTTTCTACTTGATGACCAATCATGGTCCAGCTGCGTTGGGGCTGTGAGCAGTCCCAGGTTTTTATTATTCATTCCTTTCCAGCTTTCTGATGTCTCCTTGCTCTTTTAGTATAGTTCTAATATCTCATTTTCTTTTAATATAATAGAGATCATAGAATAATATTTCAGCCTTCTGAAAGGTGGAGTCAAGATTCTCGTCTCCTCCCTTGTCCTGGAGGACCCTCAAACACCACCACAATCAGCGGCCGAGTGCGTTTGTGCGAGCCTCTCAGTAACCCTGGGCTGGTCCTGAGTCAGCAGACACCGGGGGGGGCAGCCCTGACACGGCCGAGAGCCGGGAGACACTCTCTGTGCCCTGAGGGTGCTGAGGGCACCTGGGCTGGGGGGAGACACTGTCTGTGCCCCGAGGGTGCTGAGGGCACCTGGGCTGGGGGCAGACACTCTCTGTGTGTGCCCTGAGGGTACTGAGGGCACCTGGGCTGGGGGGAGACACTCTCTGTGTGTGCCCTGAGGGTGCTGAGGGCACCTGGGCTGGGGGCAGACACTCTCTGTGCCCTGAGGGTGCTGAGGGCACCTGGGCTGGGGGGAGACACTCTCTGTGTGTGCCCCGAGGGTACTGAGGGCACCTGGGCTGGTGCCTTTGCAGCAGAATAGACACCAGAGACATCTGGTTAAAGGGCCGACTCTTAGCAGGGGTTAATCCAGGGCTTTATTAAGAGTCCCAAAGGAGCTCCTGCACCTCAGGGGGCCTCCTGCCGAGAGCCCCGGAGAGATGTGCCAAGGTTGCATTTAAAGGGAGGTGGAAACCAAAAGCAGATAACATCCTACCAACCAGTGACCCTAAGGGATGGATGCTGGGGGATAAACATAGAGGACAGCGTATGGGGCAAGGCTTGGGGGCTGACCCCTGGCCTCTGGCTCATCACTCAACACTTGGACTGAAACTTCTGCATGGAGGGGATGGGAGGCTGAGTGATTGACAGAGAGCCAGGGTGGGCGTTTGGGGATGATCTCATCCCGGGAGAGGGATAACACAGGTAAAGGGAGGGGGGTACAGTTTGGGATAAACCATTTGGGAAAAATATGGGGATACAAAACAAAATTACTTCAAAGTATTACAAAGTATAAAAATGCACTACTGCAGGTTTGGGCAGCACCAAATAAAATAAAATGATTTAAAAATAGAAAAATTAAAAATAAAAATTAAATAAAATTAAAATAATAAAATTAATTTAAAATAAATGAAAAACAAAATAAAAACTGTAAAGTGCTGCAAAATGCCATAAAAGTTCCATAAAAGGTAGTGCCGTAATGCAAGACCCTCATACACCACCACAATCAGCAGCTTGAGTTGGTCTGGACAGCACCAAATAAAATAAAATAAAAAGCTTTAAAAAGAGAAAAATTTAAAAAATGAATTAAATGAAAAATAAAATTAAAAAATAAAATAAAAAGCTTTAAAAAGAGAAAAAATTAAAAATTAATTAAATTAAAAATAAAATTTAAAAATAAAATAAAAAGCTTTAAAAAGAGAAAAATTAAAAAATAAATAAAATTTTAAAAAATAAAAATCTTTGAAAATAGAAAAATTAAAACTAAAAATTAAATTAAATTAAAAAAAAAAAAACTTTAAAAATAGAAAAATTAAAAATAAAAATTAAATAAAACATAAAATTAAAAAATAAAATAAAAAGCTTTAAAAAGAGAAAAATTTAAAAAATGAATTAAATTAAAAATAAAATGAAAAAATAAAATAAAAACCTTTAAAAAGAGAAAAATTAAAAAAATAAATTAAATTTAAAATAAAATTAAAAAATAAAATAAAAAGCTTTAAAAAGAGAAAAATTAAAAAAAAATTAAAAAAACCTAAAAAATAAAATAAAAAGCTTTAAAGAGAAAAAATTTAAAAAATTAAATAAAAAAAAATTTAAAAAAAATTTTAAAAAGCTTTCAAAATAGAAAAATTTAAAAAATAAATAAAATAAAACATAAAATTTAAAAAATTTTAAAAAGCTTTAAAAATAGAAAAAATAAAAATAAAAATAAAAACCCCATAAAATAAAAAAATAAAATATAAAGCTTTAAAAAGAAAAAATTAAAAAAAATTAAATAAAAAAGTAAAAAAAATTAATTAAAAATAAATGAAAACCAAAATAAAACCTGCAAAGTGCTGTAAAGTACTGTAAAAGTTCCATAAAAGGTAGTGCCGTAAAGCACGACTGTCGCAAAAGGTGTCGTGAAACCCGACTGTCGTAAAAGGTGCCGTAAAGCAGAACTGTCGTAAAAGGTGCCGTAAAGCGCGACTGTCGCAAAAGGTGCCGTAAAGCGCGACTGTCGTAAAAGGTGCCGTAAAGCAGAACTGTCGTAAAAGGTGCCGTAAAGCGCGACTGTCGCAAAAGGTGCCGTAAAGCAGAACTGTCGTAAAAGGTGCCGTAAAGCAGAACTGTCGTAAAAGGTGCCGTAAAGCAGAACTGTCGCAAAAGGTGCCGTAAAGCGCGACTGTCGTAAAAGGTGCCGTAAAGCGCGACTGTCGTAAAAGGTGCCGTAAAGCAGAACTGTCGTAAAAGGTGCCGTAAAGCACGACTGTCGCAAAAGGTGCCGTAAAGCAGAACTGTCGTAAAAGGTGCCGTAAAGCAGAACTGTCGTAAAAGGTGCCGTAAAGCGCGACTGTCGTAAAAGGTGCCGTAAAGCGCGACTGTCGCAAAAGGTGCCGTAAAGCGCGACTGTCGCAAAAGGTGCCGTAAAGCGCGACTGTCGTAAAAGGTGCCGTAAAGCAGAACTGTCGCAAAAGGTGCCGTAAAGCGCGACTGTCGCAAAAGGTGCCGTAAAGCGCGACTGTCGCATAAGGTGCCGTAAAGCGCGACTGTCGCAAAAGGTGCCGTAAAGCGCGACTGTCGTAAACCGCTACTGTCGCAAAAGGCTTCATAAATCGCGACTGTCGTAAAATGCTGTAAAGTGTGCCGTAAAGCGCGACTGTCGTAAAGTACCGCAAGAGGCGTTAAGAAAACCTCATAGAATGGATTTTAAGGAATTTCCCCAATGACCGTTCAGCCGTGTTTAGCAGACACTTTTGGGACAGAGGTGTTTAAAGCACTTTAATAGCATCTCCTGCCGGCCATGGCTGCCGGGGAGCTGCTCCCAGCCTCCAGGGCGTGGCTTGAGCCGTGTTTGCCGCACGGGGGGTGCCCGCAGCAGCCGCCCCGCCCCTCCTGCGACTCCGCCCCTCGCCGCCGCGAGTCTCCAGCGGGACACGCCCCCCCCCCCCTCCCCGTCGGACCGCGCAGCTCCGGCACCCGCGGGGCTGCTCGCCCCTGCCGCCCCGCCCCCTTTAGCCCCTCCCACCAGCCCCGCCTTTGCCGTCCCGCCGCTCCCGGCTACCGCGGGCCCCGCCCCTCAATCCCGCCCACCGCCGTCACCGCGGCCCCGCC
The DNA here is from genome assembly GCF_051311805.1 of Agelaius phoeniceus. Lineage (NCBI taxonomy): Eukaryota > Metazoa > Chordata > Aves > Passeriformes > Icteridae > Agelaius > Agelaius phoeniceus. Next base: position 784,846 of record NC_135289.1, read on the forward strand.
CCCCGCTGCCAGTGCGGCTGCTCCTGCCCCCCCCACGTCCCCCTCGCCCCCTTTGCCGACCCAGCGGGGCCGGTGCTGGCCCAAGTCCCGTCGCTGCTGCATCTTTGCCGTTCCCCGCGGCTCCCGGGTCTGCGGTGCCGAGCGCGCCTGGCGCGGCCGCGCCGCGCCCCCAGCGCGCGTTGCCGCGGGAGCCCGCCCCCCCCCCCCCCGGCGTTCCAAGCGCACGCAGCGCACCCCGAGCTGCCCACGGGCCCCGCCGCAGGGCAAACGCCCACGGCTGACCCCGTCCCTGCCGGCGTTTGGGTGCAATCCCCCGGTCCCGGCACGGCCCCGCTTGCGCTGGGACTGGGGCGCCCCGGCCCGCCCAGCCCCCCCGTGCCGGCGCCGCGGCGCCTACACCGGGGTCTGCAGCCTCTGCCGTGGCTGCCGCCGCTCCAGCGCCGCCTCTGCCGTGCCTGCCGCCGCTCCAGCGCCGCCTCTGCCGTGCCTGCCGCCGCTCCAGCGCCGCCTCCCGCCAGCACCGCCCCTGCCCGCCGGGCCGGCAGCCAGCCCAGCCCCCAGCGGCTGCACGCCCCGGCCGCGCCGCCGCCTGCCCCCCCCCCCCCCCCCGGCAGCCTCCCGCCGCCTCCACGCTGCTCCGGGATCATCTCCCGCTGACGCGGCCGCCCCGCCGCCGCCCGTGGTCGCCCTCCCGCTCCTGCCGCCGCCGCTCCATGGCGGCCCGAGCCGCGCCTTCCCCACCGCGGCCCCCCGCTTCAGAGCTCCCGGATGGCGCAGCTCCGCCGCCTCCTGCAACCACGGCCGTCCCGGCGTTCCCTGCCGCAGCCGCTGCCCCGTTCCCGTTCCCGCGGCTCCGGCGCCGCCCCCCCGCGCCGCGCCGCGCCGCCCCCCCGCGCCGCGCCGCGCCGCCCCCCCGCGCCGCGCCGCGCCGCCCCCCCGCGCCGCGCCGCGCCGCCCCCCCGCGCCGCGCCGCGCCGCCCCCCCGCGCCGCGCCGCGCCGCCCCCCCGCGCCGCGCCGCGCCGCCCCCCCGCGCCGCGCCGCGCCGCCCCCCCGCGCCGCGCCGCCCCCCCGCGCCGCGCCGCCCCCCCGCGCCGCGCCGCCCCCCCGCGCCGCGCCGCCCCAGTGACGGAACCCACGCATGCGCAGTTGCTACAACCCCCGCACCAGCGATATCACTCCGCGCCTCATTCTATCCCGCGGCTCCGCCGCCACCCCCCCCCCCCCCCCCCCCCCCACTGCTTTCGCCGGCGCTGCGTGCCGCTGTCCGGCCACAGCCGCCATCCCTGTGCCCTGTCACGCCGTTTCCGCCTCCACCGGGTCCATACACGGCACCACAGCAGGCGAAAACTGCAGCGCTTTGCACGTATCCTTCCGCGTCTGTCCCTCTGCCGGGCACCGAGAGATCCCTCCGCAGCGCGGGACCCTGCACACCCGATACCTGGTATCCCTCCGCGTTTTCGCCTCCACGCTCCTAGCACCGAGTGGGACTACTTTGTGTCACGATTCATCTGCACAGCCACATCCATGCACACAAACCGTGCGACGAGGAGGAGGAGGAGGTTGGAATATGACAGCTGCTTTAATAAATACAGGACAGACAGAGAATTATTTTGCCCCTGCAAATGCCAGCCCTTTGATCCCAACACAACAGAATTTCGAAAAAGAACTGTTCCCAAATAGCTCCAGAGTCCCCTCAGTGTCTGGGACAGATTTCTCGACCCAAAAGGAGACATAAACCCTGGAAATTCGCCAGCATAAATACCAAAATTAGAAAACTCACAAAAATCTTTTGATAATTTTCAACTAACAGACTGGTGTGAAAAACGCCAATCACTTGTTTTTAAAATTTTTAAAAGTTCAATAGTAATAAAATTATTATTAAAATAGTAATAAAATTAGAGTAATAATAATTTGGACAATTTGAATTAGGACAATATGAGACAACAAAAACAAAGAGTTACGGACGTCCGGGTACCTTTTTCTGAGCAGCACAAGCCCGAAAAAGGACCCCCGTTAACAAAGGATTAACCTTAAAAGCAATAGCCTGTTGCATTGTCATACACTTCATACATGGTGCATAAATTCCATTCAAACACAGGATTCTGTCTGCTCATCATCCACTTCTTCCTTCTAATCCTTACAGTGCCTTTGAGGCAGGAAGAAGTTTGTTTCTTCTGATAACAGGGCAATAAATTCTTTTTCTCTGAAAGATCCAGGTGTCCTGTGGCTGCTATCTCGCTGCAAGTCCTTTCTTTAAAAAAAGTATCTTACATAGCATCGTCTCTATTTTAACAATTTTTATAACCTAAAACTATATTTAACACAGTACTTAAGAGAGTTAATACAGCATTACTTTCTAACACAACATATATAATATTCATTCTAATATTTCCAAAAAGCCAATCATAAAATACATGCATTTTTCACAATCCCCACTCTAATGCTTTGTAAATCCTTTGGCTTGAGCAATATTTCTTATCTACTTGCATCTTCTGGACTATGCGGGCAAAATAAAACAGGGGATTACACAAGGAAGAAATATAAAAAGAGTTGTAACATATAAAATGAAAGATCTTAATTTCTTCTAATACATTACCCCACCAGCTAGGTTTTAACATTGTTTTCTAATTTTTGGACCAGTACCTGGGTTATTATATGCATATATATATTTTTCTTCTTTGATTTCTTTTGCTTTTTCTAGAATGACTTTTCTGTGGTCATCAATCTTCAACAATCTGATATATTAAACTTTCCACAAACAGCCCCTTCTTTGGCCAATAAATAGTCTAAAGCCAACCTATTCTGATACCCTACAGTTTCTGTTTGGCTTAACTGACTTGATATTAACTCTAATGCCTGGGCAGCTCCATTTGCTATCATTTCCATAACTGCTTGGAGTCTTGTAATACGACTCAATAGATCATTTGGGGTCAATACAGAGTTCAATTGCTGTGCTGGTTTTACCTTTTCATTTATTATTTGTTTTTTTACCAAATCTTGAACTGTATCTTCAAATCCATCTCTCTCCTTTTGGACATTCAATTCCAAATCTATTACTTTTCCCCAAGTTTCTTGTAATCCAATAATTTACTCTGTTTTGCCTACAGGTTCTTAATTTGGATGGGTTATAACAGTGGCTGTTGATGTAGGTGTGTGTAATAAAAGAGGAACTTTGGTTTCTTTCCATGTGATGCTTTCCGTAGCATTTGTGACACGATCTTGCTGGTATCCCGAAAGGGAAAAGAGAACAAATGAGTGCCAGAAACAGGTCCCAGTATGACCCAGGGCTTGCCAGCCTGGGCTGTTGTCACAGGCATCTCTTATGGAAAATCCTTTCCTTGGGATTGTTCCTCCTGAGAAGCTGAGAGGCCTCAGGAACAAAATGCAAACAATGGTTCTCTGCTGCTGTGGAATGCAACAGGTGCATCTGGGATTGGGCTCGTGTGGTTGTTTCTAATTAATGGCCAATCACAGTCCAGCTGGCTTGGACTGTCTCAGTCAGTCACAAGCCTTTGTTATCATTCCTTCTTTTTCTATTCTTAGCTAGAAATCCTTTCTTCTATTCTCTTAGTATAGTTTTAATGTAATATATAAAATAAAATAACAAATCAGCCTTCCTGAACACGGAGTCAACCTTCTCCCTGTCCCTTCCCTCAGCCTGAGCCCCTCAAGAGCGGGAGCTGCGGGCCGGGCCAGCAGAGAGCACTGCAGCACAGCCCATGGAGCTCCTGGCCCTGGCAGCCACGGAAAGCGGCAGGAAAAGCTCCTGGTTAAAGCAAAGGTGTGAGAACACCAGTGGTGCCCTCGGGAGTCCGAGCAGGGGAAGTTATTGTGGCAGAGCTCCTTGAAATCAAGTGCGTTCCAGTCACACGTTCCTCTCAGGCTGGGAGCGTGATTTGCCTCTCTCTTTGCCCTAAACCAGGGGCTCTGCAAAGCAGGGAGGCTCCTTCATCCATGGCCTGGCTTTAATGAGCTGAGATGGGCCTGGATCCTTTGGGCCGACATTGCCTCAATGGGAAAGAGCTGCTCTTCTCTCCAGGCTTCATTTTTAAACTTCAGTGGATAAACTGGTGAATGAGTTACCCAAGGAGCTCAGTCTCAGGTGCTGCACGTTCTCCTTGACCTGGGAATTCTGCTCCTGGAGACTACACAGTAACCATTCCTTTAAAAAAATGGCAAAGAATCATGTCATTAGCTGCTGATTAGCATTACTGTTAATTACCCTGTTCAGTGGCACATTTACTGCACAGCTTCATTATCTGTCCCTAAATAATTCCATCCATCCCTCGTATCTCCATCATTTCCATACAAACCTGCTTTTCTGGGACACATCCCACCCCCTGCCCAAAGCACCATCCTAAAATTGCCCTCCAGCAAGGCTTTGGGGCTGTTTATCCCCTGCCCAAAGCATCATCCCAAACTGACCCCCAGCCAGGTTTGGGGCTGCATTTCTCCAGCCTGGGCAGTGTTTTCTCTGAGAGCCCCCAGAGAAGCTTTGGGGCACCCGTGGCCACTCTGGCTGGAATTGCAGCCTCACAGCCCCTGCCAACAGAGCCCTTCCTGTGCTGACAGCTCACACCCAGAGCTGGCTAAGGGGAAGCCAATTAGGGACCTAAAAGGGCCTTTCATTAGCCCATTGAAAAACTCAGCGCTAATTATGCAGGTCTGAATGGATGTTTACTCAAGGGGTTAATTATGCATCCCTGATGAGCAAAACTTCATTTGGTGCATCTGGGGAGGACTCTGTGCTGCTCTCTCTGCTCAAACCCTTCACAGGTTTTGGGGCTGCTCTGCCCCTCCCTGGGGGAATTGGAGTTCCCAGGGCTGAGTCCGAGTCCTGCTGCAGCCAGAGTGGCCATGAGAGCCCACAAACCTCAGTGTGGCTGCAAAATGCTTCCTCCCCAAGCACAGGATTGGGCACAGGATGGCTTTGGCAGTGGGGAGGACAAGGGAGGCTTTCCTGGCACCTGTGGGGACCCTGCAGGGCCTGGGCTGGCTCTGTGCTCACCCCCAGCCCCCTGCAGCCCATGAAATCCCATTTATCAGGGCTTTCCTGGGATCTGGGGGGACCTTGCTGGTTCTGGGCTGGCTCTGTGCTCACCCCCAGCCCCTGCACCCCATGAAATCCCATTTATCAGGGCTTTCCTGGTACCTGTGGGGATCCTGCTGGCTCTGTGCTCACCCCCAGCCCCTGCAGCCCATGAAATCCCATTTATCAGGGCTTTCCTGGGATCTGTGGGGATCCTGCTGGCTCTGTGCTCACCCCCAGCCCTCTGCAGCCCATGAAATCCCATTTATCAGGGCTTTCCTGGGATCTGGGGGGACCCTGCTGGTTCTGGGCTGGCTCTGGGCTCACCCCCAGCCCCCTGCAGCCCACCCTGCCCATGAAATCCTGTTTGCCAGCACAAGTTCATTGGAACATGAACAATCTCAGAGCCTCGGTGTTTGTTTGCTCCCCTGCTCGTGCTGCACAAACCCACCCTCACTCTTCCCCTCAGGAAAAACCAATTAAAAGAGGAGGAAGAGAAACCCAGACCGTTTTCCCGAGGCCACAGAATTTCTCAGATATCATTTCAAGGTGTTTATTGCAGCCTTTCATCCCCCTCCTGGCTGCTGGGGCTGCGTTCCCTGCCTGGCAACAGATGGGATACCAATTTATTTTTAGCAGTTTGTTTGCTTTGGTTGAACCCTCCACCACCACCCTGCTTCGAAGGCCTCAGGGGCTGGCAAGGTGGGGGCTCAGCACAGGAGCTCCTGGGGTGGGACCTTCCCAGCTTTGGGGTGTTCGTTCCCATCCTGGGCTGCTCAGAACCTGCAGTGCCACTGAGCTCTGAAATGTTAATTGAATTTCACAGGAGGGTTCTCAGCCTGACTTCTCCATCAGTCCCACACAAGTCACAGGAATGCCCCAGACAGCCCCAGAACAGGCACAGCCAGCCCTGAGTGCACAGTCCCTGCACAGGATTCAGCTCTTTTTGCTAAAATCACCCTTCCAGGCACAGGGAGCTGCTCTGGACCCCTCCTTCTGTGCCTCCCCACAAATGGCTTTTAATAATTAGGTGGAACAGAGGAGCTCTGATTGGATCCCTCACTCAGAGGGTTAATTGAGTATTCCTAAATAAGTTACAAAATGTGTTCCTTTGGACTCAGTTCCTTTTGCTTTATCCAAACTAAAATACACTGTTCTCCAGAGAGTTCTTTTTTGAGAATTGACTGGAGATAATTATTTCAGATAATTAAGATCACTGAGCAAAGTAATTTAATTTTCTTCCCTGCCTCTCCCTCCGTCCAAGAAATGTAAATGTCTGTGGAGCAGCAGATCAATACAAGAACCTTTCCAAAGGTTACCTTGGCCAAGGGTGTTCTTGAGCTGGGAGAGACCAGCATGGAGTGAACTCCAGCAGAGATGTTTGGAAAAGTACTGAGATTTCCAATTAAATTATTCCCCCACCAAGATTGTGTTTGTTTTTGGATTTGTGTGTTTTGGACTTGTTGGGGTTTTTTGGTTTTTTTTGTTTTTTTTGTTTTTTTTAATTCTTCGTGTTGGCCAAGGGCAGAGCAGGAACAAGGAGCTGAAGCTCTGTGGCCCCAGGATTTTATTGAAATCTGCTCTGGGCAGAGGCAGCAGGGGAGGGAGATGCAGAGGATGAGGAAAGGTGAATTGTGCTCAGATCAGGAATTCCCTGGGACAGCAGCACAGAAATGGAACTTGGGGCTTGTGGAGGACTGGATAAGCTGCATGAGAAAATGGATTTGAGGCTTTTACTTTCCTTTTCTGTCTGGTTTTCTGCCTTTTCACCTTCTCTGAAACCTGGCACAGAGAGCAGAGGTGGTTAGGGGGGCCTGGCCTCCCAGTGCCCAAGTGTTTGTGCAGGGAGCTGCTGATATTGGTACAAAAACATCTCTCCTGTCCCCTTGCCCTGTGACCGTGGCTCTCAGGAGAAAGTGCTCAGCCTCTCATCCCAGAGAAACAAAGAACAGCCAGGCTCAGTCTTAAGCAGCTTTTGGGATTTCAGCTTGACCCAGCGCTGAGTCCTGGGCTGTGCCCTGAGCTCAGAGCTGCTCCCAGCTGGGCCAGGCCTGCCCAAGCTAGGGCTGCAGGACCAGCCCTGCCCAGGGGCAGGGACCCTGCTGAGGAGCGGGTCTGAGTGCTGGATACCAAATACAAAATAATAGATACTGAATATGAAATGCTAGATACTAAATACTGAGTACTGGATACTAAATATTAAGTGCTAGATACTAAATACTGAGTACTGGATACTAAATATTAAGTGCTAGATACTAAATACTGAGTACTAGATACTAAATATTAAATGCTAGATACTAAATACTCAATACTAGATACTAAAATACTAGATACTAAATGCTAAATACTGCATACTAAATGCTAAATACTGTATACTAAATATTAGATACTGGATTCTGGATACTAAATATGGAATACTAGGTACTAAATGCAATATACTAGATAACAGATACTGAATACTAGATACTAAATGCTAAATACTGGATACTAAATATTAAATATATTTATATATATTTAATATATATACGAAATACTGAATACTATATATGAAATACTGAATACTATATATGAAATACTGAATACTCGATATTAAAGACTAAATACTAGATATTTAATACTAGATAACAGATACTAAATACCAGATACCAAATACTGGATACTCAATGCTAAACACTAGATACTAAATGGTGAACCCTAAACCATGGGGTGTGTGTCCATGGGAAAGCCTCCCAAGCCAATCCTCCTTTCAGCTCCAGGAGGGAGCATCCTGGGCAGCATCCCTGGGCACCATCCCTGGGCAGCATCCCTGGGTACCATCCCTGGGCAGCATCCCTGGGCAGCTTCCCTGGGCAGCATCCCTGGGCTTCTCTGGGCACCATCCCTGGGCACCATCCTGAGCAGAATCCCTGCCCCTGGGCTTCCCTGGGCACCATCCTGGGCAGCATCCCTGCCCCTGGGCAGCATCCCTGCCCCTGGGCACCATCCCTGGGCAGCATCCCTGGGCAGCATCCCTGGGCAGCATCCCTGCCCCTGGGCTTCCCTGGGCAGCATCCCTGGGCAGCATCCCTGCCCCTGGGCTTCCCTGGCCCTGTTTGAGTGCCCAGGCCCCCTGGCAGTGCCCCCCGGCTCCCCTGGCACCCCGAGGTTCTGGGAGCAGCCCCCAGGGTGAGTGGGGGCTCTGGGGGAGGGCAGGGGGCTCACAGCGCCCCAGGCTCCCTGAGTGCCTGCAGGGTGTGGGAGCAGCAGCCTGGCAGCTCCCCGGAGCTGAACCTGGGGTGTTTCAGCCCAAATCCGCTTGCTAATGGCTGCACACTTGTATGAAAGCCTCCCGCGGTGTGTTCATTACCATTTGTGTTTTACAAGGGCCACTCACCCTCAGCACAAACACTTCAGTGCCTGCCAGTGCTCCTTTGAAGCTGCTGGGGAGGGGAGCGCCCAAGATCTGCTGTCTTAATTAGAACAAGAGGTTACAGGGATGCTAATGCCTGATCTTGCAGGGCTGACAGAGAGGATTAAAGGTGCTGCAATCAGGTGCCTGTAAAGCAGAGGCTTCTGGATGCTGGTTTGTTTTTTTTTTCTCCTGAGCTCACATTCATGGATTGTGGCTTCCCTTTCTTGGCTGAGGGAGCTCCTTGGTGCTGGGCTGTGCCTGGGACAGGGATGGGAGCAGCCAGGAGGGTCTGGATCCCCCAGGAATTGGTGCTGGGCCTTCCAGGCTGTGACAAGTTACACTCAACCTGTCTCAAGGTGGTAAAAATCTTGCAGCAATTAATTAACTTATTGTATTTCTGATGTTGGCTGTGCCTCCCTGGCACCCAGAGGATCTCAGCTCTTTGATCAGGGGGGTGATTTATTGGACAATTACACATCCCCACACCATCACTCATGCTGGGAAGAGGTGCTGTGATCTCATCAGCCTGGGCAAACGTGACATGGAAGGACTTTTATCAAGTGGAGGGGGGTGATGGATGGAGGAGCCAGGGAAGTATTGATTGGAGCCAATATTTTATTTTCTACATTAATATTGTGCAGACAGTGGCAGACAGAGACCCTGCATGGTCCTGGTGCTCCCTCCATGATGAGGAATTACCCTCCTGAGCAGCTCTGTGCAGTGAGGGATGGTGCTCTGGGACCTTCAGCGACTTCTCAGGGAAATGTTTGTTCTTTAATTATGAAAAGGCAGAACACACCATTGTATTTCCTGTGCTATCAGGCAGAGGCAGCGTGAGGGGAATGCTCTGGGGATGTGGAGCTCCCTGTGAGCACTGCTGGGCTTTGGGGTGGCCCAGGAGCTGCTCAGCTGCTCCTGGCTGGGGCTGCTGGGGTCCCTCAGGTGGGCACAGCCAGGCCAGCCTGGGCCTGGGGGTCTCTCCAGGAGCACCAAATCCCAGGAGCTCCTGTGGGTTCCTGCAGGGGCTCCAAAGGCAGCAGTGGCTGGGGCCAGCCTCGTGTGGATGAACATCCCTGGGGCTGTGAAAGATCAGGAGAGAGCTTTAGTCCTGGTTTAATGCACCATTCCAGGATTTGGGTTCTCCTTGGCTTCTCCTCCCGTTTCAAGGTGGTCCCTGGGAGTTTGGCAGAGCTTTGCTGGGTGTGACTGATGTGCTCCCCCTGCTCTCTGTTCTGCTCTGTTCAAATAAATCCTGCATTTATTACCCGGAGTTCTGCCCACATTCACCAGGGCCAGATGGTGAGAAGGACTTGTGGTTGCAGAATTGCCATCCTCCTTTTCTCCCCAACAGGAAGGGGGGGATTAATCTTGGACTAAAAGTCTTTGGCTCTTGGTGGCTCCGGAGTCATCAGGAGATACCCAGGAATGAGACTGAGCATGAAAAGGTGAAGAACCTGCAGGATTTGGGGCTGGTTGGGCTCAGGCAGCTTTGTCCGAGGTCCAGACAGGGAAGATTTTCACCCAGAGGGATGGGGGTGAGTTTGAGGCGTTTGAATGACAAACGAGGGAGGGTTTCTCGCAGCCCTGCTCTGTTTGTCCGTCCGGGGAGGGTTTGGCAGCAGGGGGGTCCCTGTCCAGCCCAGGGTCGCTGTATTCTCGCCGCTCCCCACTGGAGGTCACTGGAACATTGGTTACCATTGTCCCCCAGAACAAAGGAGCTGCCAAAGTGACGTCTGGCGAAATGAATGGTTGAAAATTTCGGAGATTTTTATCAGTTTCACGTATGAAAATAAATCTCCAAATTGCTCATAATCCCTGTGTGTAATGGGTATTTTATAAACACTTCTTATGCCCCGAGGAGACATCAACAGAGGCTTTATTTTACAGAAGTATGACTCAACTGCCAGGAATTTTGAGCAAAGCTCCTCTAATGGGTTCTCTGTGCCCCAGCTCTCTTTGTCATACCCTGATGGATGTGTCAGAAGTTCTAAAACACAACTGAAGCCACTCCGTGGTTCCAGCAGGAAACCTGAAAGTTGCCATCACCATCGTTGTGTTTGTGCTGTTAGAAATGCTGGGGAGAGGAGGAGCAGCTGGAGCTTTGCAAAGCTCGTTTTATAAAAATTCGTTCTGACCATTTATTGTATTATTTATTAAATATTATTAAATATTATATTATTTTTATTATTATAATATTATAATATGTTTATATTTATATAATTTTTATAATATTTAATAAATAGTATTTAATAATAGAATAAAATATATTAACTATTATATTATTATATTTTATTCTATTATTAAACACTATTTATTAAATATTGTTTTTCTTCCCCCCTCTGTCCTGGTGCAGGCAGCTGTCCCTGCCCACTCAGGTTTTTGGGAATCCTGCTCAGATCCATCCCTCCTGTGTCAGAACCAGCCCCCCTGGCAGGAGCAGCCTCGGTGCTGATGAAGGAACAGGAGCTAATTATCAGCAATAAGAAAAGTTTGGCAACTCGTCACAGACTCATCAGTGCAAACCAAAGCTGCTTCTCAACCCGTCTATCAAAGTGCAGTTGCTGTTAATGATAGACTGAATAATAATTAGTATTAACTGAAAGGATCCCTTTCTATTTCCCTGTGATATTTAAAGCCAAGCAGCAGACTCCTGGCTTTGGGTGAGATCCAGCTCCAATATAGCTCTGGGATTTACATTGCAGGCTTCAGATGGAAAGTGAGTTTGTGGGATTTGTGTCAGCTCATGGCAAACCCGGTGCCATGTGCTGGAAATGATTCCTGGGGTGCACCCAGAGCTCAGACAGAGCCTGGGCCCGTGGGAGGAGCTGGGGATTTCCATGGCAGATGTGGGTGATCCTGGGAATGTGCTCCAACAGCCAGGATCCTGCACCAGCAGGGCTCAGACACATCCAGGGAGCAGGAACAGGGATCAGACACATCCAGGGAGCAGGAACGGGGCTCAGACACATCCAGGGAGCAGGAACAGGGATCAGACACATCCAGAGAGCAGGAACAGGGATCAGACACATCCAGGGAGCAGGAACAGGGATCAGACACATCCCAAAGAGCAGGAACAGGGATCAGACACATCCAGGGAGCAGGAGCAGGGATCAGACACATCCAGGGAGCAGGAACAGGGATCAGACACATCCAGGGAGCAGGAACAGGGCTCAGACACATCCCAAAGAGCAGGAGCAGGGATCAGACACATCCCAAAGAGCAGGAACAGGGATCAGACACATCCAGGGAGCAGGAACAGGGATCAGACACATCCAGGGAGCAGGAGCAGGGCTCAGACACATCCCCGGAGCAGGAACAGGGCTCAGACACATCCCCAGAGCAGGAACGGGGATCAGACACATCCAGGGAGCAGGAACAGGGCTCAGACACATCCCCAGAGCAGGAACAGGGATCAGACACATCCAGAGAGCAGGAGCAGGGATCAGACACATCCAGGGAGCAGGAACAGGGCTCAGACACATCCAGGGAGCAGGAACAGGGCTCAAACACATCCAGGGTGCCAGGATCCTGCAGGAACAGGGCACTAAAGGGATGAGAACCTCCTTGGCTTTGAACTCTCCATGCTGGGAAGATGCAGGATCTGTGTCAGCACCGAGGTTGGAACCTTCCCACAGGGCAGGAGATGCTCTCTCTGTTCCCAATAGGACAGGAGATGCTCTCTCTGTGCTCTCACAGGACAGGAGATGCTCTCTCTGTTCCCAATAGGACAGGAGATGCTCTCTCTGTGCCCACAGGGCAGGAGATGCTCTCTCTGTTCCCAATAGGGCAGGAGATGCTCTCTCTGTGCTCTCACAGGACAGGAGATGCTCTCTCTGTGCTCTCACAGGACAGGAGATGCTCTCTCTGTGCTCTCACAGGGCAGGAGATGCTCTCTCTGTTCCCAATAGGACAGGAGATGCTCTCTCTGTGCCCACAGGGCAGGAGATGCTCTCTCTGTTCCCAATAGGACAGGAGATGCTCTCTCTGTGCTCTCACAGGGCAGGAGATGCTCTCTCTGTTCCCAATAGGACAGGAGATGCTCTCTCTGTGCTCTCACAGGACAGGAGATGCTCTCTCTGTGCTCTCACAGGGCAGGAGATGCTCTCTCTGTGCTGTCTCTGGCGTTCAGCCCTGCAGGTGATGGTGCTGCCCTCTCTGGAAGGGACAAGGGAGGTGGTTTGCTGTGAGCTGCCAATATCAGGTTATCCCAAAACGTGCCCCAAACCCGCCCTGGATTTGTGCAGGAGGTTTGAAGTGCCCTGCTAGGGTGTGCAGGTGTCTGGGGCAGCCTGGAGAGGAGCCTGGCCTGGCTCTGGAGCACGGCTTCATTTCAAAGCTCATCCCGAAATGTTTGCTCTAAAGCCCTGGAGCCCCAAGAAAAGAAGATGCAAATAACTCGACTCTTTTCCCATGGAAGCAATTAAGGAGCTGTGTTAATAAGAAATGAAGTTGTTTGTAAATTTTAATGGTTTAAAAGATGCCCCAGGGAAATCACAGACAAATAGGAGCCGTTTGGCACAGACCCTTTCCAGCCCAGCTCCACCTCCGTGGTGGATGTGATCAATTAAAAATTATCAGGAGAAAATGACACATTCTCTTTCACTTAATGCCTTTGGCCAGAAGCATTTTCCAACACAATGGTTTGGGCTAGGAGGGGAGTCTTGCTTTGTTTCCTCCCCATTTCATCCAAAAATAGCCCCAAAGGAAAAAGAAAAAATCACCAAAATACAACCAAAGAAGCAACCACTACCAGACCCCAAAGACAATCCCATGAAAATGTCTAAAAATATGGGGTTTCCTTAAATTCTGTGGCTGCAAAGCCCATCCCAGCACCCTGAGGCCCAAGCCCAGCTCTCTGGACTGGTGTTTGGGGCAGGGGGGGCTGAGCAGGGCTGCGCTGGGGCAGGGATTGGGGCAGGGATTGGGGCAGGGACTGGGGCAGGGACTGGGGCAGGGATTGGGGCAGGGATTGGGGCAGGGATTGGGGCAGGGACTGGGGCAGGGATTGGGGCAGGGATTGGGGCAGGGATTGGGGCAGGGATTGGGGCAGGGATTGGGGCAGGGATTGGGGCAGGGATTGGGGCAGGGACTGGGACAGGGATTGGGACGGGGACTGGGGCAGGGACTGGGACAGGGATTGGGGCAGGGATTGGGGCAGGGATTGGAACAGGGATTGGGGCAGGGATTGGGGCAGGGATTGGGACAGGGATTGGGGCAGGGACTGGGGCAGGGACTGGGGCAGGGATTGGGGCAGGGATTGGGACAGGGATTGGGACAGGGATTGGGACAGGGATTGGGGCAGGGACTGGGGCAGGGACTGGGGCAGGGACTGGGGCAGGGACTGGGGCAGGGACTGGGGCAGGGATTGGAACAGGGATTGGGGCAGGGATTGAGACAGGGATTGGGACAGGGATTGGGACAGGGATTGGGACAGGGATTGGGGCAGGGATTGAGACAGGGATTGGGACAGGGATTGCTGCTTTGGGGCAGGGACTTCTGCCCAGGGCTGTTTTGGGGCTGTTTTGGGGCAGTAAGAGCTGACCAGGAGCTGGTTTGGGGCAGGGATTCCTTGCCAGGGCTGCTCTGGGCCTGGTTTGGGGCAGGGATTTCTGCCCAGGGCTGTTTTGGGGCAGTAAGAGCTGCTCAGGGCTGCTTTGGGGCAGGGATTTCTGCCCAGGGCTGGTTTGGGGCAGGGATTTCTGCCCAGGGCTGGTTTGGGGCAGGGATTTCTGCCCAGGGCTGGTTTGGGGCAGGGATTTCTGGCCAGGGCTGCTCAGGGCTGCTCTGGGGCAGTGACCTGGTGGCCCCTGGCACACTGAGGGTGGCACTGAGGGGTCCCCGGGGGTTCCCCGGCTGCCCCAGGAGCCGAGCCCAGCCCAGCCCAGCCCAGCCCAGCCCAGCATCCCCAGCCCAGCCCAGCATCCCCAGCCCAGCCCAGCCCAGCCCAGCCCAGCCCAGCCCAGCCCAGCATCCCCAGCCCAGCCCAGCATCCCCAGCCCCTCCTGTGATCAGTGCAATTTGTTTCCCCCGGAATTCCTGTAGGGCCTGACAAGACACCGAAGTTCTGGGGAGTGACACAAAGGCCTCCTTTGCATATTAAAGACTCCGAGCTGTCACTTGGCTGAATTTGGGAGACACATCCGTGCTGTGGGTGTCATTAGCGCCGAGATGGAGCCAGGGCTCATTAGGGGCGTGCTGTGACTGAGGGAGGAAGGACGGGGAAGTGGAGCTGAGCCTCCTCCCCAAGCCTGTCGAGGCTCATTTTCCCTCTCTCCATCTCCAGCTCTCTCAATCCCTTGATAATGAATGCAGCTCACATAGGAACTACCCCCCGGACTGATTTCTCTCCACTGCAAGAAGTGATTTAAAAGAAGACGAAAAAAGACATTGAATGTGTTCATTATTGATAATCTTAAAGATTTACTGCAGGCTTTCAGAAAAGCTGCTGCCTTAAAGCAAACTGCTTTTATCTCCTTTTTGTTTGCTTAGTTGGCTTTTGTGGGTTTTGTGTCTTTTCCTTCGTGTAGGTAGGAGCCTGAATTATTTTCTCTTTTGCTGGGGGGAGTTTGGCAGCCCCTGGAGCAGGGGAAGCTCCGTGGGAGCTGCAGGAGGAGGTTCCAGGCTGCTGCAGGGCTGTGCCCACTGAGAACAGCAGGGCTGCCCCTTTTGGGGGAGATTTGGGGGAGATTTGGGGGCAGCTCCGTGCCCAGAGCTCTGCACAGAGCTGGGACCCCACCCGTGGGCACCGGGGCTCTTTAGAACAGCTTGGAATAGAAATTAATGGCAAATATTTGGAAAACAAGCAAAAAGCCCCACTTGGAGCAGATTTCTCCAGGATTTGCCAGCAATTGCAGCTGTTTCCAGTCTCTTCCTCCCGAGCCTGGGCTCTGCTCCCCTGCCTTGGGGTCCAACTGTTCTGCATCAGCGCTGGAGAGGAGCTGGAGGAGCCAGGGGGGCTGGACTGGGGTGGGATCAGCTCACAGGGCTCTGGTGGGAAGGGAGGGGTGTCAGGAGCTCCAGCTGGGCCTGTGCAGAGCTCACTGAGCATTTCAGAGCCACCAGCTCCGGCCCACAAGGCCAGAGTGGCCTGGCTTGGATGTGACGGATCCTTTCACCCCAGCCCTGCCATGGCAGGGACACCTCCCTGTCCAGGGACACCTCCCAATGCCCCAGGGACACCTTCCCTGCCCCAGGGACACCTTCACTGCTCCAGGGACACCTCCCTGTCCAGGGACACCTTCACTGCTCCAGGGACACCTTCACTGTCCAGGGACACCTCCCAATGCCCCAGGGACACCTTCACTGCTCCAGGAACACCTCCCAATGCCCCAGGCTGCTCCTCAATGCCCAGCCTGGCCTTGGGCACTGCCAGGGATCCAGGGGCAGCCCCAGCTGCTCTGGGCACCCGTGCCAGGGCCTGCTCACTCTGCCAGGGAAGGATTTCCTGCCAATGTCCAACCTGACGTTGCCTATTTCAGTTTGAGCCCACGGCTCCTGCTCCTCCCTCAGCTGCTGGGGAGGAATCCCCTCCTCGTTTCCTCTGAGGATGACCTGGGAAGGGGGAGCACAAACCTGCAGGTCCCTGAGGCTGGGGGATGCTGGAGCAGAGCTGAGGGAACGCTGGATTTGGGTTTTCCCTCAGTGCTGGGCCAGGGTGTGCTCGCTCCCACCTCTCCTGCAGCTCCCCTGGTGCCCTTTGCTCCTGGAGCAGCCGCTTTAATTAAGCCATGTTTTTAATTAATGACCAATCCCAGCCCAGCTGTGTCGGACTCTCTGGTCAGTCACAGGATTTTATTATTAATTCTATTAATTCCTTTCTAGCCTTCTGATGTCTCCTTTTTCTTTCTTTAGTATAGTTTTAATATATCACATGATATGATATATGACATATATGATATATGATATATGATATATGGTATATGATATATGATATATGATATATGATATATGATATGTGATATGTGATATATGATATATGATATATGATATATGATATATGATATATGATATATGATATATGATATATGATATATGATATATGATATGTGATATATGATATGTGATATATGATATGTGATATATGATATGATAGTCCCAGGTTCACTGGACAGAAAACACCAGAACACAGGGTGATCACAAACACTCCCCCTGCTCACACAGCAAAGCCCCAGCCCTGTCATCAGCTCTGGGGTTCAGCAGCATCATCCTTCGCCAATCAGAATAATTAAACAGCCTCATTATTTTAAATATTCATCGAGTCCAGATTCCATGTTTGGCTTTCTTGGTCAATTTGGTTCTTGCTAATCTGGGGGAAGGAAAGAATGTTCTCTAGTGCTTAATTTGCATTAAAAACACTATAATTTGTAAGTAAATTGGAAAGCTTTTAAGTGAAGAGGGAACATCAGTGACTTGACAGTCAAAGCTCTCTTTTGTTTTTCAAGCACAATGTTCCAGAAAGATGCTCTTCCTTTCTTGGAATTACATGGCAGCAAAATGAAGCCTTGTAATTGTTCATTAATCCACGGTCATTAGGAGACCCGGGGAAGGAGGCACCAGAACTGGAAACCGAATCCAAAGCCGGTGCTGCTCCACCAGAAATTCTGAATTTCTCAGGTTCCTGAGGGGGGAAAATGGCCAGGAGAGCTGAGGCCGGGAGGGGCAGGGGCGCTGCTGCCTCTGCCCAAGGGTTTTCCAAGGAAAGGCTCTCCCTGTGCTGGGCCAGCCCTGCCCTGCAGCCCCTGCAGGCTCTGCCGACCCTGGGCTGACCCCGGGCAGCTGAGGAGGGCAGGGGGCACTGAGACCCCAGACTGGCTGCAAAGGATGGAAAGGGGGCACTGAGACCCCAGGCTGGGTCTAAAGGATGGAAAGGGGGCACTGAGACCCCAGGCTGGGTCTAAAGGATGGAAAGGGGGAACTGAGACCCCAGGCTGGCTCCAGAGGATGGAAAGGGGGCACTGAGACCCCAGGCTGGGTCTAAAGGGTGGAAAGGGGGCACTGAGACCCCAGGCTGGGTCTAAAGGGTGGAAAGGGGGCACTGAGACCCCAGACTGGCTGCAAAGGGTGGAAAGGGGGCACTGAGACCCCAGGCTGGCTCTAAAGGATGGAAAGGGGGCACTGAGACCCCAGGCTGGCTCTAAAGGATGGAAAGGGGGCACTGAGACCCCAGGCTGGGTCCAGAGGATGGAAAGGGGGCACTGAGACCCCAGGCTGGCTGCAAAGGATGGAAAGGGGGCACTGAGACCCCAGGCTGGGTCCAGAGGATGGAAAGGGGGCACTGAGACCCCAGGCTGGCTCTAAAGGATGGAAAGGGGGCACTGAGACCCCAGGCTGGCTCTAAAGGATGGAAAGGGGGCACTGAGACCCCAGGCTGGCTGCAAAGGATGGAAAGGGGGCACTGAGACCCCAGGCTGGGTCTAAAGGATGGAAAGGGGGCACTGAGACCCCAGGCTGGGTCTAAAGGATGGAAAGGGGGCACTGAGACCCCAGGCTGGCTCCAGAGGATGGAAAGGGGGCACTGAGACCCCAGGCTGGCTGCAAAGGATGGAAAGGGGGCACTGAGACCCCAGGCTGGCTGCAAAGGATGGAAAGGGGGCACTGAGGCTCTGAAGGATGGAAAGAGGGCACTAAAGGATGTAAAGAGGGCACTGAGGCTCTGAAGGATGCAAAGATCTGTCCCCAACAGGGCCCTTTCCTTACCAGAGCAGTGGGCACAAGGAGCCCAACTGAACTGCTTTGGGCTCAGGAGATGCCCAAGGAGCCAGGCTCCACTTCTCTTCCTTTTGTTTTTTTTTTGGAGCATCTGATTGTGTGGATATTCCTTTAAACCCCCTTTTCTCTCTTGTATTTAAGATGTTGCTTTCTTTGTTGCTTCCACCTCTTTATTTAGGAGGAGGAGGAGGGGAGAGGAGGGATAAAGGCAGCAGAGGAGCTGATTTCAATGCAAATCTATTGTTCATAATTGCAGTTTTAAAATCTTCTCAACCTTCAGCTGAACAATGATAAAAGAATAATGGCTGTGAATTATTAGCTGTTCCACTTACCTTCAAAATAGTTCTTACACTGTTGTGATACTTGGCTATATTTATTACTGTACTTCTTTTCCTTTTGTAATGAGCTTGTGCTTCCTGTGGCCTTAATTTTCTTTTTGGTCCTCTGCTCATTCTGCATCTGTATTTTTGTGAGGGATATACAGGGCTAAAATCAATTAAAAGTCCCTTCCATGCTTCCACAGTAATTAGATCATTTCCCCATTACTCTGTTTCCAGGCCTGCCTGGTTGAAGTAACAAATATGAAGATAAAAATGGAGGCAGGCAGTGAAATTGGAGAGTTTTTATTGCTCTGCTGGAGGTGTTTGCACACGGGTGGGCTTGATCCTGAGCTCAGAAGTTCCTTGTGGCACTGAAATCCAGATTCCTGCCAGCTGTGGCTGTCACACAGTGAGCACAGAGAGCAGCTGGACTGGGGCAATGGTTTATCCCCTTTGTGCAGCATTTCACCCCCTTCATCCTGTGTTTCCTGCACAGAAATGGCCTCAGGTATGGGATGAAGGGAATCCATCCCCAGGAATTCTCACCTTATGTACGCAAATATCTGAGTCTGGAAAAACTCTCAATGCAGAGGGAATTCTTCATTTTTATTTGATTTCTTTTTTTTTTTCCTTTTTTTTTGGAAGCATTTTGAGATTTAAAGGCAGCTATGAAAACCTCTCAGGAGGAAAAGGAGAGATTTGAATTGCAGTAAATAATAAGAGAGAGAGAGCTGAGGCTCCTAAATCTCCTCAGAGCCCCCAAGGCCCAGGCTTTGCTGCCCCCAGGCCGGGTGTTGGAGGTGTTAAACGCCTTTCCCTGAAGTGATGGCTGCCTTTGTCTGCAGTGGGCGTGGATCTGCCTGCCCTGCCCAAAGGGCCAATTCATGGCCCTGGTTCCTGCACGGGAAGGGGCACAGGTGGCCCAGTGCTGGGGGCATTGCTGAGGTGCCAACATCTCATCCTGCTGATTCCCTGAGCTGGGTGACAGCCCCTGAGGGGCTGCTGGCCCTGAGCAGGTGTCACTGGGACAGTTTATGGAGATCCCTTGGCCGGGAATTTTTTCCTGAGAAGAAAAGCAATGGAAACAATAATGATCTGATGGCTTGGAATGTGCTCTGGGGGTTGCATCTTTGATTGGAGCATCTTTGATTGGATCCATGTGAATTGTTGTTAATTAATGACCAATCCCAGTCCAGCTGTGTCAGACTCTCTGGTCAGTCATGGGTTATCATTATCATTCTTGTCCAGCCTTCTGATGTCTCCTTTCTCTTTCTTTAGTATAGTTATAGAATAGAATAGAATAGAATAGAATAGAATAGAATAGAATAGAATAGAATAGAATAATGGAATGGAATGGAATAGAAGAATGGAATAGAATAGAATAGAATAGAATAGAATAGAATAATGGAATGGAATGGAATAGAAGAATGGAATAGAATAGAATAGAATAGAATAGAATAGAATAGAATAGAATAATAGAATGGAATGGAATAGAATAGAATAGAATAATAGAATGGAATGGAATAGAATAGAATAATAGAATGGAATGGAATGGAATAGAATAGAATAATAGAATGGAATGGAATGGAATAGAATAGAATGGAATAGAATAGAATAGAATAGAATAGAATAGAATAGAATAGAATAGAATAGAATGGAATGGAATAGAATGGAATGGAATAGAATGGCCTTCTGAGAACTTGGAGTCAATTCTTATCTCTCACCTCGTCCTGGGGACCCCAACAACACCAGAACAAGCAGGGAGTGCCAGCCCTGAGTCCTGGTACAGAGACACCTGAGAGCAGAACAGGCACAGTGAGAGAATTCAGGCACAGTGAGAGAATTCAGCCACACTGAGAGAATTCAGCCACACGAGGCGATTCCCTCTCGGTGTGGTAAAGAAACCTGGAGCTGCTCCATGTAAACCATGGAATTATGGCGCAGGATTTTCAGCGCTGTCTGGTTTAGGGCTGGGAATTATCCCTTTCCTCCCCTAAAAAAGGCACCGTGGGTTTCCTTCTGGAAGTACAAGAGCAGGAGAGAGCAGAGGCTTCCCGACGTTCTTGAGAATGCCACTGAGGACAGAGCGTGTCATTAATGAGTCATTAGCGGCACTAATAACTCGAGAGGGGCATTAATTAAGGACAGAGCTAATGGCACGCAGGTGGAGGGAGCTCTCTGGGGCACTCTCAGCGCTCCCAAAGGAGCAGGAGCAGGAGCAGTCTCCATCTCAGTCTCATCCCCATCCCCATCCCCATCCCCAGGGCAGCCCAGGCTGCTCAGGGATGAATCCACCCCTGGCTGCAGCAGGATCCTCCCCTGAGCCCCCGTGCTCGGCTTTTCTCCTGGCTAAACCCTCAAATAAACCAGCCCGGGATGGGCTTGGCCTGGGGAGAGGAGGAGAACCCGACTCACCCTGAGGGAGGATCCCCCAGGAAAGCCAGGAAAGCCCAGGAAAGCCCAGGAAAGCCCAGGAAAGCCCAGGAAAGCCCTGCACCTCTGCTGGCGCCTGCTCTCCAGGGCTGCTGAGCATCCCCACATCCTGAGGACAAACAGGACCTGTCAGGGATGTGATCGCTGCTCCTCGGCTGCCTGAGGAGTGTTAGAACCTATTGCTTGTGACAATGCACCTCAATTAGCTCTGAAAATCAGCACTACACGCTCTGTGAAAGCCGAGGAGTGGGGTGGATTCCTCGGAGGACTGAGCTGCTCGATTTCAGCTTAAGGATGATGTTTCTCCACAAGGGAGTCACCAGTCACAATAATTACATTGCTGTCTTCTCATAATATGATTTATTTAGATGTTGCCGTATGAATTAATTCTCTCTAATTGCTGCTCTTCTCACTGTAAATCAAGGTTTCTTGCTTTCTGGAGAGTAGTGAACATGATCCTACACTGAAGTAATTAGTCCAATTAGAAAGGAAAGCAGATGTGGAAAACCAATTACTTTCAGGAATATGTCTGCTCCTCTGTAGTCCAAACGCTGTTCAATCAAAATGTAACAGCAGTTTAATAAAACATTGTTTTATTCATAAACTCCATCCAGCGGTGAGGCTCCACCTGCTCTTCTGGAGGAGCCACTTTGGAGCAGCTTTGAGGCTGGGGAGCTGCTCCTGCTCCACAAGCTCCAGGGAGAGAACAAAGTGGTCAGCACACGATTATACCCTGATCCACGTAATTGAGGAGCTGCTGTTACAAAGAGGAGGCAGAGGAGGAATTGCTGTGAGCTCTGTGTGAGTACAGCAGGGACTGTTCCGATTACAGCAGCCAGGTTCCCGCAGACCCTCCTGCCCAGAGGAGCTGTTAGATCAGAGCTTGAGCCCAGCCTGCAGGGCTGTGAGGAGCTGCCTGTGTCTCACTGAGCCAGGGGGCTCTGCAGAGCTTTGCTCTGACAGATTGCACAGGCAGGCAGGAGTTGGTGGGGCCAGGAGAGGCTCCCCCGTGCCTGTCCTGGTCCGGAGGCAGGGTTGGGTACCAGAGGATGCTCTCTGTTAGCAGAGAGAGGGAATCAAGCCCCGAGTGTGCTCTCTGTCATTAACCCTGCAGTGATGATGATGGTGAGGGAGCTGTGCCAGCCCCGAGGGCCAGAGGGGGCACACACGGCTCCTGTGTCACCAAACCACGGCCCAGAGGCCTCCTGGGGTTTGTTTTCTGAGTTCTTCATGAAAATACCTGCAGAGGAGCTTTGCATTGGAGATTCACCCATCTATTTTCCTCTATCTGCTGCATGGAAGACAAGTGTTCTCATAATTGGGCCATTAAAGGAGGTGTTGAAATGTTACTAATTGTCAAAGGCAATTAAGTATGGCAACATGTCACAGGTAAATTAACGAGGCTCCAGGTGTTTCCAGCAAATTGCAGTTCTGTGGGTGTGAAACACTTCCAGTCTTTGCTGCTTGTCTGTGGAGTTTTGGTGTGCCCTGATTTGGGGTTTGGCATTCACTAAAAGGCTCCTTTTGCTGTTGAAAAGTGCAAGAAGAACACTCAGAGCTCCTGCAGCCACTTCTGATGGCAGGCAGGGATCCCTGTTGTCCCTTCTTCCTCACAGGGACACCTGCAGGGACCCCAAAGTGCCACTGAGGATCTGAGGGTTTGAACCCCAAACTGAACCCCGTGGGTGTTTGTTCCTTGTCCTGCTCCCCATCCCCTCCCAGAACTCCACATTTGGGGTGCTCCCATCCCCACCCAGAGCTCCACATTTGGGGTGCTCTCATCCCCACCCAGAGCTCCCACACTTGTTCTGCTCCCCATCCCCACCCAGAGCTCCACATTTGCGGTGCCCCATCCCCTCCCAGAGCTCCCACACTTGTTCTGCTCCCCATCCCCACCCAGAGCTCCACATTTGGGGTACCCTGCAGCTGTGGCAGCGCTGCCACCCCGCTGGCACCGTGCCCTCCCTGTGTCCCTGCTGGGGATGCTCGCAGAGGGTGGCACTGTCACCAGGCTGTCATTACCCAGCCTTTGTTCCTGTTCTGCTCCCAGGCACGGCCTGGGATTGTGTGCATGTGCACAGCCTGTTGGAGGCAGGCTGGAACCCTAATTGTATATTATTAAAATATTATGATTTTTTCCCCCCCTTCCAAGCTGCGGCACCTCCCCATGCCTGGTGCAGCTGGCTCCCACTGGCACTTGCAAGGTTGTCCTCCAGGTGCTGCATCAGAAATCTTTTGACACAGTGTCAGTAATTAAGTGTACAATTAAGAGAATGTCTGCAATTAAGTTCAATCAGTCAGTCAATCAAATCTACATTTGTAAAGGGTTTCTAAAGGGCCTCTCATCCAAACCTCCCCTCTGCTTCTGAGCTGGGCTAAGTTAACACCAGGCAAGGCAGCACTTGTGTGGAGCAGCTCGAGGGCTGCAAGGTTTATAGTGGAATGCTGTTCGAGGCCTGGCTGCCTCCTCAATCAAAACTGGCTTTAAGTGAGGCACTGAGGCACAACACAGAAATGTAACCACTAAAAAAGCTGAAAACTCGTGGCTTTTCCAGCAGCGTGTCTCCCTGGGCTTAGCAGTGCAATTCCTCACCTTGTTTCCTCTGGGGAATACTCAGGAAGGACAGATATTCTGCTGGAACCAGCCAGAATATCTGGTTTGGTGCTGTTCCAGGCATCCTTCAGCTCCTGACAGGTCAGATTTTCCCTGCAGTGGGTGAGCACTCGCTGCTGTTGTGCTGCAGGCAGTGAGCCCAGAGTGGGAACTGCTCTGCTCGGGGTTATTTGGGTTAATATTTGTGTGGTTCTTTGTGTGATTATTTGTGTGATTGTTTTCCTCCAACAGAGCAGGGATACCTGTGCCTGAAGGCTTTCCTGCACCTCAGTTCAGCCAAGGGCCTGCACACACACCCTCCCAAGGAAGGGTGCCCCAAATCCAGCCCTGTCTGGGATTCTCCAGCCCTCCCTCACCGAGCTGCAGTGGCAGAAACTGTTCAGGGTTTGGTGTCCCCAAGGAGCAGCAGCAGAGGGCACTGGGGGTGAGGGTGATCAACCCTGTGCTCAGCCTGAAAAATCTGAGCTCTCCCTCAACTTCCGTCTTATTTACATTAATTTTATTACAAAATAAATGGGCCTAAAATATTAACAGAGTTTTCACAGGTTCTGAAGGTGGTGTGGCAGGGGATTTGGAGGGAAGGAGGCACAACTGGGGATTCTGTAGGGAGAGATTTTTGAGGGAATGCACTGGTGCAAGTGCCCTGAAGCAGAAGAGGGCACTGGGGTGAGATGCCCCACGTGAGGGCATTGGGATGAGGTGCCCCAGGTGAGGGCATTGGGATGAGGTGCCCCAGGTGAAGGCACTGGGGATGAGGTGCCCCAGGTGAAGGCACTGGGGATGAGGTGCCCCAGGTGAGGACATTGGGATGAGGTGCCCCAGGTGAGGACATTGGGGTGAGGTGCCCCAGCAGAGGGCATTGGGATGAGGTGCCCCAGGTGAGGACATTGGGATGAGGTGCCCCAGGTGAGGGCACTGGGGATGAGGTGCCCCAGGTGAGGGCATTGGGATGAGGTGCCCCAGCAGAGGGCATTGGGATGAGGTGCCCCAGGAGCTCCCTGGAGCTGGAGCAGCCCCTGCTGCTGGCACCTGTTGGCTGCTGGGCCCTGCTGTCCCTGCTGTCCCCTGAGAGGAGCCCTCCCCTGTGTGAGCTGCCAGCTCTGTAGCACCAGCTGCTCTCCAAGGCCTGGCAGTACTCGGGCTCTAGACTGCAGACATTGCTCCCAAGAGTGACTGGAGGGTTTTTCCTGTCTCTGGTGCTACATCAGTGTGAGCAGCAAGCCGTGGTTGCTTTGATAACGAGCTTGCATTTACACAGCACCTGTCAGCTTGAAGGGAGCTCTGCTAACTCAGCCCGAGCTGACAGAGCCTTGTCCAGGCTCTGCACAGCTCTGCCAGCCTGGTGCTGGCTCATTGTGTGCCTTGCTTCCATGGGTGGAAAGCTGTTACCCAAAGTGTCCTTCACACAGGGAAAAAAGAACAAATGGATGAAGAATATGTGACTTGTGGTGCTGTAAATGTTCCCCAGCATGTCTTTAATACCCAGATTTATTTGTGCCTTCATCCCCTGGCCTTCTCTGCCCTGCAGAGGGAGGCTGGGGAGCTCAGGGGAGGAAGGAAGGGTGGGAAGGCCAAGGGGCTCCAATGGATCTTCAGCAGAAGCACAGAACTCTGCCCTCCACACCTGGGGCAAGGCAGGACCCCTTGTTTTATTGATTTTAGTTGGTAAATACACAGAGCTGTGTGTTTTTCATCCACTTGTGCTTGACATGCGAGACTTACCTGGTGCACTTGAACTCCTTGTTTTGCTGGAAGGATAACAAAGGAAAAATCCTCCAAATTCTTCCCAGTGTCCTTGTCAGCCAGCACCAGAGCTGCAAAGAACGGCTTGCTGAGCTCTCAGAGGCTCTGAGGGAAAGCCCTCCAGGAAAAGGAGGTGTTAAGGGCTGGGTTGGACTCTCTGAACAGCCTGGGACGGTGGAAGGGGTTGGACAGACTTGAAGATCCCTTCCAAAACAAAACGTTCTTTGAAAAGCTCCCAGGACTGCTTTTGGTGGTGATTAATTTCCAGAGATGAAGGATCAGATGGACAAGAAAGCACAGAAAACTGCACCAGGGCAAGGCTGGCCAGAGTCCCACTGCAAACCTCGCGTGCTCTGGGCTGCAGCTGGAACGGTTTGGTTTGAACTCGAGGGTGAGCTCAACACTGAGCAGGGAAACCTGGCTTTGAAAATTCGACCAGGAATGGCTCTGGGAATCAACACCAGGGATTGACACTGCTGAGAGGGAGAGCTCAGCACCAGGGCAGGGGGAGCTGGTGGCTGTGAGCTGAGCTCCTGTGCTTGTAGGAAAAACCACCAGCAAGGGGCTCCTGAGCACTCTTCCAAACAGAGAGAAGGGGCAGGCAGCTGAGAAATAACACAGGACAATAAATTCCTGAAATCTGCTACTAAATCTATCAAGGCAAATAATACATCCTGATGGGAGCGAGACATTATTTGTTTTTTTGTTTTAAATTTGCCAGATCTCATTTTTTTTTGCATTTGTCTCAGGGAGGTGAGGACTTTGAAAAGGCAATTACAACTGGTGAATGATTAGCGTTAGATGTGACACATTTATGCATCAAATATGTTTAACTGCATTAACCTTCGAGGAATTTACACTGACACCTTGAAAGATCTATCCTGTGCTCAGCCTGAAAAATCTGAGCTCTCCCTCAACTTCCATCTTATTTACATTAATTTTATTACAAAATAAATGGGTCTAAAATATTAATGGAGTTTTTACAGGTTCTGAAGGTGGTGTGGCAGGGGATTTGGAGGGAAGCAGGCACAACTGGGGATTCTGTAAGGAGAGATTTTTGAGGGAATGCACTGGTGCAAGTGCTCTGAAGCAAGGTTAGTTTCTGGCTTCTTCCCTGGCTGTCCCATCCTGGAGGGAAGATGACTGAAAGGCATGAGGTTACACAGCTCATTTATCCACTTTAGGGTTTAATTTCCTGCTAATAAGGTATTTAAACCTTCCAGAAAGCAGCTTGTGGTCTTTGTAGACTTTTAATCTTTACACATTATGCAGAAAGGAAGTACATTCTGGCAGAGGGTGCTTACTGGGGATTTTCTGGAGGTGCTCAGGTTACTGCAGAGCTCCTCGTGCTGCTCCTCTCCTCTCCTCTCCTCTCCATTTGCAGTGTGGTCTCTGCTGGAGCACCCCCATCTCCACTCTGCAGGGGCAGCAGCTCCTCGGTGCTGGCTCAGCTCCATGCCTCTTGTGCTTCACTCCACTGAAATCTGGTTAGCTACGAGACAGACTCCGGTGGAATGAAGGACAACAGAACCCATGGATGTCCTTCCTTGCTGCCCTCGAGACAGACTCTGGTGGAATGAAGGACAACAGAACCCATGGATGTCCTTCCTCATGGCCCTAAGGACAGACTCTGGTGGAATGAAGGACAACAGAGCCCATGGATGTCCTTCCTCATGGCCCTTGAGACAGACTCTGGTGGAATGAAGGACAACAGAACCCATGGATGTCCTTCCTCATGGTCCTAAGGACAGACTCTGGTGGGATAAAGGACAACAGAGCCCATGGATGTCCTTCCCCATGGCCCTAAGGACAGACTCTGGTGGAATGAAGGACAACAGAGCCCATGGATGTCCTTCCTTCCTCGCTGCCCTGGGAGCAGGGACAGGGTTTGGAGCTCAGGCCCTTAGGGAAGCCCAGGGGGCAGGTGGGTGTGGAGGTGTGAGCTCGGTGCTTGCAGGGGCTCTCTGGGCTGAAATCCTCGCTTTCCTTCCCCCCACACATCCCTGGTGTTCACTGCTGGATTTAGCCTGAACACAGCAGCCTCTTGGAACACTTTGTCTCTCCATCTACTCAAGGCCCTCCAGCCACCAGGAGCTTCTGCAAATTAAATGCTCAAGGCGGTTTTGTTGTCTTTTATAGTTTTACAAGGGAGGTGCGACCAGATAATGGCCAGGGTCCCTTCTGGCCTTAAACCCTGAATTTGCAAACCCAAGGAATGCCTGGAGGCGATTTTCCTCAAGTGCTGGAGGTTTTTAAAGACCTCTGGCCATCCTGGGAGTGTGTTAAGGTACTGCTTCCCTTTAGCCGAGATAGGGGAGAGATAATCCCATTAATGCCGGCCCCACAGGATGTGGGAATTGGGGTTTGCTCCCCTGGTGAGGCTCGGGCAGAGCAGGGAACTCATCCCTGTCCCAGCCAGCAGCCCCTGTCTCTTCTGGGAGATGGATCCTGGATTTCATGGGATTGCCCAGGGGCACCATCAAGTTTTGAATAGTTAAAAACCCTCTAAAAGGTGTGCAGCCTCTTCCTGAGAGCTTCCCATCTGTGAAAGAGACAAAAATAATGAAAATTAAAACTATTAGGAATATTCCCCCATCAAAGTCCAACCCATCCCTTCATCTGTGCAGTAAAGATATTTCTGAGATTCCTGCAAAGGAATCTGATTATAGGTTTGAATATTTTACCTTATAGATATGTCCTGGTTTTATCTATAAAATTAATAAATCAGAATATAATGCATATCCTTAGCATTGCATCTTGCTTCTCCTCTAAAGAACCACAATCACCAAAACAAATCTACATCAAAACACACAAATCCCACGAATGAAATGGAAATTCCCCACATCCCAGCGAGGAATTGCAAATGCTGTTTCCAGTTTGGGTGGCTTTGCCAAATTAAGGTCCCAGCTCCTTCCTCCTCTGTGCCTGGGAAACCCGGGGCTCTCATGAGGGTCCAGCTCTGACTTTTGGCAATTCTCCCACACACTTGGGCAGCTTCAAACTTCCAATTTTAATTGGCTTGCACTTCACAGCTTGGGAAAAGAGAGGTTAGGGCGCAAAACTTGCCTTGAAGGCGAATTGAAACGTTTGCCTGCACTTGAATTTAAAAAAAAAACAAAACCAACCAAAAACCCAGCCCACAAACCCCAGTGCGGAGGTGCTGATGGACGATTCAGCAGAACAAATAGTTGGGGGTGTTTCTCTCTGGCTGTTCAGCTCAGAGCTGCTCGGGGCCTCTCCCCGGCTGTGTCAGGACTTGTCGGGAGCTTTGGGTAAGCCCTGAGAAAGGGTGGCCTAGGCAGGAACCCATCAACCGAAATTCCTCAGTGCAATCCTGCCTGGTTTGAAACGCCTTTTATCAGGCAAGTTGGGACGGGCTGAGCCCTCAATGCCTCTGCTCAGCTGCGGGGCATTAACCCCTCGGAGCCCAGCACAGGGAGCAGCCCCGATCATTAAACTGAGGAGCTCATCAGCGAAATCGCACATTAAATCAATGCTAATAAAAACCTGAAATACCAGCTCCACCTCCAACGGCTCCCCCCACTCCTGAACAGCCAATTTAAAGTGTGGGGAGATGGGTTTTTTAAATTTTAATGAGACACCCTTTGATTTTTGCTTCTTGCTGGGGAGAAGTGTTGGGGGTCAGGCTGCAGCTTCACCTGAACAGCAGCGAAGGTCTGGTGCATCCTCAGAAGGGGCAAACCTTCAACTAAAGGTCAGGCAAAATTGTGCTGGACTTCCCTGAACTTTAAAGTGAGCAAACATTTCTCTGCTCGTTTGTCTGTGGGGGAGCCAAGGCAGATGCTCTGAGCGTTGGCTGCGCTGAAAGGGCAGGGATGGCGCCTTCACCCCAGGGATGGCAAACTCTGGAAATTCAGTGCCATGCCCTGAACGCTCTGAGAAGTGCCAGGAGCCCCCCATCCTGGAGAGAAAATACAAAATAATTTCTGTCCCTGTGTAGGGGCTCAGCTCTGACCTTCTGAATTCAAGAGGCAGCCCCAGCCCCATCCAGGTGTGCCCAGCAAGAGCCTTTGGGCTGCTCCTGCTCATTCAGGGGGTTCCATTCTTTCCTGCCTTTCCTCAGGCATTGCCCTCACACTTCCCCAAATGTTTTCC
This sequence comes from Agelaius phoeniceus, assembly GCF_051311805.1. Classification (NCBI taxonomy): domain Eukaryota; kingdom Metazoa; phylum Chordata; class Aves; order Passeriformes; family Icteridae; genus Agelaius; species Agelaius phoeniceus. Next base: position 814,201 of record NC_135289.1, read on the forward strand.
TTGCAATTGGCTGCTATTTCTTTCAAAAAAAGGAAATTTCTCTTGGTTTTTGAGGAAGTTTTACCCCATAAGAATCAGTTACATTTGAAATTGGCTTTACCCCTTGCATTGCACGTGGAGAGGAACCCGATTGTTCAGCAGCACTGAGGTCAAAGCTCCTGATTCTCTCTTGGGAAAGTGAGAGAAGGCCTTTGGACACTTTTGCTGGAGCTCAACAGCCAACACAAACAAGAGATCCACAGAAAGGGGCACGTGCAGCCTGAGCCCCCTGGTCCCTCTGATCCCAGAGAGCAGGAGGGAGCTCACCCAAAGTAAGCTTCAGCATCCCATAAAATCATATCACAATGACTTTGGGACCACAAATACCTTGGCAAACTCAAACTAAAGCAGATTAAAATTGTCTCCATAAAGGCAAATTACCAAGCGTGACTGTTTTCCAAATATTTCACTTCTTCGGATACCACTGGATAGGGAACAATTTAAAGTGATTCACATAGAAAATCAAGAGAAGAATCAACCGATTGAAAAGAAGTTAAATCCTTACAAATGGTGGCCTGGACAGCTCAGGTCTGGTATTTGTTGCACCAGTGCAAGCCCAGAGCAAGTGCACAGGTCGTGATTGAACCTGAGTGTTCTCAAACAGCACCAGCCTCCACATTCCTGCTGCTTTGGGAAACATCTTCCCATGTACCATCAACTGCTGCTTTCAATATCTGTGCTACGACTTCAAATATCCCCAGGAACTGCTTAAGAAGGTCTCATTTTTCCTTTCAGAAACCACAGCCTGGCCTCTCCCTCCCCACGGCAGCTCCTTGGTGTTCGTAGGGAACGAGCTGCACTCCTGCCACAGGAGCAGGTTCATTAGGACAGCTCCTTAGAGCATCCTGCGCCTGTCTCCCCCCGTCCCCATCCCTGCCCAGGTGGCTCCCGGGCACGCCCCTGCCCCAGGTGTCCCCGAGCCCTCCGGAGCCGTGGCTGGAGGGGTCGCTCACTCACCTGGCTCTGCTGGGCAGGTCCCAATCCCATCCCGCAGCCGCTGCGCTGAACTCCAGCCAAAACAACAAAGCCAGGTTGGGGACAGGAGAGGCGGCACTGGGGCAGTGGGCGAGCGAGGGGCTGGGGGCTCGGGCTGTGTTTGGAGCAGAGCCGGGGGCGGGGGCCCGGCACGGCGCGGTCCCGTCCCGGCCCCTCCCGGCGGCCGCAGGTGCCGCTTTATCCCCGCGCTCACCTGCGGCCGCAGCCAATGGAGCTCCCGGCTCCTCCCTGCCCGGCCCGGCCCGCCCCGCGCTCCCAAACCTCCCAAACGGCCCCAAAACTCCCCAGCCTGCCCTGCTGCTCCTCAGCCTGTGCTCCCGGGTCTTGCTCATAAACCCAGCCTTAATCCCAAGTGTAGGAGAACGTTTTCAACGTGTCCACTTTAATTCTTGCCCCATCAATTGCCTGTTTTTGAACTCACCTCTCCATACAAGAAATATTTCATTTTGCTTTTGCAAAGCTGTTAAAGAAATGGGAATTGTGTTGGCTTTTGCGTGCCCCATGAGTGGTGAGATAGGGACTGTGATGTAAGCCCTGTAAACTCATCATTCAGGTGGCAGAACCTGCCTTTGGGGTAGAAACCTGTAAAGAATTCAGAGAGAACTCTGGGAAGTGCAGGGATGCTCTGGCCAAGGGCCTCCATGCCCTGGTTTTCATTTCCATTCTAAAGGAATCCCGTTTACAGTGGGACTCGCTCTGTGTGTTCTGTGCATCTCTGGAGCCTCTTCCTTTCCTTGCCCCTTTATCTCTGCCCTCCTTCGACAGGAGGTGCCCATTCCTGGCTGGCACCGGGGCTGCCCTGCAGGGTGGGCACTGCAGGGTGGGCACTGCAGGGTTTCCTCCCAGGCTCGAGGTGCCCGTGCTTTGCATTCAGCCAAAACCTCCTGGGAGGCAGAGTTCTGGATCCTCTAGGTCTGCTCACCTGCACAAAGGGAAATATTCCAGTTGGTTTGCCCTTCCAGTGGAGGAGGGTGTAAATAACTAAATAACAAAAAAATTAAACCTCACTGGTCTTTTTGTTTTCCTTCTGTAGTGCTCACAGCATGCTCCCGTTCTTCCACGCTGTTTTCCACTGCACACAAGTCGTGATTTCCCTTGTGTTTATTGGGTAAATGGGAGTTTCCAAAGCCAGGCTGCTTTAGCAGGGACACAGGTCTCAAGGTTTGCTGCTTTAATTTGGGCTGTACTGACTTGCCCTGAGCAGCAGTTTCCAGCACGAGTGCCCACAGTCAGGAATTAAAATCTCTGATTTTTGCCCACATGTTTCAAGCACAGAGGTGAGCACATCACTCTATAAATGTGGCTCCTGCAGTACCTTCAGAGAAAAGGAAGTCAGTGTTTTTCATGTGACAAACAAGAACTGAAGGTTATCAGTGCTCATTGCCTGCTTTTATTTTCTCAGGGCTCTGTGAAACCAAGAGCCAAACCTGCCACAATTTTCACTCTGCACAGTTTGAAGCCGGGACTGTTGTTCTTTCAGATACAAATCTGTCCTTTTATTTGTTTTATCTCCTACTGGAAAATAACAAATACCTTTAAAGTTTACAGCTGCTACTGTCAAGGACAGACAGGGAGGGACTGGCTGGGGCACAGGGAGCTGCAGGAATGTCCTGTTGTTCCATAATACCCAATTATGTCAACTACCCCTTCCTTTAAACTTTCAACACGTCCCCGTTAGGTGGGAAAAGCTGCCAGCACATCATAAAAGTGCTGCTGCAAAGCCCAGCCCTGCTGATGGAAACGTGTCAGGGGATGGAGGCTCTGCCCTGCAGGCTCTGCAGGCACATTCCACCCCTTGGCTCCCGAGGAGCAAACCTGTGTGGTCTTGAAGCTTTGTCAGCTCTGACCTCTAAATTTGTCCCATAAATGGGATCAATTTACTGGGTCTGGAGGTCTGAGACATCAAACACGGCCCAGGGAAGCTCAGGGCCACGTCTCCTGCAACTGCCCACTGTAAATTCAGTCCGCAAGCAGCTGCAGAAGAATTTCTTGGGGTTTTTTCACTGTTTGCCTCAAAAGTTTATGGTTGTGAAAAACGTATTTATAAAGCAGCTGCTGCACGGGAGTGAGGGCTGGACAGAGCCCAGAGCGTGCATTGCTGCTGTCCCCGTGCCAGAGAGGGCACCACGAGCCCTGCTGGGCCCCAGTGTGATTTCCCTGCTCTCCCTGGCTGTGCTCAGCCCTTCCTGCCCCCTCCCTGGGCACTGCTCCCTCTCCCACAGGCATGGAAGGCAAAGCAGCCCTCGGGGCCTTTCTGAAGCGGAGCCAGAGCTGCTGTTTGATGCTGGAGCAGCACCTGCCCCCTGCCCTGCTCCAGCAGCCCTGGGACTGCAGCCTGGCCAGGGTGGCTGTGGGAGCAGAGCCCTTCCCAGCCAGTCCCTCCCCTCGGCTGCTCCTCTCTCTGCTCTCTCACGGCTTTTCCTGGGAATAGCAAGAAACACGTGCTGCAAAATGAATACTTGGAGCTGGGAGGCTTTGGAATCTTTTTGTCCAGGTGGTGGAGTCCCCATCTCTGCAATTGTTCTAAAGGTGTGGATGTGGCTCTCGAGGACATGGTCTAGTGCTGATGCTGGACTTGCTGCTCTTAATGGTCTTTTTCAACCTTAGGGATTCCATGATTCACTCTGTGACTCACCAGCCAAGTCCTGAGGTGATAAACCAGGGGAAAGAAGGCAGCACAGCCTTTGAGTGTAGCTAAAATGGGCTCTTCTGCTCTTTCAGTCCCCGGAAAAACAACAGCCCCCAAGCAGAGCTGGTGTGATGCAGGTTTGTGGTGGAGATAAAATGATTATTTTTTCTTGGAACGACTGAAAAAGTGAATAAATTGGAGCGTTCAGGCAGTGCCAAGCCCGGGGCTGGTGCAGGTGGCAGGATGCAGTTGTGCTGCTCAAGCGAGCAGATCTGGAGATGAGGCTCCTTGAGAAGACAATGAGGAGCCCCTGTGCCAACTCCTCCTCCCTGGGAGGATGGTGAATTCCTGTCCCACAGCAGGGCTGGGCAGGGCCCCTGCCCCTGGGCTGGGCTCCTCGGGGAGGAGGAGACTCAGCAGCTGCTGCCCCATCTCTGCTCGGCCTTTCCAAAGGGGCTGGCACAGGGGAGGCCTTAAAGAACCTTCAAAGGAAATCATTAGAGATTGATTTATACCTTAATTGTACAGCACTATCCCAAGGCTCTGGAGGAGCCAGGCCTGCTCTGCCTTTGAAGATCAGACAGAGGGGCTGTGTTTTAATTACTGCAGGGTTACCTGTGCTTGCTGTGTCTGCGAGAGGTCAGGAACTGAGATTTACAGTAATTCCTGGGTATCTGCAGTGGAATGGAACTTTATAAGTTGGTTCCCCCAGCCACAGGGTCACTGATGAGACCAACAATCCCAACAGAGTGTTTGGCTGGGCAGCTCATTCTGTCAGGGAGTTTTACCTATAAACTCTGTCCAAACTTGATGAACAAAGATATTTGTGCAGAGATGCATCTTCCAGACCCACCTGCTGCAGCCATCAGGCAAAATCGGCCCTGCAGTCCCCAGGGAGTGCAGGATTAACCCCTCGCTGTGCCCACCCTCGGCTCTGGGAGCTGGCTGTGATGGTGAGGAGGCAGAATGAATCAGCCTGCTGACAAAACTAATGCAACAGTAATTTAAAAATAAACCTTTTAAGCTGATGTATGTGGTCTAAAGCCACCAGAGCATTGCTAAGGAGTGTGTTTTTCAGTTTAATGTTTGCAAAAGAAAAAAAAAAAAAAAAAGGCAAGAAAAAAGTCTCAGCATCTGCCTTCACAGGGAATGAACTTTTAAGCAAAGGAGATGAAATTTCTGATTTCTCAGTGAATTTTAATGCCCTGAAAGAAACATTTTGCATTGCTTTAGCATGCAGGTTGCTGGAGGTGTCTGCCTCTGTGCACAGCTGGGTTTTAGGAGCCTTGTTTGCCTCGGCCTGGGCTGGAATTTTGCTTCCCATGCTCCCAAGCAAAGGAAAAACTTGATGGCAGAAGTTCAGGGCTGAGGAGGGAATGCACAAGGCAGCTGATATAAGTGAGTCACAGGCACAGACAAATGTCTGCAGAGATCTCTGTTATTTATACTGCAGAAATGTACAGGGAAATTAAATTACACAGAAACTCTTTCCTGAAAAATGTGGGGGTCACGTTCCTCCCTCTGCTCTGGAGTTCAAAACAATGCTAAAAAATTATGTTCTGCAATCACAGGCATTTTAAAGAGCCTGAAAGCTCTGCAGGTGGGGGAACAGAGCATAACTTGTTTGCCAAGGAATCTGTGGACCCCAGCCTTGGTTTTGCTTCCTTGGTGGAACACAGGCATGGCAGAGTGCAAGCTTGGCTTTGCTCTGCCCCCCACACTGAGGGGTTTAGTGACAGATTCCCTGGCTGGAGGAAGATGTTCCTCCTTCAGCTTTCAGGAAAGCAGCCCTGGAAAGAGCAGGGTGGTTCTGTGCTCGTGCCAGCCTGGGTGTTTTGGGGGAACTTCGGGTTTCTTGTGAAATGTTGAGTGTGGCTGCCCTGGGGTTGTGCAATCGCTGCTCCCGAGTGCGTGTGTGATCCCAAATACACCAGAGAGCTCCTGGCTCCCTCCTCATAACACTGCAAGTGCTGACAAAGCTGAGTTTCAAAATGTAGTACTGCAAAACTTGGGCCTAATTTGGATAAGTATCCTTGGCTTCTGGAGGCTTTTTCATACCTTTCTGGCCTTTCTTGAATCCACTTCCCGATAATGCTAAGCAGTGGGGACTTGTTTTTTCATGAGATTATTTATTTTGTGATGAGTGAAGATGAAAATACTGAGAGGTTTCTTTTCTGTTTTGGGGCTCTTTTTAGACCGGGGACAGTGAAAGGTGAGGGGCTGGGATGAGATTTAAGGCTCTTCCAACCCAAGCACTCTGCGATTCCATAGCCCAGATTCTGGTCCAGCCCGGCCCCGCCCTGGCCCCTGCCCATCCCGGGACGCCCTCCCTGCCCGGCCTCCGGGGATGCTCGGAGCCCTTGCTGCGAGCTGCGGAGCTGTTCCAGCACGCCCCGGGCTCCGCGGGGCTCTGTCACCTCATTCCTGGCCTTTGTGCTCGGCTCAGAGCGCCGGGAGCAGCCCGAGCCCGTCCCTGCCCGGCAAGAAGGAACACGCCGGCTTATCTGAGCAGCAATTCCAGCCGGGGCCGGGCCGCGCCTTTGGGAACGCTCCCTGCCCCAGCCTCCTGCAGCCCGGGGCTGCCTCGACTTGTCGGGGATGCTCTCGAGGCTGGCAGAGCCTCCCGGAGCTCTCCTGGCCGGCAGTGCCCGCTCACATCCAGAGCAAGGAGCTTCAGCTGCGAGTGGAGCCTGGCCGGGGTGGGCTGGTGCCACTTTCAGGCTCCTGCAGAGCTGGGGCCATCCAGCCTCTGCCCTGCTATCAAATATTTGTGTGTGTGCACCTTGGTTCTGGTGGGGTGCGTTAAAGTAACACCCACGGCCTTTTATATGGGGCTTAGAGAAATAATTTGTAATTTGAGGCTCCATTCCTCTGGCCAAGTGAGCACTGGCAGAGTTCAGGGATGTGCACAGGGCAGATGCTTGACACAGTCTGGAATCTGGAGCTTTGAAGGGAACAATCCATAATTTCTGTTTCTGTGTCTGTAAGTGACACCTCCAAAGGCAAAATCCCCTCCTCTGGGGGGCCTTTGAAGCTGCAGTCAAAGAGAGGCCCCGTGTGCTGCATCCCACCTGGAACATCCACCTGGAGAGCACGGAGGAGGTGAAGCCCAGCTGGGAGCTGCTCATGTGCAGCTCAGGAGGGGCTTGGGGTGTCACAGGGAGCCCCTCCTGCAGTGGGAACAGGAGCAGCTCCCGGTGCAGAGCTGGGCATTAAAAGCACAGAGGGATCATTCCAGTCCCTCTGCACAGTGGCTGCAGCTCTGGGCCCTGTGCAGGCTGGGGGTGCACACAGGGGGCTCGGGGAGGTGAGGCCTTGGTCAGGCAGGACATGGGAGGGTTCAGAGCAGTGTTCACAGTCCATGTCTGAGTGTGGCAGCCCCGGGGCTGAGCCAGCACTGATGGAGATATTTCAGTGACAGGGCAGGGAGTGCCACACATCCCCACGGGCAGCGAGTTCTGAGGAGACAAAACCGGCTTAGAAACAGCACCAGGGCAACACCCTGGGGTAACTGGGACAAAAAAAACCTCCTGGCAAGGTCCTGAGCACGTGGTGGAAGCTGAGGTTTTCTCGGGTGCTCCACGGGCCAGGCTGGGCAGGGGCAGAGCTGCTGGCTCCTCTCCTCTCCTCTCCTCTCCTCTCCTCTCCTCTCCTCTCCTCTCCTCTCCTCTCCTCTCCTCTCCTCTCCTCTCCTCTCCTCTCCTCTCCTCTCCTCTCCTCTCCTCTCCTCTCCTCTCCTCTCCTCTCCTCTCCTCTCCTCTCCTCTCCTCTCCTCTCCTCTCCTCTCCTCTCCTCTCCTCTCCTCTCCTCTCCTCTCCTCTCCTCTCCTCTCCTCTCCTCTCCTCTCCTCTCCTCTCCTCTCCTCTCCTCTCCTCTCCTCTCCTCTCCTCTCCTGCCATCCCAGGACAGTGCCAACCTCAGGAGCTCTGACCCCACCTTGGGTGAAGCAGGCAGGGCTCTGAGGTGCTGTGCAGATGCTGGGCTGTTCCTGCCTGCCAGCAGCACCAGAGGCAGCTGCTGTGCTGGGTGTTCTCCTGCATTATTCACTGGTGCAGCATCATTCCCAGCCTCTCCTGGCTGAGGTGCCATCTCAGCTCGGATTTTTGATGATGACAACTATAATGAGATGGAGGAGGAGGAGAGGCAGCTCAATTTTGATTTGGATCCCTCTGCCTTTTTAAAAATTGAAGATTTCTAACTCTCAGCAAAATCCCTGCCACAGGAGACCTTGTTTTACATTCTGGCTTTTTGTAGAGCTGATGTAGTGGGGCTTTCTGCAGAATCCCTCTGGCATTGTTCTGTTAATGACTGAGTGAGGAGGTGTTTGGTTGCCTTCCCTGATGTTATCTTGTATTTTCATGTTCTGAGAGGGCATTTTTGGATGTGTAAGAGATCAGTGTTAAATATAAACATAGGTGCTACTTTAGGGAATGTGTCTCATTCAGCCAAGACTGAAAGCTGTTTCACAGTTAGAAAGTAGTTTTTGTTGTTGTTGTTGACTTCAGTTCATGAACAGTGGAAAAGTCTGCACTAACTGCTCTAGAGACGAGTGATTTATTTGACTTGGATGGGCAGAAAGTGATTTTGCACACATCTCTCAGTGTTCCCAGAAAAAAACCAACCAAGATTGACTCCCCTGCGAGCAGAGCAAAACCCAGAACTCCTCCTTTGCTGCTGAAAGCCGAACCAGACCCAGGGCTGAGTGAGGCCGGCCCTGTCCTGCCTCTAAGGGTGTCTGTCCTCAAGGCACTTCTTGGAAAACACAGCTCAGACACAATCTCTGTGCTGGGACTGGGAGAGGGCTGGGACCAGGTGGTGCTTGGGGCTCCTTCCAGCCCAAACTATCCCACACCTCCATCCTGTGACTGTGGCTGGGCCAGGATGGGCACAGGTGCCCTCCTGGTGTGTGTGTGTGTGCCAGGGACACCTCAGACCTTCATCTGACACCTCCCTGCCCTGTCTGAGCTCCTTCATCTGAGTCCATTTGGAGGGAATTATCCCAGAACTCTTGCAGAAGAAGGAAGCAGAAAATCGGCCTGGAGCTCTGCAGGGATTTCCATAGCCAGCCTCTGCTTGGGGCTTCTCGTGGCTGCACCTTTGGATCCTGCCATCGGTCACCCCGAGGGCAGCACAGGCTGGGGGAGGATTGGAGGCAGTCTGGGGAGTCTGGTTTTCCTCCTGACTTCCAGGAGTGGGGAATATTTCAAGGGGTTCACGCTCATTTGTATTTTAAAGCTTCTTACTGTGAAGTGCAAGACCAGGGGCTACGTCTTCAGCTGGCATAAATCTGCCTGGCTGCATGCAGATAAACTGATTTACGCTGGCTGAAGATCTGGCCCTGGATGGAAGAGATGGAAGCAGGTGGATGTAATTTCTCTAAATTTCCACTCAAGCTGCACCCACCTGGAGCAGCAGGAATTGAACAGCACTTTCCCTAAGAGTAAAAAAGTTATTAACTCCATATTTGTGTAGGTGCTTCGCTGCCCTCCCTTGCCTCGATCATCACACGTAGCCAAGGGCTGTCTCTGGCAATGGCTCTGTCTCCCCAATAAAATTAAAAATCACTTTTGTTTCATATCTTTTTAATCAGACGTGTCCTTTTTAATAAAGGGCTCTGCTCTTTAAGGGGTGATGCGCTGATGAGCAGCAGGCTCAGATGTTATTGCATTTCCCTGATTTGAATTTCTCTTTCTGCATTTCAGCTGTAAAAATGAAGCTAAATCCAGCTCCCCAAAGCCTCTGCACAGGCAGCACAAGCAGAGTTTCACTGCCTCCCACCTCTGGGGTGAGACTGATACCAGTGTCAGTGGATGTGTGCCCATTGCACACTTCGGTGGAAGAACAGATTTTATTCCTCAGTGTCCAGTACAGGAAAGAAGAGAGGCAGAGTAAAAAAGACAAAGGTGAAACTCCAGGAATTTGCTGAGTGGTAATTTTATTCAAATAATTTATGCAGATTTCCTGAATTGTTCCAAGCTTGAAGAATCAAACAAACCCAAAATGCCTCTCTATGTTTACTTTCTTATATTGATTCATTTATTCCTGGGATTGTTTCAAACACAGACCTGAAGTAACTTTATGAGCCAGATTTTTTTTTTCTCCCAGAAGTGAACAAGATAATTAAACCTGAGGAATTCAGGAGACTTTGGAAGCAGCAGGTTTCTCTCCTGCCCCACGATGGGTGTAATTTGGATTTCCGGGGGATGACAATTCCAGGTGGTTGGGGACACTCCAGAGCCCCGTGGTCTGGGTTGGGATGGGATGGTGTGGGGTGCTCAGCAAACGTTGTGAGGTGCTTGAACCCTTCCCAAATGGGGCTCTGTGCCCCCCTGCTCCCCCAGCCCGAGAGGTCTGAGGGATAAAAGCTCCTTTAATTCATTCCAGCAGCTCTGCGTGCGCTGCGGTTTTGGGGTTTTCCAGCACGGAAAGCATAACTGGGGGCTGTGTTTTCAGGGCTGGCAGAGCAAAGGCAATACAGTTGCAGGATTTTTGCATATTTCTGATCCTGAGGCTTTCCTGGGCCGGGTGGTTGCTGCACAAGTCAGAACAGCACCAGGCTCTGCTCTCCCAAATCCACCCTGGAGCTGCCGGGCTGGGCTGGGGCTCTGGGGACTCTGGGGCTCTGCAGCTTCTGCCTCCCCGCTGCTGTGGAACATCCTCACAGAAATCCCAGAGCCCAGGTGTGCAGCAAGGCGAGTTCAAAGCAGAAAATAACCAAAAATAGCTATCAGTGACTTTAACAGATTTGCTTTTGTTGCTCAGCCTCCTATGGTGAGTCTGCAAGTTCTGTGGGACTGATCCTGGCAATAATATTTCCAGTTAACTCAAACAGATCTGGTGCAGTCAGTGCTGATCTGTGGCACTTTGGAGGGTTTTGCCTCCAAATGCCCATCCTGCATCCAAATCTTCGATCTGAAAAGTTCTTCCAAGCCAGAGCAGCCCTGGCTTTGCAGCACTCACTCCCCATTTGCTGCAGACACACAAATGGTGCTTTAATAAATGCAGAAGTTGAGCACCAGGCTCTGACAGGACAAAAATGCAGCACAAAAGATGGAAAAGGCTCCTACATGGCTTAAACTCACCACTTACAGGGTGTGGAAATGACTGTAAACCAACCCTTGCAGTCACAAAGCTCTGAACAAAGACATCCTCTGGTGTTTTCAGAGGATGAGAGTGTCAGCTTTGCACTGTGAGCAGGGCCAGGGGCATCCCATGGCTCCTCTTGTCCAGGTCAAACTCTCTTGTCCTGTTCAAGCCTCGAGGACTGGCTGACTGGGCTGGAGCACATTCAGCAGCTCTCCCTGAACTGAAGTGATGGCAGAGCTGCTACAAAATGCTCATTTTAACACTTTTGGACACAGAATTTAGCCAGATCATCCTTCCAGCCGAGTGCCACCACCTCTGGAGAGTCCCTGCTGAGGAAACACGTTGTCTTTATCATGGACTGGGGCAAGTAAATGGGAAGAGAAGTTAAGGTTACATTTCTGTGCAAGTTTAAGATATTATGGGCATTTGTCTTCTGGATTAGCCCATGGCCTCTCTGTTGTGGCTTTTCATGCTCTTCCTCCCACTGCTTTCCTGCGCTGGAGCCGTGAGTGGAGTCCAGGTGTGTGAGGTTCCCTGGTTGGGGTTCAGAAATTCCTACCCTGGGGTGGAGGGGGAGGGAAGAAGGAGGAGAAGAAACAGAAGAGAAATGAGAAAATCAAGTAGGCTCCAGCACCTGCCATGTAATGATGGGTTCTGCAGATAAGGCTGTTTTAAGGTGCATTCCAGACGTGTGGGTCCTGCCCAGACACAGCACAGAAGAAAAAAGAGACTTAAAACAACAGGCAGCTCCTCCTCCCCCCGTCAGGTGTGCACAGAGGAGCAGCCAGCCCCAAGGAAACCTCTCTCCCTGCCCAGGTTTTCTTACAGCTCTGACCCAAAGCCCCCTTTGAGCACACAGCCACCCCCAGCCCCTCGGATCAAGTCGATGCCTGCACTGGGGATAAATCCAGCGCCAGCCCAGACAGAGCAGCACCCGGGGAAGCTGCTGGAAAATGCCCCATCCCCTTCAGTGGTCCTTGCCTTCCTCAGAAAGGGAAATGGCAAAGAGTCGAGCACCTCTGCCCGGAACAGGCTCTGCAGGAATCGGGGCAGGGCAAGGCTTTAATGCCTCCCCACGGGGCAGTTCTGGGAGCACTGATCCTGGGCAGGGCTGGGAGATTCCCTGGGTCCAGCTGCGATTGAGGAGTTTGGAGCACGGGGACAGCAGCAGGAAGGGTCTCCATGTGCTCACCTCACTGGAAATATTCTTCCCCACCATCGCCTTTATGCCCAAGGGTTCACAGCCCCAAGGGAGACAAGAATGAGGCCTTTGTGTCTTTTTTTTTTGAGGTTTTTTGGCACTGGAAATGTCCCTCTTGGGGCTGTGCAGAGTGGGGATGGAAAGTTGTGAGGTCCCCGGGATTTGCCCCAGTGAAAACCGAAGAGAGAACAATGGGCAATTGTAACGGCACCTCAGGAAAATGCCAGCGTGATAAAAGTGGAATCACCCAGTAAAAATGGGCTGTAAAGCTCCTCAATCCCAGCCTCTCTTGTCAGGCTATTTCTAAGCAAATTTTCTCTCCGTTGCACTGTAAAAATAAAGTGTCAGACACCGAGTTTGGATGCAAATGGGAACATAACTCTGCAAGATGGGAGCTTTATCTGAATCTGAGATTTTTTAGGGGAGTGGTTTCCTCTGGAAAAGGCACCTATTTTTAGAAAGTAAGATAGGGACGGATGCTCCTCTCTGAAGGGCCCAGCTCCTGTTTGTCCTCTTTTTCCATTAAAAAAGACAGGCAAGCAGTACTTATTCCTGAAGTACTTTGCCTCTGCTCCTCCCTCCACATGAAGCCACTTCCCTGAGCCTGTCCTGAGGGACAGAGCTCCCAAAAGAGCTCTGGGGAAGGTGAGCCAGGGTTCTGAAGGTGCAGCATCTCCCACCTTGGGAAACAGGGCTCATCTCCAGCTCCTGCTGTCCTCCCAGACTGTGGGAACCTTCATCTGTCACTGCAGAAAGGACTCTCAATATTTTATGAAAAAAGTATTTTACCATAGGACTTTGGTGAATATCAGCATAATTTAGCCGTGATTTAACGGAACCTTTCATTGACTTTTTAAATTATGCCTCTCCATCACCTACCCTGTGGGTTTCCTTGCTTTTCATCTTGCAAATCCCATTACTTATTAATTTCCCCATAATACATAATAGAGGCAGAAAAGCATATAGCATCCCATTCAGCAGTGATTTACAAGTCTCTTAGTTCTGAAGGAACACAAGAAAGAGCAGACGTTTCATGAGTTCCTTCTGTGTGTTTTCCTCAGAAAAACCATATAAAGCCATGGCTACAACCCTGGGGCTTCTTTGGCCATGATCTCATAGCTCCAGCCCTTGCATCTCTGCAGAAGATGCAATCTGGAGGAGATTACAGCAGCACAGTCAGGGCAGAATTAGCAAGGAGATGGTGAGCAAGATTTACCTCCTCCTCATTATGATAATGGATGTAATATCCATGGAAATGCTGATGGGCTTTGCTCAGAGAGGAAGAACTGCAGGCAAAGAACAAACACACAAACCAGCATTATTTGCCCACATTCCCAATCAGGGTTTTGCTGGCATGTTCATCTTTCTACAGGGGGCCCAGGAGGAACTTTGATTCCCTTGGTGTTTGCAGAAAATGACTTGCACATACCATGAATCAGAGGGGCTCATTTCGGAATGTAGAAACTATTACTCATCCTGCTCTGGCATGAATGAGCATCTGGCAGCATATTCTAAAATTCTGTGAAGACAACAGGAGGCAAAAGGGAAAAAAAAAACCGAGCTGGAGTGCACCTCTTGTCAGCTCAGCAGGCAGCAGATGAGAACTGGAAGGAGACAGCACAAAGACAGATCTGCTGAGCTGAGCCTTTATGTGCTTTCTGTTTCTATCCATCCACTCCTTCCAGCTTTTTTTTTAGAGCAGGCTGGGGATCCTACAGAACACAGGGAGACAAATTCACCCAGTTAACTCTGCTCCAGGTCAGCCTGGGACATGTCACTCCAGAGCTTTCCAGGCTGCAGCAGCCAAGGAGGCAGCGCTCTGCTGGGTGCTCTGGGCCCAGGGAGATGGAGCTGGGGAAGCCTGAGGTTTATCAGATTGGCTGGGGTGGGCTTAGACCCCTTTGGGATCAACAGCAATGTCCCCACTTGTCCTGCCACAACCTGCCCTGCTGCCCCTTGCCTGGGCATCTGCTCGTGCCATGGAGCTGCTCTGGGGTTCTGAGGAGCTCTGGGGTGTTTGAGCAGCCCCATCTCCCTGTGTTGTGCAGGCTGGGCCATGGCAGCCCTCCTGAGGAGCAGCATAGCTGGGGCCATGGCATTCCCCTGCGTGTGTCCCCTCACAGTGAGGAGCAGGCTGGCAGGCCATGGCTGCCCTGTGAGTGTCCCCTCACAGTGAGGGGAAGGCTGGTAGGCCATGGCTGCCCTGTGAGTGTCCCCTCACAATGAGGAGCAGGCTGCCAGGCCATGGCTGCCCTGTGAGTGTCCCCTCACAGTGAGGAGCAGGCTGGCAGGCCATGGCACTCCCCCATGAGTGTCCCCTCACAGTGAGGAGCAGGCTGGCAGGCCATGGCTGCCCTGTGAGTGTCCCCTCACAGTGAGGAGCAGGCTGGCAGGCCATGGCTGCCCTGTGAGTGTCCCCTCACAGTGAGGGGAAGGCTGCCAGGCCATGGCTGCCCTGTGAGTGTCCCCTCACAGTGAGGAGCAGGCTGGCAGGCCATGGCACTCCCCCATGAGTGTCCCCTCACAGTGAGGAGCAGGCTGGCAGGCCATGGCTGCCCTGTGAGTGTCCCCTCACAGTGAGGAGCAGGCTGGCAGGCCATGGCTGCCCTGTGAGTGTCCCCTCACAGTGAGGGGAAGGCTGGCAGGCCATGGCTGCCCTGTGAGTGTCCCCTCACAGTAAGGGGAAGGCTGGCAGGCCATGGCACTCCCCCATGAGTGTCCCCTCACAGTGAGGAGCAGGCTGGCAGGCCATGGCTGCCCTGTGAGTGTCCCCTCACAGTGAGGGGAAGGCTGCCAGGCCATGGCTGCCCTGTGAGTGTCCCCTCACAGTGAGGGGAAGGCTGGCAGGCCATGGCTGCCCTGTGAGTGTCCCCTCACAGTGAGGAGCAGGCTGGCAGGCCATGGCACTCCCCCATGAGTGTCCCCTCACAGTGAGGGGAAGGCTGCCAGGCCATGGCTGCCCTGGAATGTTCCGGGCTGCCGGGGCCTGCCCGCCACAGGAGCCGCGCAGGCCGCAGGAATCCACACAGGCCACGGCATGCACTGAGCCCCTCCAGGGCCAGGCAGCTGCCTCTGCTGTGCTCACAGTTTATGTGACATTTTTCTCATTATTGTTATTTCTTGCTGGCCTTCTTTTCTCCCTGCTTTTTTTTTTTTTTTTAATGTTTTTTTTTTCCTGCTGCTTTCTTCCAGCCTGGTCTCTGCCAGGCTCCCTGGGACAGGCAAGAGCACATTGGCAAAACAACCCCAGAGTTGTATTTTCCTCGCTCCCTCATCATGGCAAAACCTCCTTTTCCAAGGGAGTTGTTTCCTCCTGTTCTCTTCCCCCAGGTATTCTGGGGAATTGATTTCTCCTCTTCTTTTACAGATGAGATATTCCAGGAACAATCGAACTCATACTGCTTCTGTCAAACTCAATCTAGGATACATTCATCTGGAATATAGCAGGGAAGCAGATCCAGAAATCCTCAGCTGCCTTTCTTATGGGGGAGCTCATAAAGCACAAGGATGATGACAGGCTACTGAAATTTAAGCAACCAAGAACAGGGAAGATATTTTATTCAATAGCTGGAATAAAATTTCATGTCCCAGAGATTTCAAGGAGCACAAACAAGGGAGATGAACGAAGACTGATTTTCTTTTTTCTAAGTAAATGGACAGGTCTGGGGCTGGTTTTTAGGTTGTGTCTGTACTATCAGAGGCACATCCACATTTCCTCTCCTAAAGCCAGCCAGAAGTGTGACTCCTCCAGCAGCTGGGGTTACAACCCTTCAGCAGGCAGGGCTGGGGCAGCTCTGCTCCTCCTCACTGACACAGGGCTGCTCCAAAGGGCTTTGTGGGACCAGCTTGGGTGTCTGCCTCAGGAGGAGATGAATCACACCTTGCAAGTGCTGATTTCTCTCTCTTATCTCTCAGAGGAGCCTAAGGTGCCTAGTTCAGATCCAGACGTTTACACAGATGAATCACACCCTCAAGGCCATGGAGAAAATAATGAAAACCTGCAAGCCTGGGCCCAAATCTCTCGAGTCATCTTGAATAATTCTATTATTTTACTGAATAGAATGATCCAATGTCTTTAAATTGCTTCATGCTTTGCTGGTAGAAAATGAAGATAAATAAATTCTCTCCCGGAACAAACCCTCGCTTTACTTTTTCCTGATGCAGCACAGGCAATGGTGTTCCTTTCAGTATGTCCCTTCCTTAGATATCCTTTTTTATTTCCTAAATAAGCACAGAATTCTCCTCTGTGTACAGCCTCCAGAGCTCCTCCTGCCTTCCTCAGAGCAGGAATCCCGGAGATTACCAGATCACAGGCACTTTTACACCATCTGTGCTTCATTCAACATCTCCAAGGGTGTTGATGTTTCCCAAGCCCTCAACGGCTTCTGCAGATTCTCCTGTCCTTTGAAATGCCGGTGCTCAAGAGGGAGATTCTTACCCCAGAACTCTCCCCCCTCTGAGATATAATGGTGGAGGTACACCATGACAGGGAAAGCCTCATTCTCCCAGCAGATCAGCCTCAGTGTGTTATCCCCTGGGAATTCAAATCCACCGTGCTGGATGTCCTAAATTAATGCATGGTGGAGTCATTTGAAAACGGGGAAAGGAGGGTAGAAAAGGAAAGTATGGAAAATGTGGGTTTGGGAGCAGGTCGGGATTGATGCAGCCCTTCCCATTTCCTCTTTGGTTATCTCTTTGCTTGCTCCCTGTAAGTGAATCACCCTGGTAATGCCTCCTGATCTCTCCAAGCAGGGACCATCCATTTTTTTTAGTGGAGCATTTTGCACAGAAAGTCCAGCTCTGATCGAGTGCTGCACTGGCTGCCATAACAATAAATTCCCATTACAAGAAGCAAGAACTATTTTTGTATGCATCCCCTTTGCAGAAAGGCATAAACCGAATTCTGACTTCAAAGG
This sequence comes from Agelaius phoeniceus, assembly GCF_051311805.1. Taxonomy (NCBI): domain Eukaryota; kingdom Metazoa; phylum Chordata; class Aves; order Passeriformes; family Icteridae; genus Agelaius; species Agelaius phoeniceus. The sequence continues at coordinate 831,068 of NC_135289.1, forward strand.
AGATATCTTTGTTCAAAATGCAATGCTCAGAAATACTCTGCAGTCAATTATTTGCAATTAGAATGAAAAGAGAAACCCCCATCCCAAAACTGCCTGTAATTACAAACGATCCTTTCATGAAGTATAAATCCAGTCATTAAGGAGTTTCAAAAGTTTTAATTCAGTGGGCAATTAAAAAGAAGAATGTCGGGTGTTGAGACAGAGAACAATGCCCTGGTGAGCTCGGGGTCCTGAGGTATCAATTGGACTTTTAGCAGGAAGATTTTCCTATTGATCCCCGTGGTTTAGGAGGCAATTCCTCAGCACGGGATCGTTACCAGCCCTTCTCTGCTGAGCCACGCTGCCACTGGGGTCGGTAGGAGCAAACTGAGGGTCAGCCTTGGCCTGGCAGCCCCAAAATCTCCTCCCAAAGAGCTGCTGGCACCAGCACAACATCCCCGTGTTTCCATCAGTCAGGCCTTGTCCTTTTCCCAGAAAGTGCATCATCTAAGTGGTAATCCAGGCTCCCTGAGGAATAATTTTCACGTTTGTTCACATCCTCAGGATGAAGCCAGAATGGAAACCATAGATCTTAATCCTCTCCCCCGGTTTGTGAAGTTGGGAGGAGGGAGGGAGGTTTTTGGAACGCTCATATTTTGAAATTGGGACTCAAATTTATTGCCTTCATTGCTTAAGGAAGGCCTGTTCCTTTCTGGATATTTATTGTCCTTGGTGATGCCTTAGTGTGAGTTCCCTGGCAGCTGCTTCGGGAGGAGGTGTGAGGTGGATCCATAAGGTTCCCAGATTTCTCCCAGCCATGTGATAGGTATTTGTTGTTTGGCTGCGTGGTTGGGAAGGCTGCATCCCGTATTCCTGACAATCTGTGCCCTGCATATGCTCCCGGCCATGTGGGGAGGTGCCACCCGAGGGGTGAGCCAGAGAGGAAGCAGAAATGTGCTCCGAGGAGAGATGGTTTCAATTGAAAAGATTGAAAACCAAATCCCACCGAACATCCAGCCGTAATCTGCTCCCTCCGAGAGGAGGGAAGAGGAACCAGCAGCTTCACAATCCTTTGTGGGGTCCTGTGCCACTGCCTGAGGGGGTGATGGACGCCAGGGCTCGAAAAAAGCTTGAATGAAAAGAGGGAAAGCAGAGCTCTGTGGAGTTTGCATTTCAACCACCCGATGGAAACACTTAAGCTGCTTTTGATTTGGTTCAGTCACTGATCGAGTCTGATAAGCCAAATTCAGGGATACTCAGGTGTGTGGCCATGAAGGAGGAGCTGCAATTTTTCTGCCCTGAGATCATCTCCTGCATTTTTCTGCAGGCACAGCACTAAAAAGAGTATTGGGGGTTTTTTTGTTTGTTTGTTTGGGGGTTTTTTGTTTTTTTTTTATTATTTGCCATTTCAGTGTCATTCAAGGTTTTATTTTTAGATGCTCCTTCAACCAGAAAGAGCCACGCACAATTCCCTCAGTGGTAACTCCCTGTTTTTCCCCGGAGCACGGAATATCTGAGTGTCTCCAACATGCACAGAGTGTCACCTGTTTCCAAATGTAAGGACAGCACTGGCATCACCTGCAATCCCATTGTCAGGGTACTGAACAATCCAAGCTTCCAGAGCTTCGGATGGAGCTGCCCATTGTTAGAGTATCCCAACATTGGGACACACTCCTTTTCCAGCCTGGGCTGTTCACTGCTGCTTAAATTTGGGATCTCTGGTGCCTCCTGACTCTGTTCTTGGGAAAGCTTCCCTTCAGGTGCTTGGCTGCTTTGGAGGAAAGAGCCCTGCTGGGGCTTTGTTCGAGGAGCGCACGGAAAGCCCGGGATCTCGTGTAAAATCTCTGTCTTTTCTCCATTTCCCTATTTGGCAATGCAGTTTTCCCAGGTTTTCTGCCTTTCCACCCTCCCCCACTGCCTCTCCCCTTCCCTAACACAGGTAACCACACATTTTGATGGAGGTTTAATCTCCTTCCTTCCTTCCTTTGCAAACCCACCTCCTCCCCTGCCCCAGGCGCTCTGTCAACTCAAACGCATCGCAAATCAACCTGACAGTGGAGATCTCCCCTTGAGCAACAGCGCTGGGAGTTTGCTGCTGCTGATCCTCAGATAGGGAGGGTGGGGTGCACTTTCCACATAAAACCCAGTCGCAGCTAAATGAAAGTAAATTTCCATTCCCCATTCCCTTTGTTGCCAGCTTGGGCTGTCAGCGAAGCGGATCCACAACCCCGGGAGGATGCACAGGATGGGGGACACAGCCAGGGCAGAGCTGCAGGGACAGTCCTGGTGCTGTTTGTCACCTTCCCTGGCATTTTTCTGGGATGTTGAGCTGAGAACTGGGGCTACTCCAAACAGCTGAGCTCAACTGCACAGACCAGCCGTTACCTGTGATGGCAAAATGGAATGTGAGAGTGATTCCACTTCAAGACAGTGGAAAAAATGTCCAAGAGAACAACCTAAGAAGTCGTGTAATTTTATTTTTCACTCTTTTCTCCATGTTAGAAGCATGGGGAAGTCACAAACGTGCTGCTGAGTCCTGCCAGAAACACAAACCAGAGCAGCTCTCTTGTTCTGTAGGACCTAAATCAGCTGCACTGATCTGGGACAAAGGGCTTGTCCTCTGTTCAAGAAAAAAACCCCTAAATCTTATAGGTACAGTATTAGACTACTGCAGAGGGAAAGGCTAAGAACTGGTCCCAGCTTGTGCTGCTTTTCCAGGGCTTTCCAGGCTGGTGGGAGGAGGAAGCTCCTGGATTCTCATGAGAACAGAGCACTAGGAAAATGTGAACGTTAACTTCCAATCCTTAGAAGCCTGGCTGTTACCTTCAGCTGGTGAGAGTGCTTGCAGAACTATTTGCTAACTCAGCTGAAGTCAGAGAAAGCCCTCTGATTTTGTGTTTGAGCACAAAGAACAGTTTGTTTTTCAAGACAGGGTTTGTTTTTCAGAATGCATCACCAGCAATGCACAGCTTCAGAAGAAATGGCTCCTGTTGGTAGCAACAAAACAGTTCAGAGTCAGAAACAGGAGGGAGAGAGACAGAAAGGGAGAAGAGGCCACTCTGGGTCGTCCTCAGATGATCAAAGCTCCGTGAGAGTCTCTGAACCTGGAAGAGCCCGAGCAGGCATTGCCACATCCACTGCTGAGCCCCTGCCTTGGGAGGCTCAGGGACTCCAAGTGCCCAACCCCAGGTGCTGCCACTCGGGGATGTGGAGCTCTCCATTATCTGCACTCAGGCAGGAGCTGAGCCCTTACCTTGCGTGATTTATTAGTTTTATAAAATGCAGAGTCTTTAATGTTCGGTGCTTGGAGCACACTGTAATTTTAGCTGCATCATTACAGTTGTTGACCAATGTAAGAATTATCTTCAAAGGCTTGGAGTTCCTCTGAGCAAGCTCTCCCATTCCAAAGGCCAAGTCAAAGGAATCCAGGAAGGTCTGTTCTTTCAAGGAAAGACGTGTCACAGGTCGAATGTGCAGGAATGTTCTGGAAACACCACATTCAGCAGGAGCCCTGGAGAAAGCACAGGGGTTTTTTCCTTTCTCAGAGCTGTGATCAGTACAGCCCACAACACATCATTTCAGTGTCTGAGAAAGGAGTTATTAGCCTCAAGATCCTGGAGTGGCAGCTGCTGGGAGAGCACCCACCAGCACCAGAGCCTTTGCTAAACTCCCTGCTCTGTGTGGGCTGGGCTGGCAGCCCCGTGCAGGGGTCTGAGCCAGCACAGGGACATTTGTGCTCCTTGTCCCTGCCTGGCCTCTCCTCCAGCGCACTTCGCCTCCAGGAGGGGGCACAGGGAGAGCCATTCCCACCAGAATTACTGCATTTAAACTCATTTTTGGAAATTGTCTGGGCACAGCCTGCTGCAGAAATGAGATGGCACAGAACTGATTAAATAATGTTTATGCAAATACAAAAGTTGTCAGGGCGTTGTTTTCTGAGCCTTCAAGATCCAGCTTGTCAGAGGCTCCTGGCTCAGAGTCAGCTTTCCTGAGCTGGGCTGAGCCAGTAGGAGCTTGATTTGGGGTGGGCAATTGCCAGGGCCCTGCAGAGCCTTTCCCCAGTGAGGAGAGCATCTCCTCAGCCATGGTGGGGCCTCAGGCTCCCCTCCCACACCTGCAGGAGGGACAGCCCTGGTGTCACCCTCACCTCACCTCTCACCTGCCCTGCCCACAGGGCTGCTCAGACAGGAGGAGCTGCCCCACTGTGGTGTCACTGCACTTGGGGCCACCCTGTGCTCAGGGTCGGTTCCTGGAGGAGTGCTGGCATTGCTGGAGCTGGGATGAGCAGGGAATTACGGACAGGTGTTTGCACAGGTTCCTGCTGAGAGGGCTTCAGGGGCCTTGGGGTAAATGGGGTGATACCAGGAACAGCTCCCAAAGAGATTTCAGCGGATTTCTAACCAGGTGAAAGGTGTTGGGTTGAATGTTAGAGGAAATATTAACAAATCCTGCCAGAACACCTCTGTCACAGCCCAGTGCTTTTCCCATTCCGTGCTCTTTGGTGCATTCTGGACTGGCAGGCAGGTGACTCCCAGTTCACAAACAGCACGAGAGCCACGGGTGCCATTACTCATCAGGGGAAATATTTGTGCAACTGCTCAGCTCTGAGCATGTATTTGCCTGTGTTTTCGTGGGGCTTTGTCTGTTACTCTTTGCAACACGAGCCCGTTTGTGCAAGGGCTCCAGGAGATGTTCAGGAGCCGCTGGGACTCGTGGGGGCACTGGAGCCCATTCCAGGCCTTCTCTTGAGCAAATGTTTGCAGATCCTTTCCTGCAGTGTTTGCCCAGTCCTGGCCTGAGCTTCATTAGCTCAGCAGATCCCTTTCCCTGCTCCAGTACCTCGCTGGCCAGCTGGAAGCACGGGATATCTTGGTGTGGTGCTTTCCAGGGGACTCTGGGGAAAGCCATTCACTGGCTGATAAGAAACAGAGAGTGTAAAAACCTCCTGGTGCTGTCTGTGCTGATCAGCCCCTCTCCGGGGGTGACTTCTGCTGCTTCTGCCAAGAGCAGCTGGCTCCTTCTGAAATGCAGTTGGAATTTACAGGGCTGAGTCAACTCCTGTAGGTTTATATGGATTTTATTTTACACCCAATCCATTGCTGGTGGTGTAACAGACCTGGAGTGACATCAGTGTGAGCAGAGAGACACTGGCAACCTCCCAGTGACAAATGGGAGGGTTTGTGCAACTTGGTGGGATAAAAAGCAGCTCCTGCTGCTGAAGGGGTGATTGGGGAGCACCCTGTAGGGCCATAAAGGGAACTGAAGAGCAGAGAGCCCTTCACCCGTGCTGCCCAGAGATCAGCGTTGGGCATTTCTGGTTCCACCTGGAAAACTCAAATCAGAAATCACCTCCAGAGCTGCTCTTTGCCGTTTTTCAGTGGCTTTGCCTCGGGTGGCCGCTGGGGAGGCAGAGTGGCCCAGGGCTGGGAGCTGAGCTCACCCCACCCCACTGGCACAAGTCCCTGCTGGTGCTGGGTCTGGGTTTGCCACGCTGAGGATGAGATCAGAACGTTCCTGGTGCCAGAACAGATCGTGGCACTGACTGTACCGAGGTTCTGATGGGTGGGCTCACCCACAAACCCCCAAATATCCCTTCCACAGGTGCATCTCCTGTAAGCCCATTTAGCAGCACAGCAGTGGGATTGCCCTGCTCAATCTTTGTGTGTTTTTACTGCTCTGAGGAGCACTTCTGTGATGCCAGGAGAATTTTATCTCACCATTTTTCTATGGAATGAAAAACGTGCATTTCAGGCGAACATTTGAATTAGTTTAGAACTGGATAAATCAGGAAAGTGGAGCATAGTTTGCACCGTCATTTATATTTGGGTTTTTTAAATGAATCATTATGGTTTGGGCCAGTAGTGGAAACAAATCATTCCGGGCTGTGTTATTTTGTGCAGGTAAAACTCCTCAGTGGGAATCAGAGTTCAGGATTCAGCTGGGATGGTGCTGAATCTCTGCCTGCATTTGAATCTCCCGTGCTCCCCACTAAATACCCGGTTCAGACTGAGGCTTCCGGCTCTGGCCCCCGTGTGCCTTCCCAAATCCCTTTCATCTCCTGCACTCGGGAGCCCAATGGCTCGGGGCGCTTTAATTAAGCGAAATGAAAGGCGATGATTTCCATAAATAGAAGAACTTCCAAGAGCAGCCCCGGGCCCAGCCCGGCCACCCACCCCGAGGTGCCCCAGAACCCACCCGGCACATCTGGGAGCCGAGCTGGGCTTGAACTTTACCCGGCGATGCTGCTGATAGGGAAGCGCATCCCGGCGGTGCTGCTGATAAGGAACCGCAGCCCGGAGCCTGCCGGGGCCTCGGAGCAGCGGGGATGGAGCTCTGATCCCCGAACCCGGCCCAGGAGGCTTCCCCTGGCCGGCTCGGGGATGCTGAGCGGAGACAGACCCCTAGTGGAGCGCCAGGAGCTGCCCAGCCTCGCTCCTGCCGCTCGTATTCAGGGATTTGTTTGTTTGAAGGGAGGGAAAGCAGGATCTGAGCGCTGATCCTTATCTGCCTGCTGCTTTCCTTTGGTCCTGACTCGCCCCGAGCGGTTCTGGAGCTTTATCGTGGGAACCCTGCGCTGAAATTCGGGGATATTTTCATAGGAATGCAGATTCCCTCTCTGGAAACCTGATGGAACTCGGCATTGCCACTGAAATCCAGTTGTGCAAACTCACAACTTCATCTGTGCTCAGGAAGGGAGGTTAGAAATGGCTTAAAACTCACAACTTCATCTGTGCTCAGGAAGGGAGGTTAGAAATGGCTTAAAACTCACAGCTTCATCTGTGCTGAGGAACGGAGGTTAGAAATGGCTTAGACAGAGAGAAATGGGATCAGCTGGGAGCCACCAGAACTGAGGGATAATTCCAGAGGGAGAGCTCTCCAGGAATTGTCCGGCAGGAGGAAACAGAGAAAGCTTCTTGTGCAGTTTGGCTGCCCCTGGTTCTGTCCTGTCCAGCGCATCTGCCCCCAGAAATGGACACCAGGAGTTCTCCGAGTGGAAAAATCCGATTTTCACATCAGCAGCTCCGGAGCCCCAGAGCGAGGGTGGGATTTTGGGCAGCCAGCAGAGCCTCCCTGGCCTCCTCCCAGCTGCCAAATTAAACTGTGTCAGCTCTGCCCCCCAGACCCGCCCTGGCTGCCCTTGGCACAGCAGAGTTTGCCCTCGGAGCCCGGGATCCTTTGCTGATGGTGCTGAATCTGGCAAAGGGTGCTCCCCCCTCGTCGTGCAGAACCCCAGACACTTTCACCCCCGTGCTGTGGGAGGGTTCCTGGGCTGCCATCTGCTCCGAACACGGAGAACTCCTGCATCTGGAGGGATTCACGGAGGTTGTCTCAGGGAAAGGGAGGAAAGCATGCAAGGGATAAATCAAGCCCAGAGATGTGCAATCAGGGCTGCAATTAAAGCATCATGATGGCATCAAAATCCTGAACTTAAGACAAAATCAAAGCAGTTGGTAGCACAATTGCAGGACATTAATTTTGTTGCCAGTGGTTATTCCTTGGTGCATTTTTCTTCAGTGAATTGAATCACAACTAATTGCACAGTAATCACCCAGGCCCCAAGTTCAGATAATGTTGCCTTCCTAATACTTTATAGAAATGCTGAATCCATTCACTATCTTCAAACGAGATTATTTTTTTAAATTAGCAGGATCTTAGCAAGCCATTACAGACACCATTCATGGGAACTTTCCTGTTTGCTTAACACTGCAAAGGGAAAATTCTTTTCAATCAATTCCAGTGCTGATAGGGTTTGCAGTTTGCTTTCAAAGTCTGAGAATAAACAGAATTTTCTGACAGGTGAGCAAGCCTGTCTTTGCTTAAGTCATAATTTCCTTTCTGGTGTTTTTAGGAGGCTCCAAGTTCCCTTGGACATACATCTATTGATGCATTTATAGAGAAATAATCTATAGAGACACATCTATTGATGCATCTATAGAGATACAGAGATCACCTATAGAGATACATCTATTGATGTAGCTATAGAGCTATAATCTATAGAGACACATCTATTGATGCATCTATAGAGATACAGAGATCATCTATAGAGATACATCTATTGATGTACCTATAGAGATATAATCTATAGAGATTCATCTATTGATGTACCTATAGAGAAATAATCTATAGAGATACATCTCTTGATGCACCTCATTGAGCTTTAGGTGCAGGGAAACTTCTGCAGATCTGCCTTGGCTTTCCCTTGGTGCCTTTGCCTAAGAGCCAGCATGGCACCACCCAGCTGGACTTCACTCCCTCCTGAAAATGCCCCTTTTCAAAAACTCCTGATGAGCCACCCCAGCATTTCCTTCAGGATGGGAGCCCTGCTCTCCCCATCCCACCCCAGGGAGGGAGACTGGAATTTATCTCTACGGCAACTCCAAAGTGCTCCCAAAAACCAGGGAATAGGGTGGGATCAGTGGATGAGGAATAAACAAAATACTGTGCTGATGTGCTGTGGAAGAATGGATTTGTAGGTGATGACAATCCTAAAATATCTTTATGTAATAATGAAAACTTCATTATCCAGCCCTCTGCCAAAGTGTTGCCGTGGGCCTGCTGCAAGTCCCTGGGCAGATCTTTCATTTTGACAGAAATTGTGGATTGCAGAGCAGAGCTCTGGTGGAGGGGAGGCTGGGGCCTGCCCTGGCTGTCCAGGGGAAGGAGGCACCACTGCTGGCAGGGCTCCTGGACCCTCATCACTGACAGCATTAAGAACCAAGGAGTATGGAAGATTTTCTCCTGTCTGAGCACTGGGGACGAATTAAGTGATAAAGTGTTTACCAGAGTTTTATTATTTTATTGAAAAGTAATTAATCTTTATTACAGTGATGCTATTATGTGTCACATCATTAAGGAAGCAATGCATGGAGACCCTAAAGCCAATTTGGAGATGCAGCTCTCAGAACACAGAGTTTGTTTGTATTGCAGGTGTTGGAGCACCCTCTGTGCTCTGGGACCTCCAGAAAGGTTTTGTCTGGGAGGTTTCAGAGCTGCTGAGGTAAATCCAGGCTGTGCTCAGCTCACAGCTCACAGCTCACAGCTCACAGCTCACAGTGTGCTGGGGCTCCTGGCTGTGCCCATCCCTATGTCCAGGGGTGTCCAGGCTGCTCCTGGGATCAGATCCATGATCCTGGGCAATCCCAGCTGGGCTTCCTCCCCAGCCACCCCAAACCAGTGGTTAAATCACTGAGAGACAATTCCCACCTGGGCTCCTCAGCAGCCCAGACACGCAGTGAGGCTGGGAAAATCCATTTATTCCTTAATTCCCGTGGCTCTGTGGGACTCCTGGTGCCACAGGCTGGGGTTGGCTCTGCATCCTGGGCTCAGGCAGAGCCAGACCCAGCCCAGGGAGCTGCAGGAAGCCTGGCCAGACATGGATTTGTGGGTGTGCAAAGCACCTGGAGCTGGACAGGCTCCTTCAGGAAGGGAGGACAGGGGATGTTCACAGGGATGATTTCACAGCAAATCTGTCGGTGCTGGGGCTTGTGTACACTCAGGTAAATGAGCTTCAGCCAATTTACTTAAAACTACCCCGGTAAAATGCTTGTGTAAATGACTGAAATTAATGTAATATCACTTAAACATATGAATATAAATATTAGTCTGTTAAATATTATAATGTATTAACTTTATCCCTACACAGACAGCCTCTGAATGTAAAGCAAATACTTTTTAATCCACTTTGAGAGTGTCCAGGCTGAGAATTTCAGCTCTATTAAACCACAGCAGTGGCAGCAAAGCAAATGCCAGGATAATTCCATTGACTTTCTTCACTTTTATTAAGTTACTCCCATTTCTGACAACCCTGCTTAGAGGCAAACCAGAGCAAGAGCCAGGTGTGTGCTGTGGGGCCGGGCAGGACATCCTGGGGGGGGTTTGTTGTCACTTCTGTCCCCCCAGGAAACCCCAGTGGCACTGGGGATGAGCCTCAGAATCCGCTGCACCCTTGGGAGCAAAGAGCTGCCAGGAGGGCCCTGCTCAGCCTTCAGACACAACAATCCCCCCACAATGGAGCACAAAGCACTGAGAGGAACAGGCTGCTCCCAGTGCCTGCTGAATCAACGGGCTGTGAAGAGACTGAGGTGATAAAGCGGCTGTGCTCAGGGCTCATTTTATGCAATATAATATGTTCATAGGATTAGTCTATTTAAAAATAATTTTAATCAAACTTTTTAAAATGCAAAGCCGTTCTGCACTACTCATTTTCAATATATGCCTTAAAACAGATGAGGGAGGCAGAACCTGATCCTTATTATCCATGCATAAATTTAAACAATATCATCAACCCTGTATTGACTGCTGACTAATGTGCTTATTAATTAATAGATATCTTTGTGCTAAATACATTTTTCAGAGCTGTTCTGGGACCATTTAATAAGATAAATGGGGAGTTGCAGCACAGTACTTTGTCATTGAACGTTGAAGTTTTATCAGGAAGGCCTGGAGAGCCCTGCCTGGGGTGGCTCCTTGCTGGAGCGAGCCACACGATGGCCACGTCCCAAAAAGGGAGGTGCAGGGCTGGAGCTGGGGCTCACATCAGCTTCTGTTCAGAAGGGAGAAGAGCTCTCTCTGTTTTCTGAATTAGCCCAGGGTCAGGAGGGGAGCTGGGGGTGCTGCTGTGGTTTAATGAAATCCCAGATTTACAAACACCACTGAAGGGCTTGGGCAGAGAGGGACTGAGCTGAGCGTGCAGAGGAAACAGCCACCAAAAATCACCCAAACCCCTCCTGCTGTGGATCCTCTCCTCCCTCCTGCTCCTGCCCCCAGAGCTGCTGGAAGTCACTGTGACACTGCTGTCCCTCAGGGAGGGGACATCAGCCCAGTCTGGAGTCCCTGCAGGGAGGGGACATCAGCCCAGTGTGGGATATGTGTCCCTGCAGGGAGAGGACATCAGCCCAGTGTGGGATATGTGACCCTGCAGGGAGGGGACATCAGCCCAGTGTGGGATATGTGACCCTGCAGGGAGGGGACATCACCCCAGTCTGGAATATCTGCAGGGAGGGGACATCAGCCCAGTCTGGAATATCTGTCCCTGCAGGGAGGGGACATCAGCCCAGTGTGGGATATGTGACCCTGCATGGAGGGGACATCAGCCCAGTCTGGAATATCTGACCCTGCATGGAGGGGACATCAGCCCAGTGTGGAATCTGCCCCCCAGTCTGGAATCTGCCCCCCAGTCTGGAATATCTGTCCCTGCAGGGAGGGGACATCAGCCTAGTCTGAAATATCTGTTCCTGTATGGAGGGGACATCAGCCCAGTCTGGAATATCTGACCCTTCAGGGAGGGGACATCACCCCAGTGTGGAACATCTGATCCTGCAGGGAGGGGAGAGCCCCCCAGTCTGGAATATCTGATCCTGCAGGGAGGGGACTTCAGCCCAGTCTGGAATCTGTCCCCCCAGTCTGGAATCTGCCCCCCAGTCTGGAATCTGTCCCCCCAGTCTGGAATCTGCCCCCCAGTCTGGAATCTGCCCCCCAGTCTGGAGGCCAGCCCAGTTCTCTCCATGCCCCCATACCAGTGCCAATGCCCTGCCCTGGCAGTGCCACCCCTGGGCAGCCACAGCCACTCCTGATTTCCATGCCAGCCCCGCTGCCCTGCCCCTGGCAGCCCCTGCCATCAGCAGGAATCATTCCCAGGGCTTGAACACCGCCGAGGATCAGCCTGTACATATTTAAAATAAATAGATGTGCACATAAAAAAAATTACCCCTATTATTACCCAAGGAGGCAGTGGGAGTACCAGGGGAACGGCTAAAGTAACAAAACTTGACACCAGTGATAATAAAAGAGGGAACTAAAGCAAAGAGATCACCCCAGTCTGCCCCGCTTCCAGTGCTTAATCAAAACTGACTTCTACTACTGCAGCTGCAAAAGAAATGTTTCAGGCCTGCCATTAATTTCCATACAATAACCCTCTAATGGGGGAGTTGCCGGGAGAGGAGGGCGATCAATCTGCTCTAATGACACACCAGAGACTCAGGGAAAATGCAAACTTGGAGCAATTTCATGGCAGGTGCAACCTTGGAAAGTACGGCCATTTTTCTGAGTTAATTTGTTCCCCTGATATGTTTGAAATCCATATTTGTATTTTAAAGGTCTAAAATGCAGGGTGATTAAAAAATATAAGCAGATTTTGGTAAGCTTTTCAAGCGTGGTAGGTGATCCATTAATGCCCCTCCTCGGAGCTAGGACAGCTGGATATCTTCTGTCATGTGTTGCCAAAAGGAAGGGAATAGGATTGTTTATTCCAGCATTCCCTTTTTGTCTTCAGCCTTCCCCCTTCCCTCCCCAGCCTGGTGCTCGTTTGTCTCCCAGCTGAATTGATCCCTAATACTGTAGGAAGTAATAATAGTAATAATGATGGTAACTACTGGCAGTAATAGTTATTATTCTGATTATTGTTAGCACTTACAGTGCTCTGTAATGATAATGATTATTATTGCTACAAGTTTTAAAACACATAAATGAATTAACTCAGTTCCTGCTACGCTTTGGGTGCTGGCAGCTCTCACACATCTGAAAATTCCAGCTGCAAATCTGAACAGGAATGAACACCCTGCCCCAGGAACAGGCACGGAGGCACAGAGCTCGTTTCCCTTTGGGTGTTCTCCTCAGTGAATATTTGGGTAAAACCTGGGGGGAGCAGGGGGCTCCAGGCCCCCCAGCACCCCCATCCCTCCCCTCACCTGCTGAAAGCCAATCCCACTCACCCTGATGGCTCCTTTGCCTTTCTCAGCACTCAACAACTCCAGCCAGCATCTTAAAAGTATTGAATTTTCAAGGGCTGGAAAGTGCAGGGGCTTTGCATGAGAATCGGGGCTGCTCTGCTCATTTCCCTTTGTCCTCCCCGTGCCCATCTGCATCCTCCTGTTCCTGCCTTTGTCAAGGCCCTCTGCAGTCACAGGCAATGTGGGCTTTCTTACATTAAAAGATGCTTTTTTGCATGAAAAATGCTTTTTTACATGAAAACTGCTTTTTTACATTAAAAATGCTTTTTGTACTCCAGCTGCATTTATGGGATGCTCGAGGCCTCTCTGCTGTGGCCATTGTTATGCTCTGGTTTAGATCCCGTTTTAAATACAAGCCCTTCTTTCCCACCTACCCCTGCTCAGGAATTCTGTTCCAGTTCCCTCCAAACTCCTCAGGGCTGAATCTCCCTCGCTTTACCCTGCTCCCCTCCTCAGCTCCCCTCAGCACGCTCAAATTCATAAGCAAAACCATTTATTGTCTCCATGAGATTGCAGAATTCCCCAAATTCAGTGATATCCTCTGGAGTTTGGTCTCCAGATGATGCAGTGAAGGTTCTGCTTCCCTCCCAGAGCATCCCCAGGTCAATTCATGGACTGCAGAGCTGCAGGGCCCACGGGCACCAGGGCACAGCCCCTTCCCCTGTGCTGGGAGCCTTTATCCCAGCTCCCACATCATGCCAAACCCTCTCCCTGTCCATCCCAAGCCAAGGACCTGCAAAAGGCAATTCAATTTCACAGGCCATAAACTTCTACATCCACTTCTTGCATTTCTCCCCTTTTTGTTTACGAGTTCAGAAAAATCTCTAAGCCTGCAATCTATATATATTTTTTTTTTCTTTTTTTTTTTGGCCTCTGAACACCCGTAGTGCAAAGCTGGGTTCCAACCACTTGTTCACTGAGGAAAACTTCAGCAAAAACTGGCTGAGTTTGCAGAGTGCCTTTGTGGAGTGGGTGGCAGGCAGAGAATTTGGGCTCTATTCCCATCAGAGGCAGCTCGTGGATGCAGGCAGAGGGAGCAGCCTTGGGACTCCTCTTCCCATCAATTCTTTAGCACTGCTCAATAACTCCTGGAGCCATCCAGCAGCAATAATGTTGGGTTTAAATCTTTGTCCATGGGAAGTGGTGGGTTTGAGAAAATCCAGATTTTCCCTCCTTTCTGCAGCCAGGGCTGTTGTTTTCCCTCGGAGTTTGCTCTTCTCTGTGCACCAACGAGCCCCAGCTTAAACACAGGCAAGCACTGTGACATTTCAGGAAGATGGAAGCAGAATAACTCATTTTGCCATCTGGACAGAAGTCCCGGCTCTAACAAGTCCGTGCCTTGCTCGTGTCATTACTCTTCACCTCTGCTCATAAACCTCCACCTAGGAAATAATGTAATTTAATTAGGCTGTGGAACGAGGCTGCTGCCGTCACACTCGGCTGGAGTGCAGCCCTTGGTAAATTCCATTGTCACCGGGGCTGGAGAGAACAAATGCTCCATGAGCAGCCTCAGCCCGGGGGCTCTGGGCACAGAGAGGGGAGCACAGCCCAAGGAGGGCACACAGACCCCAGAGCCACACAGGAATTCCTGAGCGAGCTCCTGTGGAACCCAGAACGGGGGAGATCCCAGGGATGTCCCTGCTGCGTCCTGGGGAGGGGACCTGAGGGCAGAGCAGGGCCAGCCTCCGGCAGCTCGGCCATGCCGGGGTTCCAGACACACCTGGGCACTTCTGACACAGGAACAGGAAGGTTCTGAGTGTGCAGAGCTCTGCAGGAGCCTCCCACACGTTCTGCTCTTGGCTCCATCCTCAGCACCGTCCCAGGTTTGCTTTTGGAGCCTCCACCTCTCCCAGGACCTGCTGGGTCATGGCAGCTCCACCAAACCCTCGGCTGGGTCATCCCTCCCCTTAAATGTTCCCATACCAGGAAAAAAGAGAAAGCAAAATCCTGAGGACACCTGAACCAATTGGAAAAAAAACCCCAGAACACAAATGAAGTCATCTTGGTTTGAAGTTCACAAATATTTTGGAAGGCAAATGGATGGGAAGAGTTTAGCCTGCAAACACTTATTTGTCATGCAGCCTGACTGCTGCTTTTCAACATGCTTTGATCCTCTGCAGTTTTTTTGGCCCAGGCATTAGATAATGCTTTAGAAGCCATTAGAAAAAATGGTGACAATTGAAATGCTTTGAAAAATGACAGTTTGATAGTCTAATAATAGCCCCTACACTGATCTGGAGAGGGTTTGCTGTTCTGTTTTTTGTGATATTCATTATGTACAGTGCATTTCAAAACGTCCTTTTCTCCCCAGTAAATAATTTAACCCTTTCCCGACCTGCAGCCCCAGCAATGTGGAGCACAGAGACGGAGATCAGTGCAGTTTACAGAGCTGTGCTCCAGAAAGAGCTGCTGGAAGGTGCAGAGCTGTTGAGAGGAGGGGAGATGGAGGAGGTGACAATACCTGTGCTCCTGGAGCAGGCTGGCCATGCCCAGCGAGGGCCCCATCCCTGCAGGCTCTCCAGGAGGGTTCCCCACAGGGAGAAAACACATCCTGGAGGGTGAGGTGGGAGCTCGCCTCTCATTGCAGAGCTTGTTTTTGCAAGATGTTATTTGGCAGCGATAAATGAGCAACTTTCAAGCCTCAGAAGTGATTAATTTCTCACTGGAGCTGTCTCTGAGCCTGTCACAGCCTGACAATCCTGACATAAGTGTCATTTATAATGTCACAAGTCTATTCCCCATAAATGTCATTACACAATTACTGTGAGGATGAGGAGAGCTTCACCGGGGGAAGAGCGTCTGGTATTAAGTCAATTACAGATCTTAATGTTATTGTTGGGTTGTCCCCCCTCATACAATTACTTTGTGTCTCACTCGCTCATTTTGTGCAAATTAGCAATTATTTATTGCAGTGATAGCAGCAGGTGGGGCTGGTGCCAGGGGAGCTCTGCACAGCTCCAGGGCTGATCTCAGGTGGGATCAGGAGCTCTGATACTGAACCCTCTGTCCCTGCACCCCCAGCTCCCCTCTGCCCCTCTCTGGAGGATCCAGCACCTGGGGGAGCTGATGGATCCTGTGGGCTCTGATAAAGGTGCCTCTGGAATGAGGGGCACTTTCTGTGCCCTGGAACAAAAGCAGCTCCTCCTTGTCACAAGGACAGAGGAGTTCAGCGAATTCCCCTGTGCCGCGCCTCAATTGTGCCTTGAAATCGGCATAAATGGAGCCTGCATTTGGCTGTAACAGGCTTGCATCCTCCTTGGCCCGGGCACAAACAGTTCCTGGGCTCGGTGCAGGGGGAGATTTGGATTTATTGTGCAGCCAAGGTGTGGGGAGGAGCAGGGCCAGCTCCCCTCCCTCTGGATACCTGCGGGAGCTGAGCCCTGGCTGTGAGTGCAGCCCAGCTCTGAGCTGGAATGGAGCCGCTCTCAGGAGCTCTGAGCCTCTCTGTGCCGGCCTTGGCAGAGAGCAGCACTGTGGCACCACAATCTGACTCACAGACAGGAAAACCTGGAGAGAGGCCAGGAATTTCCATGATAATCCTCCAGATTTGCACCAAGACAACCGAGATGAGGATCAGGCCTTTTAAATTGCTCCCTTTGCCTGTTTGCTATTCTGGGAAGCTATTGTTCTCAAAGGGACATCTTTAAAGCAAAAGCTGGAGAATAATTTATTTGCGAATAATTTATTCAGTGATTGATGGGAAAAGCTGCTGAATAAATAATTCACTGAATGCTAATGGAACATCAGAGATGGCCGAATAATGAAAATGTTTATTTGCAAATAATTTATTCAAAGAAAAATGCTGAAACGTATCAGCTCAATTATTCTTGGTGAATAATCCAGTCCCTCAGCCAGCCCACCGTGCCATGTCACACAGAGATGCTCTCCCAACAAAAGGAGGACTCCAGGTACACCTGCCCTGATCTGCTGCTCCCCAGCAGGAGCAGCCATGAGGAGAGGCTGGGGAGACTCCTCAAGCTGAGCTCAGGCTGAAGCTGAGCCCTGCCCCTGCACGTGGTGAGAGCTCCACATCCCCAGCCCCTTCCAGCCTGGGGAGAGTCCTGATCCTGCAGTTCTGGAATGTCCTGAGCCCTGTTCCTGCACGTGCTGGGAGCTCCACATCCCCAGCCCCTTCCAGCCTGGAGAGAGTCCTGATCCTGCAGTTCTGGAATCTCCTGAGCCCTGTCCCTGAACATGCTGGGAGCTCCACATCCCCAGCCTCTCCCAGCCTGATCTCTGAACCCTGAGCTCTGCACAGTTTATAAAGGCAGGGACTGGGGAGAGTCCTGACCCTGCAGTTCTGGGATGCCCTGAGCTGAAGGCACCCCCAGGGGTCAGAGTCCAGCCCCTGGCCCTGCACACACCCCAAAACCCCCCCTGGGCATCCCTGGATCCCTGTGCCCATTCCCTGGGGAGCCTGGGCAGTGCCAGCACCCTCTGGGGAAGAGCCTTGCCCAATACCCACCCCAAAAGCCCAGGCTTCACCCACAGGGTGACACTGCAGCCACGAGCTCTGAAGAGTTCAATCCTAAACCTGCGCTGATGGCAGCAAAAGGAAATAAATTCACAGAACTTTTGTCCCTGGTGTCCCTGGTGTGGCTGAGGTTTGGGGGGCCCAGGCAGGGACCCCTCCCAGGGCAGGGCCTGCAGGTCCTCAGCTGTTCCATTGCCAGAGGAGACCTCTCCTGCTTCCCTGCAGCTGTACAGTGGGGCTCAGGTGCTCCTGGAAAATTGAAGTGATTTTGTGATGATACTGGAGCTAATACCAGAAAAATCTAAATTACATTTTAAAAGGAATCTACCCTTTTATCTTTTAACCTTAGGCCTCTCCCTCTCATGCAGAAAAATCAATCTTGACTAATCTACTGACCAAGTAAAAGTGAAAAGGGGAACCCATATAATCATACACTTTATCTTCTTTAAATATTTTTTCTCCAGAAGAGGAACTCACATAAACACCCACTTTATCTTCTTTAAGGTATGTTTTACAGAGAAGCTCAGCAAAACATCCAAAGCTTCCTCATGCTCTGAGGAGAAAAGCCCATTGTCCTGAGAGGAGCCAAAGTGCTCCTGAGGGAGGCTGGGGAGGAGCAGTGAGGGATCCCTGGGCTGTGTGAGGGAATTGCAGCTCCCAGCTCTGCCCTCCTGGCAGTGGAATTCCCAAAACCACAACTGCAGGAATGGCCAAGGAGGGGCCAGGGGGAGCCAGGGGCACGGCAGCTGCTGGGGGTTGGGATCATCGCTTTATTTCTTTATTATTTATTTATTTCTTATAACTTATTTATTGTTTCTTTGTTATTTATCTGTTTTAAATGCCTGGCACTCACGGCAGGGAAAACTCCTTCAGCAGAATCCTTCTATGGGGAAAGGAGGCACTGTGGGCACCAGGGCAAAGCCCTGCCCAGACCCCTGGCTCTCAGAAATCCCCTTTTTCCCTCAGTTTTCTTCCTGTTCCTCTCCTCCAGCAGCTTTGCTTTGGGCAGGGAGGGTCACCAGGATGAACACAAGGCCTGGCAGCTGTGGAGCCCTGGGCTCTCTGCTCTGCCTGGGTGGACAGGGGAGCTCTGGGACAATAAAAGCCTTTGCCTTTTAGTTTTAGAAGTTTCCCAAAGTTCTGACCAGATGTGGGTCAAAGGTTTGTGGCTCAGACAGAGTCCGAGCCAGCTGGGCTGTGATTGGCCATTAATTAGAAACAACCACACGAGCCCAATCCCAGATGCACCTGTTGCATCCCACAGCACACATAACCATTGTTTGCATTTTGTTCTTGAGGCCTCTCAGCCTCTCAGGAGGAGCAATCCCAAGGCCAGGATTTCCCATCAAAGGTGACACTGCCCATCTGTGGCACTGCCCCAGGGCTGCTGGGGACTCCAGCCCTGGCAGAGGCACAGGAGGGCCCTGGGGCTGAGCTTTGGCCCCACAGCACCTGCAGCAAACTGGATTTTGGGCTCCATTTCCATCTTCACCCTGCCCTACCTGGATCTAAAAATAACAAATAACAGAGCTGTGCCAAGGGCCTGCTGCTCCATTTCCTTTGTGATTGCACCCAGGCGCAGCAGAGCCAGCTCAGGGCTGCTTTATTCTCCAAATTTCTGGTGTATTAGCACTGTCAGAATCCCTGATGTATCACCTTGCAGGGAGTCTAAAAGCTTGTCAGTGCCTTACTTTGCATTTTTGTTCTGGGTTCAAAGCTGAAGGCACAGCTGAACTGGAATCTTTTCTCCGGCTTGCTGAAAGAAACGTAAGAGAAATCTCATTTTTAAAAAGTGTGAAAGGACCATAAAAATAAGCCTTTCACTAAGCTGATCAACTCAGGCTCTGTATAGCAAAAAGGATTCAGAATGAGTAGCTGATAATACAGGCTTTGGTTTGTGGGAAATGAATTAGAGATGGTATTTGAAAGGACTATTTCATTTAGGTGTTTTGGTGGCATAAACCCAGCTACTACAGTTAGAGTGCAGCAAGCTTAAATATTATTTAAAAGTTAATTCATATTTTTAGCATATAATTTCTAATTAACTTGCTGTAGTTATCTTGTTAAATGTCAATTAAATCTGGGAGCATTTCTCACAGGTTTCCTGTATTCATAAAATGTAATTATCCAGCCATTGCTCATGTAGCCCTTATTATTGGTGTAATCTACAGCTTAATATATCTCTTACATACTAATTATACATTGCTAAGTGCTATATTGATAATCAGTAATTGATTTAGCACAAGCAATTGTTGTGTTACCTCCTGAAATGTCAACCTGAAGGATTGGGAATTAAAAGTTCTGGCCACAAGTTGTGCCTGGGGCTGAGCTTGGCTGCCAGCCTGGGCTGGTGCCAGGAGGGTCCCTGGGCTGGAGCTGTGCCCAGGGCTGGGGGCTCTGGGGGTGCCCAGGGTTTGTGCTGGAACAGGGAGGGTGAGAAATGAGGACAAACGGGGCTGGAAAGGAACCCAGCACAAAAATAAGGGAAGGGCAGGAGGAGACCGGAACAGTTTATCCCCAAAAATGCTTCTTTTGGAACCACAGAAATGCCAGGGTGGTTTGGGTTGGAGGGACCTTAAAAATCAGCTCATCCCACCCCTGCCATGGCAGGGACACCTTCCCTGTCCAGGAGCTCCCAGCCCTGTCCAGCCTGGCCTGGCATCCAGGGGCAGCTGCTCTGGGAATTCTATCCCAGGAGCTCCCCCCTCCAGGGGCAATTCCTGCCCCGTGTCCAACCCAAATCCCTTCTTCAGCTTCAGGCATTCCCTCTGCCCACCCCAGCTCCCTCTCCCTGGCTCCCCTCACCCCCTGCAGCATCTCCATCCTTCCTGAATCCCACTGGGTTTGTGCTGGTGCCAGAGCACAGCACGAGGTCTGGGCTCCTCCCTGCCCAGCTCTGTCCTCCTGGGGCTGTGTGGGGCTGCCTTGGCACCCACTGTGGGTTTCTCCTGTCACCTCTGCCCAGGCAGCACTAATTACAGCTCCACAATTAGCAGGAAATACCTGAAACCCCAATTAACTCTGATCTGTCACTGTGGTGGTCCAGATGATAAAAAGGGAGCAAAAACACAGAAAGAAAAAAAAATAACCAAACACAAAGAGAAGCTGAGAAGGCCTTAATTGGATTTGCACTGCCCAGCAGTGCCTTGGAGCAAACATTATCCCAAACATTATTCCCAGTGTCCCCCAGTCCCCCTGCCCCTCTCTGGGTGAGGTTTCCTGCTCCACCAGGGTGGTTTGGGGGTTGGACCCTGTCCCCTGCCCGTGGCAATGTTCCCCACTTGGGGTCACCAAATGTGGGGGTGTTTGAGGCTCCCAGGAGGGACGAGGGAAGAGATGAGGATCTGACTCCATGGTTCAGAAGGCTGGTTTATTATTTTATGATATAAGAAAATGATATACTAAAACGACACTGAAAGAATAGGAGGATTTCATCAGAAGGAAAGGAAAGGAAAGGAAAGGAAAGGAAAGAGGAAAGGAAAGGAAAGGAAAGAGGAAAGGAAAGAGGAAAGGAAAGGAAAGGAAAGGAAAGGAAAGGAAAGGAAAGGAAAGGAAAGGAAAGGAAAGGAAAGGAAAGGAAAGGAAAGGAAAGGAAAGGAAAGGGATGATAATAAAATCTTGTGACTGACCAGACAGTCTGAGACAGCCGGGCTGTGATTGGCCATGAATTAGAAACAACCAACATGGGCCAATCCCAGATGCACCTGTTGCATTCCACAGATAACCATGGTTTACATGGCATTTCTGGGGCCTCTCAGGAGAAAAATCCTAGCAAAAGGACTTTTCATAAAATGTGTTTGTGACAGCTGGGGACGTGTGAGTGATGCTGATGTTACCCAAACACTGCCCTGCCCTTCCCCTCTCAGCAGCAGCCTCTGCCTCTCCCCATCTGTGCCTCCCCCTTGCAGGAACAGGGGGGGTTTAATTTAATTGAAATTAAAGCTCCTTGTGCTCTGCTCCTTGGCTGCCGTGTGTGTCCTGAGGCAGCCAATTTGATGGATGTGGGAGATGGAATCAATGGGAGGGTGGATTGTCCTTAGGAGATCCCTTAATACCCCAGGAGAGCAGGCTGGGAACTCCAGGACTGAGGAAAGGGAAAATTACTGAGGGCAGGGCTCTTTGGAGGGCTGTTTGTGTGCACAGGGTGGGCAAACATTGAGATGTGGCAAACAGGGTCCAGGGGTTTGTGTGGCTTTAATTGAAACCGTTTGTAATCTTCATTCTCTTCAATGACACTTTTAATCTTCCTTGGGATCACACGGTGGGTTCTGCTGCACACTGAGTTCATAAAATATACAAAAATTCAGTGTTCTTTGGAGAAAATTCATTTTGAGTGATGGGGTGGGGATGGCAATTCAAATAACAGCTCTGAGTGATATAAAAATGAGCCCATTCTTCAGAATGTTAGAGCTCTGTGGCCACCTCCAGCTCATTTCCATTTTGCATGAAAACAAATTCTCCAATACTCAATGAAGGACTTGCTCATTTCTGAGGAACTTTTTTTTTTATTGATTCATTGAGCACAAACTTTTCTGGCTCTCTCAGAGCGTTCCCTGCCAGTGGGGGAATGAGTTTGCTCACAACTGTCCCTTGGTGCTGGTGCTTTCATAACCAGGGTTCATTAGAAATGAAAATGAATGGAATCAGGTGGGTTCCCTGAGCAATCAGGAGAGGCAGCACTGCTCTTTCTGAGGGGACAGCTCTGCTTCTCCCTGGGCTGGAGGAGCCTCCCCTGCCCTGTCCCTCTCAGGGACACTCCTGACTCTTGGTTGCTCCCATTTTTCTGTCGATTCTCTCTTTGTGTTCTCTTGGCCTCCTCTTTTTGACCTCAAGTTTTTCTTTTTCTGTCCAGCAGCTGCCCTGGCCCCGCTGCAGTGCTGGGATTTGCCCTGCCCGGGCTGGCTGTTCCTTGGTGTCCCT
The DNA here is from genome assembly GCF_051311805.1 of Agelaius phoeniceus. Lineage (NCBI taxonomy): Eukaryota > Metazoa > Chordata > Aves > Passeriformes > Icteridae > Agelaius > Agelaius phoeniceus. Next base: position 853,169 of record NC_135289.1, read on the forward strand.
TGGTGTCCCTTGGTGTCCCTGCACTCTGCTCCCTGCTCCCTGCCTGTCTCCTCCTCAGGAATATTCAGCAGGGCCCCCATTTCCTGCAGGATCCTCAGTTTTGGTGATTTTCTGTGCTCCCAGTGAAACCCATTGCAGTTTGCATGGTGGTGAGTGTGGGAGCTCCCCTGAGTCCTGGGGAGCCTCCTCATTCGCTGCAATTAAAATTCTGCCCTCGTTTCCTTTCAAAATGCTCCAGAATTCCTGCAAAAGCCTTTCCCAGGGCAGGGCTCTCCCCAGCAGCTCCTCAGCTGCAGCAGGAACCTGGAACCCAGGTGGGAGAGGAGACAGGGGAGCTTGGCCAGACTGGAGGGGAGGGAAGGGAATGGGGGTGTGGGGCTGGAATGGGAAGAGCAGCAAGAACAGCCAGGGTGAGGATGATGAAGATCAAACAGCCAAGATTAGAGCTCTAGGATTTCTCTCTCTGGAGCACATGGTGGAATTTTACCCAATTTGCAGTCCTGGCATTTGCCTTTCTGGTTTTTTTTGGGTTTTTTTTTTTTTTTTTAATATATGCCCATATATTCACCAAATTCTAGAAAGCAAAAAAAAAAAAGGAACTGGAAGTTCCACGGATTCAGTGTGCATAACACAAACGTGGTACCACACATTCCCTGTGAATATTTCAGGATGAAAAGGCAGAGAGAAATCAGATAAATGCATCAAAAGGAGTCAGCTGTCTGCCAAAGCTTGTTTTAAATATCAAATTGGAATATAATGCTATGCACAGTTTCCATATCAAATCAGGACTTTATTGGCAGGACTGGAAGGTGACGCAGCTCTGAGTCCTCCTACAGCCCTGGTAAGGGATGGAAGGATGAGAAATGGAATCAAAGCACTTTGGGGACCAGATGCGGGCTGAGATGGACGTTCCTGAGGCCCTGACAGGGGTTGGTGGCTCTGGTCTCTCCAAGGTGACACCTTGGGCCATGGGCTGGCCCTGCCTGTGCCCCTCGTGCACCCAGCAGTGGGCAGAGGGCTAGGGCAGCCCAGGTGTTTATTTGGGGTGTCCTGCACCCTCTGGAGCCCTGGTCTGATGTCTCAGATTGCCCAAAACCGCCGGAATTGTTCCCCCTCAGCAGCAGCGCTGGTGCCAGAGCAGAGGGGACATTTCCCAGGGCCCATGGGGCTGTTCTCTAAGCAAAGAGGCAGGAAGGGCAGCAGAGCAGAGGGGACATTTCCCAGGGCCCATGGGGCTGTTCTCTAAGCAAAGAGGCAGGAAGGGCAGCAGAGCAGCTGAGAGCAGCCTGGGGAGCAGGGCTGGGTGAACGCTGCTGCTGTGGCTCTGGAGCCATCGCACTGCAGAGCACAGGAGGAGCCTGGGCAGGCAGGGAAACCCGAGGCACCGAGGGACAGCAGAGGGGACCCCAGCAGGACCTGCCAGGGCAGAGGGGACCCCAGCAGGACCCACCAGGGCAGAGGGGACCCCAGCAGGACCCGCCAGGGCAGGAACTGGGGGCACCCTCTGGGGGATGTCCCCTCGTGGGGAGCCCAGAGAGGGCCCTGGCACCATCCCAGGCTGTTCTGTGCCCTGGCAGACAGAGATGAGCAGCTGGGGTGGTGATTTCTGAGTTCTGAGAGTGACAAGACAATTCCCACAAAAAGAGAGAATTTCCAAAGGCTCCCAGCACCAACCCCTGCTTCAGGTGCAGTCCAGGGCTCCTTTGGACAGGGGGGAAAGAGGAAGCAAATGGAAATATTTCTGTGCAGGCTGAAGATATATTGCTGTAATATTTCTGCTGCTCTGGTCTCTATTCCCTGCTGGCAGCCCCAGCTCCCCAGTAGCTCTGGGCTGTCTGTCAGAGCCTCCCTCCCTCTCACACGGAATATTTGTTAACTCCAACGATTTGAGGCAAACAGGGAGGTGCTGTGCTGGGGAAGGGATTTTCAATAACTGCCTGAGGCACCAGACATTTCGGAATCAAAATCTGGGAAGCAGAGTCATTATTTCTGTTGTTTTAGTGCCTGCTTTTATTCTCTTTCTTATTGACAAATGTTCCTGAACCCATCTTGCTGTGGGTGGTTTTCTTCACATTTGCACTTTACAGAGCCGTTAAAAAAGGAAAGAAGAAAGAAAAAGACTTTATTTAACCATGCTGGCAGCGTGTGCTCCTCCGTGCTCCCTCACCCTTTGCTGTCTCTTTTTTTGACTTCTGATCTATGGACAGAGACTGGAAATCTGCAGGAGTGGGAAGTGTCTGGGGGTAGAAGGGGCAATTTCTCTTCAGCTCCGTCCGGCAAATCAAAGAAATCCCCAAATCCACCTTGCTGCCACCTCGAGGTGTAAAATGTGTAAAACCCAGTGTAAAATCAGCTCTCAAAGGTTGGGCTCAATTACCTTGGAGCTCTTCCCCAGCCCTGGTGATTCCATGGTGGGGCTGTGGTTTTGTGGCACTCGTGTCGCTCACAGGTTGGGAAAACACGGAGCAAGTGAATGAAACGCTGTGAGAACAGCACTGGAGAGAAATAAAGGGGAGATGGCAGAGCTGGGGCTGCACAAGGCGTTGGTCCCAGGGACTGGGGGGCTCAGGTGCCTGCAGGGAATTCGTGGTTATTCATGGGCACGAGGGAGAAGCAAAAGGCTGGGCTGGGAGGCTCAGAGGAGCAGGAATGTTCCCTTCCAGGGCACAGGGAGAGCACTGGTGACTGCAGAGCTGAGATCCATCCCCTCGAGGGCCCCACAAATCAGCAGGACAGCGAGTGAGCTCTGGATGGGGACAGGGACAGAGAGCACTCCTGGGAGCGCGGCTGGAGAGCTCTGAGCAGGGCCTGGGCACCGAGAGCTCTTCAGGAGAGGCAGCATTTTTCATCAGCTCTCCTCGAGTTCTTGCTTAGACAGCCCTCTTAAGGCACCTCGCACGGCTGCAGCTGCTGCGGCAGAGCACGGGAGGCACCGGGAGAGTCCTGCAGGGAGCAGCAGGAGCCTGGCCTGGGCTTTGGGCACTGCTGAGCCCATGAGCCATCCCTGGGCTGGGCTTTGGTCACTGCTGAGCCCATCAACCATCCCTGGGCTGGGTTTGGTCACTGCTGAGCCCCTGGGCTGGGTTTGTCACTGCTGAGGGCACTGAGCCATCCCTGGGCTGGGTTTGGTCACTGCTGAGCCCATGAGCCATCCCTGGGCTGGGTTTGTCACTGCTGAGCCCATCAACCATCCCTGCCCTTGGTCACTGCTGAGCCCATGAGCCATCCCTGGGCTGGGCTTTGGTCACTGCTGAGCCCATCAACCATCCCTGCCCTTGGTCACTGCTGAGCCCATGAGCCATCCCTGGCCTGGGCTTTGGTCACTGCTGATCCCCTGGGCTGGGTTTGTCACTGCTGAGGGCACTGAGCCATCCCTGGGCTGGGTTTGTCACTGCTGAGCCCATCAACCATCCCTGGGCTGGGCTTTGGTCACTGCTGAGCCCATGAGCCATCCCTGGGCTGGGCTTTGGTCACTGCTGAGCCCATGAGCCATCCCCTGAGTTGGTCACTGCTGATCCCCTGGGCTGGGTTTGGTCACTGCTGAGGGCACTGAGCCATCCCTGGGCTGGGTTTGGTCACTGCTGAGCCCATGAGCCATCCCTGCCCTTGGTCACTGCTGATCCCCTAGGCTTTGGTCACTGCTGAGCCCATGAGCCATCCCTTGGGCTGGGTTTGTCACTGCTGATCCCCTGGGTTTGTCACTGCTGAGTCCATGAGCCATTCCTGGGTTTGGTCACTGCTCATCCCCTGGGTTTGTCACTGCTCATCCTCTGAGCTGGGTTTGATCACTGCTGAGGGCACTGAGCCATGCCCTGGGCTGGGTTTGTCACTGCTGATCCCCTGTGTTTGTCACTGCTGAGGGCATTGAGCCATCCCTGGGTTTGTCACTGCTGAGCCCATCCCATGCCAAGCCCCCTCCTTTGGGAATGCCCTTGGGATGGGGATCCCCTGCTCTAGGGAGGACCCAGGGGCAGCCCCACTCCTGTGAGGGGGGTTCAGGTCTCTGACCTGCCAGGGAAATGGGGAGGCAGCGCTGGGAGCAGCCCAGGGGCAGCAGGAGAGGCCCTTGGGCAGCCAGGGAAGGAGGTTTTGTGCCCAGACCTCTTGGGAACATTGGTGCTCTGCTCTGAAAGGGCAACATTTCCTTCATTATTACATTAATTAATTTATTTATTATTTATTTGCCTTTCATTCTTCATTGGCAGTACCAACAGACACTTGATAAAGTGTTGGTGTTTGTCTCCTCACAAATCCCAAACCTGGTTTGATCCATGGCAGAGGTGCAGGGGATTTTAGGAGCTGAACACACTGACTGTCACCCCCCTCCCATCTTTACAACAACATGAAAATGGAATCTGATAACAGAAACACTTCCAGGCCCTCAAGCCATCCCTTCCACTCGATAACCTCCAGATCAATCTATGCACCAATATTATTAATTGCAGCGTTTTATTTGCATTTTGAAGCCTGTTTGATTAAGCTGCCTTTTGCACTGCAGAGCTCAGCGTCTAGACTGACAAATCTGCACAGGAAAATTAAGGATATAAACTTGTTTACAGAGATTAGATGGAATCTTTGCCGTTCTCCACAGCCTCCCCAAACGAGCTGCAGCCCTGTGAGCACAAGGAAGGGAAGATTTTATCGAATTTCTCAGGCAGCAGAGCTCTGGCAGCCTGAGTCTGAACTCTGAAATTTCCCCTTCCCTGACAGGGGCCATAAATAACCACGAGTGTGCTGGGGATAGGGGATGGGATGGGATCCATGGGATGGGATGGGATGGGATGGGATGGGATCCATGGGATGGGATCCATGGGATGGGATCCATGGGATGGGATCCATGGGATGGGATGGGATCCATGGGATGGGATGGGATGGGATCCATGGGATGGGATGGGATGGGATGGGATGGGATGGGATCCATGGGATGGGATCCATGGGATGGGATGGGATGGGATGGGATGGGATGGGATGGGATCCATGGGATGGGATGGGATGGGATGGGATGGGATGGGATGGGATGGGATGGGATGGGATCCATGGGATGGGATGGGATGGGATGGGATGGGATGGGATGGGATGGGATGGGATGGGATGGGATGGGATCCATGGGATGGGATGGGATGGGATGGGATGGGATGGGATGGGATGGGATGGGATGGGGATGGGATCCATGGGATGGGATGGGATGGGATCCATGGGATGGGATGGAATCCATGGGATGGGATCCATGGGATGGGATCCATGGGATGGGATCCATGGGATGGGATGGGATCCATGGGATGGGGTCCATGGGATGGGATGGGATCCATGGGATGGGGTCCATGGGATGGGATGGATGGGATGGGATCCATGGGATGGGATGGGATGGGATCCATGGGATGGGATCCATGGGATGGGATGGGATCCATGGGATGGGATCCATGGGATGGGATCCATGGGATGGGATCCATGGGATGTTATGGGCTCAGGAGATCACCCAGTGCTGCAGGAGGCTGAAGGCTGGACAGGGCTTTGCCACAAGATTTGCCTTCAGTGGCACTGCTGGGTCAGAAAGAAGGATCTGCATGAACAGAGCTGCTTTTGGATCACATCCTGGTGCAGGCACTGGAAAGGAAGCAGGAAACAAGTTGTACCTCTTGTCTTCCTCCTTCAGTTCCAATTAATCTGGTTTGTGTTCAGCAAGAGCCTTTCCCACTTGTACTCACTCTGCAGCAGCCTTGCAACCACAGCTCCTTCTACATAAATCAATCTGTGTTTAATTTCAGCCCGCTCTGAATTTGACCAAACCCTCAGGAATTGGATATAAAAGCTCTACAAGAGCAGCTTTTCATCCGGATCAATTCTGAGGGCTGCAGGCAGCTATTCTGATGTGTAATCACTGCTCATGGAAAGTGGAAATGAAATTCTTTATTGTTTATGATGCAAATCAGACGACAAATTCAGAGTCATCTTGCTGCCTGCACTGTTCCCAGTTCTGGAAATTTAACTTGCAAGTTAAAAGTAGGAAAGTTTTCAGTACTGCAAGCAAGACTCTTATTTTAAAATATTCATTTTTAAATTATTTATCATTGAACATCCATATGGCTGTGGTGTAACAGGGCTACATTATCTATGGACAGCTAATAACTTTAATTGGGCTTTAACGAGGAAAATGCTTTTTCTGTGTGTGCAGCCACGTGATCCTGCACTGCTCCTCAGCCACACTGAATGGAAATGAGGGAGTTCTTCAGGGCAGCCAGCTTGGGTATCAGAGCTCATGGAGATCCCTGAGCTGGGGAGGATCAGAGATCTCTGAGCTGGGGTAGATCCAGAGATCCCTGTCCTGTGTTGGATCCAGAGATCCTGTGCTGGGTTATATCCAGAGATCCCTGTGCTGGGTTATATCCAGAGATCCCTGTGCTGGGTTATATCCAGAGATCCTGTGCTGGGTTATATCCAGAGATCTCTGAGCTGGGTTATATCCAGAGATCCTGTCCTGTGTTGGATCCAGAGATCCCTGTGCTGGGTTATATCCAGAGATCCCTGTGCTGGGTTATATCCAGAGATCTCTGTCCTGGGTTATATCCAGAGATCCTGTGCTGGGTTATATCCAGAGATCCCTGAGCTGGGTTATATCCAGGGATCCCTGTCCTGTGTTGGATCCAGAGCTCCTGTCCTGGGTTATATCCAGAGATCCTGTGCTGGGTTATATCCAGAGATCCCTGAGCTGGGTTATATCCAGAGATCCCTGTGCTGTGTTATATCCAGAGATCCTGTCCTGGGTTATATCCAGAGATCCTGTCCTGGGTTATATCCAGAGATCCTGTCCTGGGTTATATCCAGAGATCCTGTCCTGGGTTATATCCAGAGATCCTGTCCTGGGTTATATCCAGAGATCCTGAGCTGGGTTATATCCAGAGATCCCTGAGCTGGGTTATATCCAGAGATCCTGTCCTGGGCTATATCCAGAGCTCCCCCTCACCCCAGGCTTGTGGGACTGCCACGATTCCCCTGGAGCAGACACTGACGGCTGGGAGAGGCCCTGGCTGCAGAAAGCCCAAAATCCTCAGTTTGATCAGGAAATGGGGCAGGGTTTGGACCAAGAGGATCTTTAAAGTCCCCTCCAGCCCAAACCACCCTGTGACCCCATGAAATTCCACAATCCACTCTTGGGGGAGTTTTGCATTTCTTGATGAAGCTGAGGCTGGGGTTTAATTTCTTCCCAAGTCTCCTACCTGCTGGTGAATGAACCTCCAAAAGATTTCTGTCACTTTACAATGGGAGAGGAGACAGATTGCACCATTGCTCCAGCTTCCATTTCAATACCTGCCAATAGCACTTTGCAAATCCTGGAGTGTAAAGCTAAAAAAAAATAAAAAAGAGAAGTGTAGCTAACATGAGGTTAAAAAATGTCTTTAGTGTGTAAAATATGAAGCTGGATGACACATAGGCAGCTGCAGATGCACTAATTTGATTTCATGCCTTAGAATCAACTGTTCTCCTGCACTGAAGGCACATTTATCCCCATCTGCCAGGGAGGTTCCTTGTCCTTCCAGAGCTCCTCTGCTCCTGTCTCAGCCAGGTTTCCATCCCGTGCTCTGCTCACAGGGGCCACTTTGGGGCAGCCCTTTATTTCCTTTATTTCCCAGCCCACCTGTGCTTCTCACCAACTTACAACAAAAATCTGTTCCTTTTTTATCCCCCCTCCCCTTTATTTTCTCTCTCTTCCGAGTCTCGGGGTATTATTGTGGATTGGGAGAGACAGAACACAGGGGCTGAGTGTTTGAGCTTTAATCCTCGTAAGGCAGAGCCTGCAAAGCTGGGTTTGTGACACTGGAAATCACTGGGTTTGTGACACTGGGTGTGTGACACTGGGAACTGCAGGGTTTGTGACACTGGGACCTGGGTGTGTGACACTGGAACCACTGAATTTGTGACACTGGAACCTGGATTTTTGACACTGGGAGCCACTGGGTTTGTGACACTGGGAACCTGTGGAGGAGGTCACTGGGTGTGTGGCACTGGAACCACTGGATTTGTGACACTGGGACCACTGGCTTTGGAGCAGAGGGGAGCTGGGCACTGGGGAGGAGCTGGGATGGCTCCCAACAGCTTTGGGGGTGGTGGCCATGCTGGGGGGACACATGGGGGGACATGGCCAGGGAGGGTGGGCTTGGCACAGAACCAGCGAGGTGCCAGCAGTGATGGAGTGTCCTGAGCTGGAAGGGACCTGGATCCCTGCCTGGGAAGGGCTGGATCCTGCCCTGGATCCTGCCCTGGATCCTGTCCTGGATCCTGTCCTGGATCCTGCTCTGGATCCTGCCCTGGATCCCTGCTCTGGATCCTGCCCTGGATCCTGCCCTGGATCCTGCTCTGGATCCTGCTCTGGATCCCCACTCTGGATCCTGCCCTGGATCCGTTTTCTGGATCCTGCCCTGGATCCTGCCCTGGATCCTGTCCTGGATCCTGCCCTGGATCCTGCCCTGGATCCTGTCCTGGATCCTGTCCTGGATCCTGCCCTGGATCCTGCCCTGGATCCTGTCCTGGATCCTGCCCTGGATCCTGCTCTGGATCCTGTCCTGGATCCCTGCTCTGGATCCTGCCCTGGATCCTGCCCTGGATCCCTGCCCTGGATCTTGTTCTGGATCCCTGCCTTGGATCCTTGCCTGGGAAATGCAGGATCCCTGCCCCAGATCCCCATCCTGGATCCCAGGTGGGAAATTCAGGATCCCTGCCCTGGATCCCGGGTGCTCCCAGCTGCTCCCTGCAGCCCAGGCCCTGCAGGTGTCCCCAGGTGTCCCCAGGTGTCCCCAGGTGTCCCTGCAGGGCTCCCCTGCCCCAGCCAGGCTTTGCTTTGTCCCCCCTGCCCAGCACACAGGGCAGCTGAGACTCAGATTGGATCTTGTCCTGCTCTGCAGGTACAAGCAGAATCAATATCTCTCATATTCTCAGCGCAGCAGGAGATCCCGGGGATGGGAATTAAAGGTGTCTGACAGGCTGCAGGGGCAGCCAAAGCTCCCTCTCTTTTCCAATTGCCTTGCAGTGAGCAGCTCCTGGAGCTCCTCAGGAGCTCAGGCCGGGTTCTGAGTTAATTTGGCCCATTCCAGCACTGCTGCCATCAGGGGGCCATCACCCCTCAGACACTCATTTGAACACTTTGCTGCATCTCCTGTTCCCACCGGGCTGAGCCGTGCTGTGAAACAAACCCTGGCTGGAAATGCTGCAGGGGAGGATCCCAGGGGCTGCTGCGTGAGGGATTTGGGCACAATGAGCCCAGCTCGTGGGAACAGCAGCTGGAACAAACTCTTGGCAAAGAGGAACAAAAAGCAGGGGTCAGTGCTGGAGCTGCGTGAGGCTTCTTAATTTTTGCTTCATGAGTTTCTGTGGTGCTAAACTGACTCAAAAGTGGAAAGGGAATTGGCACGTCCTTAGCCCAGGTACAGTTACACAAATTCCAGCTGAAAAGCATCACACACTGCTCAGAGCCGAGCTGTGCAGTGCTTCCTTCCCTTGGCAAGGGCTTGGCTGTGCTCCTGGGAGGTTTCAAAGCAGCAGCAGCCACGGAGAAAGGGACAGGAAAAATGCCTGGAGTCCCAGCCTGGCTCTGGATGGGCACCCTGAACAATATTGAAATATTGAAATGATTTTAAAGCAGGAACTGTGAGTGGCACTCCCCTGCCGCACCAGGACTGCTCCTCTCCTCTCCTCTCCTCTCCTCTCCTCTCCTCTCCTCTCCTCTCCTCTCCTCTCCTCTCCTCTCCTCTCCTCTCCTCTCCTCTCCTCTCCTCTCCTCTCCTCTCCTCTCCTCTCCTCTCCTCTCCTCTCCTCTCCTCTCCTCTCCTCTCCTCTCCTCTCCTCTCCTCTCCTCTCCTCTCCTCTCCTCTCCTCTCCTCTCCTCTCCTCTCCTCTCTCCTCTCCTCTCTCCTCTCCTCTCCTCTCCTCTCCTCTCCTCTCCTCTCCTCTCCTCTCCTCTCTCCTCTTTTCATCTCCTCCAGCCTGGAAATTAAAGCTGCTTCCTCAGAGGGACCTTTACCTTCTCCATCACAGTTTCCCTTCCCCCTCTGCCTTGCAGTGCTTAATGGGCTGCAGGCAGCCAGAGCAGAGGCTGGGAGAGCAGAAATGATAATTCATTCGGGATGGAGGCAGGAGGCAAAATGTAATCCATCATATCTGCTCCATCTCATTATGGAGGTGAGATACAAGAGAGGGCAAGCTGTTAATAAACTGGTGGATGAAGTTATTTTACCAATCTGTTACAGCAAGCGAGGACAGACAGGGGTAGAAGTGCATTATTCACACCTTTCCCTAATCCCTTTGTTCCTCATTCTGCGGGAATGCCTCTGTGAAGCCGGGAGCGGGCTCGGGGAGCTGCCGCGGCTCAATCCCAGCTCTGCAGCCTGGGCTGAATCCCTGGAGCTGCAGGAGGGGCCCAGCCCAGCCCGGGGGTGCTGCAGAGCCCCCTCTGCCCGAGCTGTGCCCCCTTCCCGGGGCTCTGGGAGCTGCCCTGGCGTCCCTGGGGGCTGGGAGGGCTGGGGCAGCTCAGGGAGCCCCCCCTGCTCCTGCCGGGAGCACCTGGGGCATTGGGGTGTCCCTGAGATCCAGCTGGGACATCCATCCCTGGGTATCCCTGAGATCCAGCTGGGATATCCCTGGGTATCCCTGAGATCCAGCTGGGACATCCATCCCTGGCTATCCCTGAGATCCAGCTGGGACATCCATCCCTGGCTATCCCTGAGATCCAGCTGGGACATCCATCCCTGGGTGTCCCTGAGATTCAGCTGGGACATCCATCCCTGGGTGTCCCTGAGATCCAGCTGGGACATCCCTGGGTATCCCTGGGATCCAGCTGGGACATCCATCCCTGGGTGTCCCTGAGATTCAGCTGGGACATCCATCCCTGGGTATCCCTGAGATCCAGCTGGGATATCCATCCCTGGGTGTCCCTGAGATCCAGCTGGGACATCCCTGGGTATCCCTGGGATCCAGCTGGGACATCCCTGGGTATCCCTGGGATCCAGCTGGGACATCCATCCCTGGGTGTCCCTGAGCTCCAGCTGGGACATCCATCCCTGGGTGTCCCTGAGATCCAGCTGGGACATCCATCCCTGGGTATCCCTGAGATCCAGCTGGGACATCCATCCCTGAGATCCAGCTGGGACATCCATCCCTGGGTATCCCTGAGATCCAGCTGGGACATCCATCCCTGAGATCCAGCTGGGATATCCCTGGGTGTCCCTGAGATCCAGCTGGGACATCCATCCCTGAGATCCAGCTGGGATATTCATCCCTGGGTGTCCCTGAGATCCAGCTGGGATATTCATCCCTGGGTGTCCCTGAGATCCAGCTGGGATATTCATCCCTGGCTATCTCTGGGTATCACTGAGATCCAGCTGGGCTGTCCCTGGCTGTCCCTGGCTGTCCCTGGCTGTCCCTGGTATCCCAGCTGGGCTATCCCTGGCTATCCCTGGCTGTCCCAGCTGGGATATCCCTGCCTGTCCCTGCCTGTCCCTGGCTGTCCCAGCCGTGCTGGGTCCTGCACTGGGGGCTGAGCTCTGCCCTGGGCTGTTCCCAGGGCCCTGCTGGCTGTGGTGGCAGCTGGGACAGGAGGGCTGCAGTGCCACATCCCCCTCTAACATCCCCACCTTTGCTTTGCTGCACAGCCAAATGTTTCTGTGAGGTTTGGTGTGCTCAGGCTGGAAAGCTGCCCCGTGGAAAATGCACCCCAGAGCCCCTGGAATTGCTCCTTTCTCACAAAGCTGCTGCTTCCTCCTGTGCTGCTTTTCATCCTTTCCATGTCCCTGGCAGGGTGGGGCTCGCTGTGGAGCCCACTCTGGGCACATTTGTAGCCTGGCTGTGCTAACAAGGTCTCAGTTCCAGGGCTGTCAGCTCAGCACAGGAGCTGCTCCTCCTCCTCCTCCTCCTCCTCCTCGTGGCTGGTGTGCAGAGCTGGAGGGAAATCTCAGGAGGAAAAACCTCCCCACACATCCCAAAGCTGTGTAAGAGAGAGGAGGGAAAGGAAGGGAAGGTGAGCAATATGCCAGGAAGGTTTATTTTAAAAATAACCCCTCAACCAGCCCCTGGATGTGCAGGCATCCCCCCTTCCTTCGCTGCCTTGTTGCTTGCTTGGGGTTTCACAGAATTGTCCAAGTCTGAGCTGAAGGGACCCCAGGGACTGCACAGACACCCCCAAATCCCCCCTGGGCATCCCTGGGGCTGTGCCCATTCCTGGGGAGCCTGGGCAGTGCCAGCACCCTCTGGGGGAGCACCTTGCCCAATACCCAGCCCTGATGTCCCTGTTCTGTCCCGGTTCTGTCCTGGTTCTGTCCCTGCCCTGTCCTGGTTCTGTTCCTGCCTTGTCCTGGTTCTGTCCCTGTTCTGTCCTGGTTCTGTCCTGGTTCTGTCCCTGTTCTGTCCTGGTTCTGTCCCTGCTCTGTCCCTGCTCTGTCCCTGCTCTGTCCCTGCCCTGTCCCTGTTCTGTCCCTGTTCTGTCCCTGCTCTGTCCTGGTTCTGTCCCTGCCCTGTCCTGGTTCTCTCCCTTCCCTGTCCCTGCTCTGTCCCTGTCCCTGCTCTGTCCGTGCCCTTTCCCTGCCCTGTCCATCCCCCAAAAGCAGGGACAGGGTCCGGCAGGTGCCACCCGAGGCTCCTGAGCGGCTCAGCCGCGTTTGCAGCAGGGAGGAGATGGAGACATCAGCTCATTAACGCCTCTGTGCTGGGGGCTCACCGCCCTGCAGGGCTCCAGCTTGGGCCTTTCCAATTCAGAGGAGAGGAGAGCAAATTTACGGATGATGACTTGATTAAATTTAAATTACTGTAAAAATATCAAGGCAAGGCTGCGGTGGTGACAGGAAAATCTCCTTCAGCTTTGCTCTCCCCTTACCCAGGGTTTCTGTGAGGCCCATGAGCAGAGAAGAACCTGCACAGTTTCCCTCCCTTCACTCTTGAATTTGTTTCTACACAATTTTTTATTTCCATTTCTAAACGTTAAAATTATTTCTGCAACGCGCAGCAATGAAAAATATCTTTGAAAATAGCCAGGAAGGGATTTCTTTACTCAGATCGTCCTAACCCTGAGGTTCGAGTCAACAAAAATCCGGAACTGACAGAAATGTTGGCAAACACAGCAATAATGAGTTCTGTGCTCTCATCCTGAGGGAGCCGTAAATGGCCCGGGGCTGTGGAGGAGGGAGGGATTGTTGGTGCTTCAGGGGCTCTCACTCCCCGTGAATAGCTCCGAGTGTTATCACAAATTCCAGTCTCAATTTCATCCTGGAGCGGAGATAATGGCCACGTCCCAAAAGATGCTCTCACAGAAGGCACCAATTATCCCTCCTTTGTCAGAGCCTCGCCGGGCTCTGCTGACTGATGACCTCTCCTCTCCTTGGAAATTCCCTTCTCCAGAACAGCTCCAGGTCCTGAGAGCCGATAGGAGGGAGGCGTCAGTGCCACGCTGAGCTCAGCCTGAATAAAGGATCCCAGTTCCCAGAGCCGCTGCCGGGCACCTCTCGGGAGCTCCCTCAGGGAGGCAGAGCTGGGCTGGGATCTGCTGGGATCTGCTGGGCTGGATCTGCTGGGCTGGGATCTGCTGGGATCTGCTGGGCTGGGCTGGATCTGCTGGGCTGGATCTGCTGGGCTGGGATCTGCTGGGATCGGCTGGGATCTGCTGGGATCTGCTGGGATCTGCTGGGCTGGGCTGGGCTGCTGCTGCTCCTGGCCTTGCTCAGGTCCTGCTGCAGAGCTGTGAGCTCCTGGTTCCCCTGAGACCCCCAGGTTTGGTACCCCCAGTGCCCCCCTGTGCCCCCCAGTGCCCCTGGCAGCTCAGCAGGACCCAGGAGCTCCTGTTTGTGCTGAGCCCCCCCGGTTTGTGCCCCCTGTGCCCCTGGCAGCTCAGCAGGACCCAGGAGCTCCTGTTTGTGCTGGAGACCCCCAGGTCTGGGATCCCCTGTGCCCCCCAGTGCCCCTGGCAGCTCAGCAGGACCCAAGAGCTGCTGTTTGTGCTGAGCCCCCCAGGTTTGTGCCCCCAGTGCTCCTGGCAGCTCAGCAGGACCCAGGGGCTCCTGTTTGTGCTGAGCCCCCCCGGTTTGTGCCCCCTGTGTGCCAGGCAGGCTCTGCTGCCCCTCCAGCCCGTCCATCCCAGCAGTGCAGGCAATCCCGCTCCCAGTGCAGTCCCTGCTGGCAGGACGGAGGCGCGTGGAGCTGGGAAATGATGATAAATGCTCGTTGTCCCCCTGTGAGCCATCCATCAGGGAGCCCTGGGCTGGGGAGGCAGTTAAGGGTGCCCAAATCTGCTGGGCTCTGCTCCTGAGCGCTGCCCCGCGCATCCTGCCGCGGCCAGGCGTTAATGAAGGTAATTGAAGATGTTATTAGGGGAATGTGTTTGTTATCAGAGGCTGCTGATGGCATTATTACTCATAGGCACACTTCATTAATATCCATTTTTCATGGCTGTGCTCTGCCGTTCATTGCCTGCCTGACCTTGTGTCACTGAGGAAATGTCAGAGATAAAGAACCTGTGCTCGGAGCGGGGCCGCCCTCCTGCAGGGCCCGGCAGGCTCCAGGAAAAGCCATTTTAGAGCTTTCAGAGCTTTTAGAGCCCAGCCAGAAAAGCCAGAACAGCTCCGGGTCCGGAGCCCTGCAAATGTTTGTGCTAAGGAAGAAGTGATTGCCCCAGTTGTGAAACCTCCCCAAACACACAAACAAACAGGAGATATCAGCTGAGGGGCAAGCACAGCCTCTGTTTGCCTCTGGAATGTAAAAGTGACTCCAGATTTGCTGGTGCACGTTTCACAGGGAAATGTTTGATTGGGTTGTTATTGGGGATGTTTAATGATCATGTTTTGTTAGGATCACTGTCAGCTTCCTGCACACAATCACATTTACTGGAGCTTTGCTTTTGATGGCTGCGGCTGAGTCAGAGATTTTCAAATTACAGCAGTCAGAAATTGAAGAATTAACTTGAAAATGCTGATTATAACTGCCTTTGACACCCAAAAAAGTCGTGGAAAAGCCCTTTCCAGAAAAAAAAATTTAAAAATGCAGGCCACAATCTGTGTCAGGATTGCAATGAGGAGCACAAACCCCTTGGGAAACAAAAACCCTTCCCTGGGTGCAATCCCTGCCCATGGAACAAGAGGAGCTTGGAGATCCCTTCCAGCTCAAACCACTCTGACGTTCCGGGATTGAAACTCTGGATCTGGAGAACAGAAATCCAAGATTCCAAACTCAGAATAATCAGGGGGCAGAGTTTCCTGAGGAAACGACGCAATTGAAACCCACACACAGAAATGCAGCTGGGCTTTTCCACCCTGAGGCAGCTCAGCCTGGGGACACTGGGACACTGGGGACACTGGGCACACTGGGGACACTGGGGACACTGGGTGGGGACACTGGGGACACTGGGGACACTGAGTGTGAGCACTGGGGACACTGGGGACACTGGGGACACTGGCTGGGGACACTGGGACACTGGGGACACTGAGTGTGAGCACTGGGGACACTGGGGACACTGGGTGGGGACACTGGGGACACTGGGGACACTGGGTGTGAGCACTGGGGACACTGGAGACACTGGGTGGGGACACTGGGGACACTGGGTGGGGACACTGGGGACACTGGGGACACTGGCTGTGGGCACTGGGGACACTGGGGACACTGAGTGTGAGCACTGGGGACACTGGCTGGGGACACTGGGGACACCACTGGGGACACTGGGGACACTGGGGACACTGGCTGTGGGCAGGGCTCAGTGGCTCCAGTGCTAATTGAGAGAAGCCCCAGGTCCTTGGCAGGAACGTGCTAATTTCCAGAATATCGACAGTTTGGTTAAAGCGTTAATGATCTTAATTTCCATATTGAGTTTTGTCACTTTCACTTGTTCAACGTGCCAGCACAGAGCTCCTGGCACTGGAAATCCATAGCAGGAGTCACAGGCAGAGACTCCACACTAATGATGACACATTGCTCACAATTGTCTTTTTGGGGTTTGGCTCAGGCCACTCCTCTGCCGTTCACCCTCCCGGTTCTGCTGCAGCCTGGTGGATTAATAATAATAATAATAATAATAATAATAATAATAATAATAATAATAATAATAATAATAAATTAACAATTATTAATAATAAAAATAAACAACCAAAATGCTGGTGGATTCTAATGTCCACCAGTGCTGCTCAGTTATCCCCTTTACATCTGTGTCTCCCCATGGATAAACTGCACAACATTCTGGTTACTCAGCACATGGATAAACTGTACAAATTCTGGTTATTCAGCACCAGGTGCTGCCCAGAAATGATGCTCTGTGTGCTCAAGAGAAGGAGAACTTTATAAAATTTAATGGTGTGTCCCAGAGAGCTTGAGCTCCATTATTGGCAGATCTGTGTTTTCTGTGCACGTCAGTAAAAAATTATCAATATTAGTCAGGGATCTTTCTGTAAGCTCCTGACAGCCTCTGTTTTCACCTTTACACACGTTGGTGGCATTATCCTCAGCTGGGATGTGTAAATTCAGGTGCCTTCTCCATCACCCTGGGCCCAGAGCAGAACCCCAGGAGCACCCCTGGGGCAGGGGGCTGGGTCCTCATTAATGCAAAATCAACATTAACCTGGAGTTCTCACTCAGCCCTGGTGCTTCTTAGGGTAATTCATCAACTGCTGCTCTACTTTACTGTGGGATTAATGAACAGCAAGGTTTGATTTACAGGGGGCTTTGATTTGTGCCTTCCATTGTAGCTTCCCTTCCCTTTGCTCTTGCCAGATTCCAGCTCCCGGCTGGGCAGGATGAGTTATTTCCAAATATTCCTTATTTCTCTCAGGAAACACCTCTGTCCTCTCAGCACAGCCTGGAGTTCCATCCAGGTCTGGCTCGTGCCTGGGGAAGGCTGCACCAGGACTGTTTCCCAGTGGGAAAAGGTCTGCTATTGGATTCTTTTCCATAATTTTGCATGGATTCTTTTTGCACGGATTCTTCTCCATAATTTTGGTTGTTTCTTTTTTTTTTTTTTAATGATTTTTTTGGGTCTAAATAGAATTCTGCCTTGCACAAACAGCACCCCCAGACCTGTCCCTTCCCACCTCCCATCCTGATCAATGCCTCAGCTCCTCCTGTTTCTTTGAGGGCAGACTGTGCCCATCAGGATGCACAGGCAAAGGCATTTCTGAGGGGTTTTTTCTTCTTTTAATTAGAAGTGATTTCATTTCTTCATCACTCATCTGATGATTGGCTGTACCTGCCCTTTCTTAGAGCCTTTTCTCTTCATTAGTGTTTATGCTTTGTATAACTAAGAAAATAATTAACCGTGCTGGCTTTTATTGGCAGCACTTTGCCAAGCTGTTGGTGGGTGTCTGCACTGCATCATCATTTGATGGTGTCTCTGCTGCCGAGCAGGAGCGGGAGAAGAAAAATGCCACATAAACAAGGGCTCAGACAGAGCCGGAATGATCCAGTAATTTTGATTTATACTTTGCATTCCGTGGAACTGTATTAGCAGTTGGAGTCGATGGGTAAACGATTCCCACACAAACGATTCCCACACACAAACGATTCCCACACACAAACGATTCCCACACACACAATCGGAGGCACAAACACAAAAGGAGCTCCCGGGTGAGATTTAGTGCCGGGCACTTTGCTCAGAGCCCGGCCCTAAGGCAGGGCTGTGCCTGGGGTTCTGGGAGCCCTGCAGTGCCAGCCCCACTCTGGTGTCCCAGTGGTGTCACTACAGGACACCGAATAACACAGGGACACGCTGCTCCTTTCCAGGTTAAAAAAAGAGAATTTTTAATTCCTGACTCCAACATTTATAGATTTCCAAAAGTGACGGTGGAAGGTGAATGGATTGGAAGTGATGGATTGGAGGGTGACAGTGCCACCTCTCAAGTTAAACACAGCACCTTTAATTGCTGTCCAGTTAACCACAGAACATATAACTGCTGCCCAGTTAACCACAGCACCTTTACCTGCTCTCCAGGTAACCACAGCACCTTTAATTTCTGTCCAGTTAAACACAGTTCATTTCATTTCTGTCCAGTTAAACACGGCACATTTAACTCACTCCTGTCCGGTTAACACAGCACCTTTAACTCCTGTCCAGTTAAACACAGCACCTTTAATTCCTGTCCAGTTAAACACAGCACCTTTAACTCCTGTCCAGTTAACACAGCACATTCAACTCCTGTCCAGTTAACACAGCACCTTTAACTCCTGCCCAGTTAACACAGCACCTTTACCTGCTGTCCAGTTAAACACAGCACCTTTAACTCCTGCCCAGTTAACACAGCACATTCAATTCCTGCCCAGTTAACACAGCACATTCAACTCCTGTCCAGTTAACACAGCACATTCAACTCCTGCCCAGTTAACACAGCACCTTTACCTGCTGTCCAGTTAAACACAGCACCTTTAACTCCTGCCCAGTTAACACAGCACATTCAATTCCTGCCCAGTTGACCACAGCCCCACTGAGCCAGCCCAGGGGGGCATTGCCAGGGATTTGCTTTGCTGGTTTTAGCTCCAAGCGCCCATTTCTCAGTGCAGGAGGGGAGGGAGGTTCAGCAGCTCCAGAGCTGAAGCAGAGTCAGTTTAATTCGAGCTGAAATTCCCCCTGGACAGGAGCAATTCCCCTGGCCAGGGCTCCACCCCGTGACCCTGCTCTGGGGAGAGCAGGAAATTATTGTGCTCCAGCCAAAATCCCAGCAGACAGGGGAGATGCTGAAGGGATCTGGGCTGCGGGGCTTGTAAGGTACTGGAGCATCTCTGAGGGTGTCATTTATTGATGTCTTGCAAGGGAAATGTTGATTCCCTTTTGTAAATTGCATTTTTCATCAGAAGTCACTGAGACTGAAAAATCGCTGGTGACTGACAGGCTCCGTGTGCTCCAGTTGGATGGGGGTGTTTTGGCTGCTGCAGCCACAGAATAGCCTGGCAATAATTACCAGCCTGACACGTTCCCTGGTGACAGACAACATCTTCATTGCACAGGCCAGCTTGTTCCAAGAGGCTTTTCCTCCTGACTCCTGTCTCCCTTTTCCTCCTGACTCCTGTCTCCCTTTTCCTCCTCACTACTGTCTCCCTTCTCCTCCTGACTCCTGTCTCCTTTTTCCTCCTCACTCCTGTCTCCCTTTTCCTCCTGACTCCTGTCTCCCTTTTCCTCCTCACTCCTGTCTCCCTTCTCCCATGGCAGGAACATTTCCCACCTCTCCTTTCCCCTCTTCAGCCCTGGCCACAGCTTTGGCAGGGCAGGGATGGTTTGGGGCACCCAGGGCAGCTCCAGCCTGGTGTGTGAGAGAGTTCAGAGCTAAAGCCTCACTCCATCTCCTGAAATCCCAGAGCTCAGGGCTGCTGCCACCTCCCACACCCCAGAGGGAGCTGCTGGGGATGGACAGCAGGGTCAGATCCTCCAGTTCCCTCCGTGGGACTGCCACTGCCACTAACACGAGTGTCTGCGGGGACAGTGACACCCTGGGCTGCTCCCGGCCCCCTTTTCGTGCCTGGAACCACCCAGCTCTGGGAAAAACTCCTTCCTTGCTGAGGTAGAGCCCTTAGGGCCAGGGGACATCCCTGGCTCTGCCCTGGCAAAATCCCCTTGTCCCCAGGGAGCCAGGGGACATCCTGAGGGCCAGGGGACATCCTGAGGGCCAAGGGACATCCTGAGGGCCAGGGAACGTCCTGAGGGCCAGGGGACATCCCTGGCTCTGCCCTGGAGCAGTCCCCTTGTCCCCAGGGAGCCAGGGAACATCCTGAGGGCCAGGGAATGTCCTGAGGGCCAGGGGACATCCTGAGGGCCAGGAAATGTCCTGAGGGCCAGGGGACATCCCTGGCTCTGCCCTGGAACAGTCCCCTTATCCCCAGGGAGCCAGGGGATATCCTGAGGGCCAGGAAATGTCCTGAGGGCCAGGGGACATCCCTGGCTCTGCTCTGGCAAAATCCCCTTGTCCCCAGGGAGCCAGGGGACATCCTGAGGGCCAGGGGACATCCCTGGCTCTGCCCTGGAGCAGTCCCCTTGTCCCCAGGGGCACAGCCCTTAGGGACATCCCTGGCTCTGCCAAGCCCTGGGCCAGGGGCGCTCCTGTCCCTGCTCCAGCTGGCTCGGGGCAAACCTGGAGCTGCTTTTTGGAGTTGCTCAGGAAAATGGCAGTAAAATCAGGTTTATCAGCCCCCTGCCCTCCAGCTTGGGGTGTGTGATGACCAAAACTTCTGAAAGGCGTCCCAGGGCTCATGCATTGCAGGGGAAGGGTGGCAGGGGGGCCCTGAAGGGGGTGGAGACAAAACCACCCCAGTTTAAAATGCAGATGGCAGAGTTAAGGCACGAGGTTTGTGTAGCAGAAGAGAATCATGTCCAACGTTAAGGGAGTTATTTCTCAGCCTGATTAATCCCCCCATGAAATCAAATGGCTTGGAAGGGACGTGCTCTGTTGACTTGCTGATCCTTGTTTTGCACAGCTCTATAGAAATTGCAGAGGTGGAAAAATCATAAAGTCAAAGAAAAATTTCAAAAGGCAATTTTGGGAATTTGGGTCACACATGTCCTGCCCCATGGAAATCCCGTGCTTTGATGGCAGTGGTTGGCTGCTGTGGTTGGAGGGGGGCAGAATGGATTTTAAATCCTGGAAATCTGTGTGAGGGCTCCACTGAAAGATGGAACCCAAAGCCCAGGAGGTGCCCACGGATTCATTCCCACAGTGGGAATATTTTGGGTGCTGTTTGCCAGGCCTGAAGCGAGTGCTCAGAGCAGATTGCCATTTCTGATGAACAGATTGGCTTCAGTGCATCCTGGGAAAGCCTGGAAGACTTTCAGCAGGAAATAAGGTAGGCTGAGAAATGGCAGCAGATTCATGAGGTAGAAATAATTAAGGTAAATCCTGGAGCAGTTTGGTTCCCCTTCCCCACTCTGTTTTCAAACAGAATATTCTGCATGATGAATTGTGGAAGTGCAGCACATGCTGGGAGGTTTTAACTGTCTGCTCAGATCATAAAGAGAGAGGAAAGGAATCCTGGCCTTGTTGATGGCTTAGGAAAGAACTAAACACAGCACAGGAAGAGAAAGGCTGCACCTTAAAAATTAATTGTTCAAGTACCAGGTCATTGTGGAGTAATGCACCGTGAAATGATGTTATTCTCCAGGAGAATTTCCATAAAGTTTAACACTCCATGACACATCCTTTGGCTGCTGGAGTTTGTTAAAAAGAGTCCATAAAAGTGCTGGGTGAGGGGAGGGAGCTGGGCAGGGCTGGGTGGGACAGAGGCCTCAGCACAGCCCAGGCAGCCCCAGAGCCACAGGAGCATCTGGCACAAAATGGCCACAATCTCCTGTTCCAAGGGCTTTTGGGACTGAACTGTCCAATTCAGAGCTGACACCTGGAATGTTTTCCCTTTTAACCCAATAACCGATCCCACAGAGCTGCAATGGGGACTTTTCTGCCCGATTACAAAATGCACCCAAACCCATGGAGAAGGAGGAAGGAGAAGAAACCCAGGATGAGACCCTGTGCCCTCCATCTTGCACCCTAAACACCCCAACCCTCAATTTCTCCCCCAGCGACACACCTGCCCTGCTCTCTGGAATCCATTTCCCACTTGTGTGGATTCCAGTCTGTTCTGGGGCTCAGGAACTTTCCCCATGGGAGAGGGGCAAGGCCAGAGGTGCCCTGGGGGTCAGGGCAGCCCAGAGCAGCCCCAGAACCATTCCCTGGTGTGCACAGCGTCCCCTCACAGGGCCCTGGCCCCACAGCAAAGCCCCCTGCGAGGAGCCCTGCTAGAAATGATTTGTTTGATTTGCACAGAGCAAGCATCTCTTTATGTCCATCTCTCATCTGCGTGGCGAGCGAAGCCTCCTGGAGATCTGCAGGCCCTGGAATTGGATCTGAAGTGATGATTTTCCTTGGAAAGGCCTCGTGGCCCGGCCCTGCAGGCCCTGTGAGGCTCCCCAGAATGAACTCAGTCCCTTTGCTGGCACCAGGGGTTTGAGCAGTGACACACGGAGGGGACTGGGCAGGGGCTCTGATGGCCACGGGCAAGGAGGACAGGAGGGGAAGGAGGGGAAGGAGGGAAAGGAGGGGAAGGAGGGGAAGGAGGACAGGAGGAGGCTGCCTGAGAGCTTGGCCTTGTCCTGGTGGAGAAATAAAATCTGGACACACAGAGAGAGAAACGGCCTGGTTTTGTACAGCTAACTCAGGGACTTCTTGCATTTTTTAAAGAAGTCTTAAATGAGTGTGGAGTGGAAGTGCCTGGGGTGATTGACGGGCTTTTTTTGAAACTTAGGCTTTCAAATTTATTGTGGAGCTCTTGGAAATATTGCCTGTGCAGCTCCAAAGCAGAGCAGAGTGCTCCTGAGTACTTCATCCCTCTTTTTTATTTCCTTTTTACTCCCTCAAGCTCTGCAGATGCAGCAGATTTCTGGCAGGAGATGATGGGCCAGAACCATTAACCAGCTTCTAAATGCAAGATTAATTTATAGGCTGGTTTTATCCATGACACTGCCCAGGCAGGAGAGATGGGAGCCAAGCTCTGGCTGTGCCTGCAGAGCCCCAGGGCACACGGGGAGGGTCCCAGGGCATGGGGAGGGGTCCCTGGGCACTCATGGAGGGTCCCTGGGCATGGGGAGGGTCCCTGGGCATGGGGAGGGGTCCCTGGGCACTCATGGAGGGTCCCTGGGCACTGAGGGAGGGTCTCTGGGCACTCAGGGAGGGTCCCTGGGCACTCATGAAGGGTCCCTGGGCATGGGGAGGGTCCCTGGGCATGGGGAGGGGTCCCTGGGCACTCATGGAGGGTCCCTGGGCATGGGGAGGGGTCCCTGGGCACTCAAGGAGGGTCCCTGGGCATGGGGAGGGTCCCTGGGCACATGGGGAGGGTCCCTGGGCATGGGGAGGGTCCCTGGGCATGGGGAGGGGTCCCTGGGTGCTGAGGGAGGGTCCCTGGGCATGGGGAGGGTCCCTGGGCATGGGGAGGGTCCCTGGGCACTCAAGGAGGGTCCCTGGGCACACAGGGAGGGTCCCTGGGCACTCATGGAGGGTCCCTGGGCATGGGGAGGGTCCCTGAGCATGGGGAGGGTCCCTGGGCACCCAGGGAATGCTGTGAGGGGCAGGGAAGGGCAGGGGCTGCTGTCCTGCTCCTCGGGCACTCTCCTCACCCTTTCCATCAACTGATGGGGAAGGATCTGGGTTAAATTCTCTGCTCCTTTCCCTCTCTTGTCACAGACCCATTGCTGGGTCCCCCCAGAGCTCAGAACTGAGGTTTGGGGCTGAGGATGCTGAGAGGGACAGCAGCAATGGGGGGACAGTGGGACAAACCCTCCTGGTCCATTTTGGAGTGAGTGATTTCCAGCAGCCATCAGGTGCCGCCCTGAGCTGGGGAGCCCAGGTTATAAAGAGGAATATAATTAGTGGCAAATGCTGTGAGATCTATAAAGACAAATAGGGCACTGGCACGAATGGGGGCCCATAAATTTCACGCAGAACCACATTTGAATGCAATCATTTATTCCTGGGGTCCCTGGAAGTGGCTCCAGCCTGCAGGTTGTGCACACTGGAGCTGGAGAGAGGTCACCCCCTTTATTAAATCAGCTGTAAGAGATTATTGATTCATAGAGAAAAATTGGTGTGGCTTAAGTGGGGAGATAAATGGACTCAGAGCAAAGCTCCCTCTTTGCTATCAAGTGCCTCTCCCTGGCTTTGCTCTGCTTCCCCTCTTGCTGGGAATAAATCATTTTTCCCCAGACCCTCCTTTGTCCTGAGGGAAGTCCAGGGCCTGGGTGGGGCTTTGCTGTCAGTGGGGATTGCTGTAACCCCATAATCATGGAAAAAAGCGACTTTTTTAATATTTGTATTTTTTTATATTTGTATTTCCTTTTGCATTTCCTTTTTTTTTGTATTTCCTTTTTTTTTTTTCCTATTTCCTTCCAGCTGTGGGTCTCCAAACAAGGTGAGTGATCCCTGCCCGTTTATGGGTGGCACAACAAAGGTGCAGGGGGTGGCAGGAGGTGATGCTGTGACCCTGGAGATGCCCAGCAGGACCTCCCTGCATGCCTGGGCCCTGTGCAGGTGCCTGCAGGGACACCCCTGCTGCCAGCCACGCACACCTGAGCATTGTTAATGCCAAAAGGGTGACCTGGCAGCTCCCAAACAGGCTCCATTTTTAAATCTCCTATTTTCCCCCCAGTCCTTCAATCTAATTAGGCTCACATCAGTATATTATTACAGAATGTAATCATTCCTTTCTTCTAATAACATTCATGGATAATTTTATTTCTCATTTTCAGCCTCCTACTCCTGTGGTGTAATTAGTGTCTCTGGCACCTCGTGACGCTCAGAATGAGTTGCAGCTGCTAATTGCTAATTGAAAAATTAGAAACTCAGTTAGAAAAAGGATCTAATTAAAATGAAATTAGATAAAGTCCCTTCAAACTGGCTTCTTCCTCTTTGCTTTTTCCCCCAGTTCCGCGATCACAGAGCCATTAGCACTTGCCAATTACATTTAACTGTTAAACACAAATACATTTCCATTCGGCTCCTTACAATAACCTTTTATTAGTGACAGAAACTCATTTAGCAGGGGGGGCTGGGGGCTCTCCTACCCCCAGTTTCAGCAGATCACCTGCAGATCGCTGCTGGCCAGGGTGGGGCTGCCCTGCTCCTGGTGACTGAGAGTCCCTGCAGGTGACTGGGAGAGGTTTTGTGGCAAATGTTCCACCCTGAGCTCTGTGTGGCACCAGGGCACAGCCCCGAGCCCGGCAGGGGCCCTCAGAGCCCCCTCCGTGCCCCCTGTCCTGTCCACAGCTGGGAGTGGAGCAGAGAACACCCAGCATGGGCAACTCGCTGGTTTGGTGGATGTGTGAAAAATGCCTGGGTTATGATTGGCTTTTGGCAAATATTAAAATGAATATTATAATAAAATGAATGACATGTGGGAGCTGCTGCTGCTGCTGCTGCTCTCAGGGCAGGGCTCACCTGTGGGGGTGTGCACAGGGGTCCCAGGACAAGGGAAGAGATGGGAATCTCGACTCCATGGTTCAGAAGGCTGATTTATTATTTTATGACATATATTATATTAAAAGAAAATTATATATATTATATTAAAAGAAAATGATATATTAAAACTACACTGAAAGAATAGAAGAAAGGATCTCATCAGAAGGCAGGAAAGGGAATGGAATGGAATGGAATGGAATGGAATGGAATGGAATGGAATGGAATGGAATGGAATGGAATGATGATAAAATCCTGTGACTGACCAGACAGTCTGAGCCAGCCAGGCTGTGATTGGCCATTAATTAGGAACAACCACATGAGCCCAATCAAGAATGCACCTGCTGCATCCCACAGCAGCAGATAACCATTGTTTGTTTTTCTTTTCCTCTGAGGCTTCTCAGGAGCAAAAATCCCAATGAAAGGATTTTCCATGAAATGTGTCCGTGACACTGACCCTGCTCATCCCAGCCCTGCCCTCCTCCAGAGCAGCTTCCCGAGGCTCTTCCTGCCCAATCCAGCCCAAGGCTCTTCCTGCTCCTCTAAAAATGCCAAACCCAGCCCTGGAGAGCCCTGCCAAGGTTACACAGGACTTTGGGATGGAGCAATGGAAACACAGAACAACATCTGGCTTTTTATTGGCCTCACACAATCGCAGTTCTCCTCTTCCAGCTGATGTTTTATACACCCAGCAGCGTTTTACTGCTTATTCTATAACTGACTGTGATATGCTTATTAAATCATCTAGCATATATAAAATTGCACTTAATTGCTCCATTATTGAGCTGCTCCAGCTCCAGGTGGGAGCATAAATAAATCCCAATCATGGTTTCCAGGGTGTAAGGACAGTTCCTATGAATCAACAGTTATGTGGGCTCACATGTATCTAATATATGTATATATATCATATATATTGATTTATAATTTATGTATTGATTTGTATATATTGATATAGATGTATCTAATATATATATCATATATATTGATTTATCTACTGATTTATAATTTATGTACTGATTTGTATACATTGATATAGATGTACCTAATATATGTATATATCTCATCTATACTGATTTATATATTGATTTATGATTCATATACTGATTTATATATATTGATATAGGTGTATCTAGTATATATATCTCATATATATTGATTTATAATTTATATATTGATTTTTATATATTGATATAGATGTATCTAATATACGTATATATATCATATATATTGATTTATAGCTCATATAGATCACAGAGAGGGTGCCCAAAGTCTCTCAGATTTGGAATTCAAACCTGTGGTGCACCCAGTGCATATTTTATTTTTATCAAAAGGAGTTACTTGGTCTTAGCCTAAATTTAGTGTAAAAATGGCTTTTTGCTCCCACAGGGAAAGCGCTCATTGGCTTCAGTGGAGCTGGGGTTTGCAGCAGAAGAGGAATCAAAGTGAGTGAGGTATCCTGAACTCAAGAGGAAATAAAAGAAGAAAGGAACAGGAATGTTACAGCAGACCTTGCTGTGAGAGGCTTTCCCTGCCCAGACATTCAGAGTGAACAATGGAAGAGCAGAGTTTGGCAGCCCTTGCAGGGGATGTGGCTCCTGCCTGTGCAGGAAATCATCTGCCACAGCAAATATTTGTCACTCTGTGTGTCAGGCACCTGCTCTGAGCACCCTGAGCAAAGGAGCAAAGCAATCGGGTCCAGCAGCAATTGTGCAAACAGGGAGGTTCTCCATTATCATTTTACAAACAAGCACACAGAAATCCCTCATTTCCTCCCTTCTTTGTTTTTGCTGCATGGACACAAACCCATCTGGAGCTCTGTTGTCACTTTGGATTTGCAGGGCGCTGGAGCTGGGTGATGTGAGCGGCAGAGGAAGGGCAGGGGCAGCAGAGGCTGGGCTGAAATGGAATCATTCTGCTGAAAAAGACTTTTCCAAAGCCCTGGGGCTCCTGCTGGAGATGGGGTTTGTGTGGAGAGGGGATGGCATGAGCAGGGCATGATTGGAAAGGACAGATCCTTTGTTAGAGGTTACCGATCCACTGGAGAAGAAAGATGAGTTGGGAAAAAAGGGCCTGGAAGGGTTGAATGCACTGCAGCCCCTCACACCCACTGTTCTTTTCAGCTGCCCTTTGAAGTTGATATTTGTGTTTCTCCCGGGTGGAAATGTGGATTTTTGAGTAAATCACCAGGGACAGGATCTCAGGGGAGCTGCAGGGCCTTGGCTGCCCAGGTTGGTGTCAGTGCAGAGCTCCTGCAGATGTGGTGATGCTCATCCAGCTGTGCAGGCTGGGGGAGCACGCAGAGATCCCCTGCACACATGCATTGGGTAAACATTTCCAGTTACACTAACATGTACACAAAGCTAATTATTTCTCCTTAATTGGTGAGGCAAGATTGATTCAACAGGGGTTCTTCCCCTGCTGAGAAAACTGCCCAGCTGTGGGCCACTCAAAAAAACCCCAACAACAACTGAGGGGCTGGAGAGTGTGCAGGGAAGGGAAAGGAGCTGGGGAAGGGTCTGGGAGAGGCAGAGAAATCCTGTTCCTATTCCATCTGGATTTGCAATTCTGCCCCATTCCTGCTCCATCCAGATCTGCAATCCTGCCCCATTCCTATTCCATCTGGGCTTGCAATCCTGCCCCATCCAGATCTGCAATCCTGCCCCATTCCTGCCCATCCAGATCTGCAATCCTGCCCCATTCCTGCTCTATCCAGGGGTGGATTTGCAATCCTGCCCCATTCCTGTTCTATCCAGATCTGCAATCCTGCCCCATCCAGATCTGCAATCCTGCTCCATTCCTGTTCTATCCAGATCTGCCATCCTGCCCCATTCCTGCCCCATCCAGATCTGCAATCCTGCCCCATTCCTGCCCCATCCAGATCTGCAATCCTGCCCCATTCCTGCCCCATTCCTGCCCCATTCCTGCCCCATTCCTGCCCTGCTGTTCCCTGAGGCAGCCCTTGCCCAAAGCCATGATCTGTGAGCACAGGGGCTGGGAGGGAGCAGAGGTGGGAATTCCCATTCTCAAAGACAAAATCCCCATGGGCTGAGCGTGTGCTGCACGCTTGGGAGCCCTGGTGGGCAGGGCCTGACCAGATCTGCTCTGGGAGGTTTGGAAATGTGGATTTGTGTGCCTGAAGCACTGCACAGGACTTTCCCCCTCGTGAATAAATAAATAATAAACAGCAGAAGCATATGGGGGAACTCACAGCACTTCTCCCGTGCGAAGCTTGGGGAAAAAAAAATTGAAATATCAGAAGATAAAGATGGCAAGGGACCCCTGCAGGGAAAACCTCTTTGTCTAATGACCTTTCTGGGTCTATGATAGCAAATACAATGGCCAGAGCTCATAAATCATAGTTCAGGAAAACATCCTGAGGGCACGCTTTGACACTGTTTGCATATTCAAATGTTACCCCGCTCATGAAAGAGAGACAAAATGGTTTTTTCTCTCAAAAATGTCAGCACGGGCTGGATTAGAAAAGATAATTCAGAAGTACTCCCAGAGAATAATTACCACTGTCACCTACCTGCAATGTAGTTAATGAATGGGAAGAGAGGGTTTTATTAGAAAAAAAAATTATGATTATTAGAGTAATTAATCAGCTGCGTGATGACAGTTTCCCTGGGAAAATAATCTCCAAAGGCCAAGTGGCTACAGGAGGACATTTTGTTGATAAAGCACCCGGAGCACAGAACATTCCTCTCCCATTAGATGTGGAAGTGCTCATGGGGAGGGTGGAACTGCACCCTGCCCTCAGCACCTGCAGCTCCCACAGCACCTGGGGGGCTCAGGGGTTCCTCCTCTCATTGCTGAAAGGCAGGGAGATTTCCTGAGCTTCTGCTCTCCCCCCAGATAAATAGATAAATAAATATATAAATATATAAATAGATAGATTGATAAATAGGATAGATGGATAGATAGATAGATAGATAGATAGATAGATAGATAGATAGATAGATAGATAGATAGATAGATATCCCTTCCAGCATGGGTTTCCAGCATGGATATCCCTTCCCAGTGAAGCACGTGTGTGTTCACAGCAGACTAACCGCTGCCGAGGAAAATGCAGCTCCGAGTGCCAAGGGCAGCAGCTCAGACACACATTATTTACATATTTATTAGAAATTCAGAGCTGTTTGGGAGAGCAAACCACTTCTGACTTCAATTCCAATAAGTAAACGACCCGATGGGCAAATAAAAGCAGAAGGAAACATCCAGTGCCACAGTTTACACAAGCTAATACAGTAAAACAAAATATTCTGAACATGAAACTATTCTGCAAGATAATAAAAAAACACCCCACCACCTTTCTTCTGCTTCTTGGTTAAGCATTCAGAAAACAGTAACTGTGAAATAATTTAATTATATGTGCTATCAGTTGCCTCCCAGACTAACAGAAAGATAATTAATCCTTGTTTATCTAAACTCCACTGGAGTTCAGTTCAAACTGCCCTGCAGCGACCGGCATCACTTCTGCTTCAGCTGAACTTGCTCTGGCCTTTCTTTCACCGTGTTTTTTTTTTTTTTCCTTCTCTGGGTAGTTTAAGGGGGATAAAAATAATGATAGCTGCTGGCTGTCATGTGAGGAGGAGCCCTGTGACTGTGGGAGGGTGGCAGAGCCGTGTGTGAGCTGGGGATGGGGATGGGATGGGGATGGGGATGGGATGGGGATGGGGATGGGATGGGAATGGGGATGGGATGGGGATGGGGATGGGGATGGGATGGGGATGGGATGGGGATGGGATGGGGATGGGATGGGGATGGGGATGGGGATGGGATGGGATGGGATGGGCATGGGGATGGGATGGGGATGGGGATGGGATGGGGATGGGGATGGGATGGGGATGGGGATGGGATGGAATGGGGATGGGGATGGGATGGGATGGGATGGGATGGGATGGGATGGGATGGGATGGGATGGGATGGGGATGGGGATGGGGATGGGGATGGGGATGGGATGGGATGGGGATGGGGATGGGATGGGATGGGATGGGATGGGATGGGATGGGATGGGATGGGATGGGGATGGGATGGGATGGGATGGGATGGGATGGGATGGGATGGGGATGGGGATGGGATGGGATGGGATGGGGAGCATTCCGTGCCCAGCTCTGTCACAGGCTCTGCCTTTTTACATTTCATTATTCACTTTTCTCTCTCTCCATCAAAGGGCCCAGTGCAAGTGTCCCTGCCCAGGGCAGGGGCTTGGAACTAAAACATCTTTAAGGGCCCCTCCAACCCAGGCATTCCCTGATTCTGTGACAGCAGGGGCAGGTGCAGCTCTCCTGATTTCCCCCATGACTGGAGGGGAAAAATGCAAATCCAGTGCCTGCCCCAAATGTGCTGAGGAACAGCCCCCAGGAACAGCCCCTGTCCCATCTCCCGTGCTGAGAAATGACATTTGACACCAGCAGCAGCCCCCCCAGGTTAGAGCTCCCTGCACCTTCTCAATTGCTGCTGAAATAATTCCAGGATCAGGGCTGGGAAACGATGGGGAAGAGCAACAAAGGCTCTGTACAGGTTGTAATAAATGTAAAAATGTTTGGAGCCTTAGCAGTGCTCAAACCTTTTATTTGGACCCATCAGATGTCCCTTGGAGGGAGCTCTCAGGAGCAGCCTTTCCATGGGTTCTTGTCTAGGGGAACTCAGGAGCAAAATTGTGAAATAAAGAGCACCCCAGGCCTCAGCCCTGCCAGACTGAGAATGGCCACAGTGCTGCTGAGAGAGAGGGGAATGCAATAATAATAATAATGATGATGATGATGAGGAGGAGGATGGTAATAATAATAATAAGAAGAAGAAGAATAAGAAGAATAAGAAGAAGAAGAAGAAGAAGAAGAAGAAGAAGAAGAAGAAGAAGAAGAAGAAGAAGAAGAAGAAGAAGAAGAAGAAGAAGAAGAAGAAGAAGAAGAAGAAGAAGGGACTACCCCAGTGTGGACAGCCCAGCCCCACTCCCATCAGAGCCAAGGACAGCAGAGCTCCCACAGAACGAGCTCCCAAGCCTTTCTCCTGGCAGAGGAGGCATTGAAGCTAATTTAAAAATTTAAAAGAGGCACTTGGTGTTGGAGCAGGGCTCTGCTGGGACCTTTTGGGTATTGGGAAAAATGATTAACAGATGTGCCTTCCCATTTCCCAATATATCTCCTTTGAATTGCAAAGTGGCCTCCTGCTTATTTTGAAGTACAATATGTCCAACCTTCCAGGCACAGCTTATTGCTAATTTCCTGTGCCACGATGAAGCTATGATTTATTTAACGAATTTTCACCCGGCAAATAAACCAACATTTGTTCTACCTGGAGGGCACTTCCCACATATCACAGCACAGCCAGGCGTGGCTGCAACAGTTGGCAGGGGAATGGTGGCCAGAATGATGAACAGGGGGGCTCATTTCAGCCAGGAAAATGGGAACTCATGGGGATGTCCCCATGAAACAGCACCCCAACTTCACTGGCATCTCCTGGCAAGCACCACCACCCTAAAATGTCCCAATTCCAGCTGTATTTTATCATCCACCTGCACTGACTTGGAGTGTGGCACCAGATGTTGTGTGTGCCCAAATTCCCAGCCAGAGTTTAATGGCTCAGTGCTGAGGGAAGCTTGGATGCCCCCAAATGACCTTGAGCTCCAGACTGGAAGGAGCCCCTCATTCCAGAGCTTGGTACAAGTGTTTGCTCCCAGCCAGGCTGGAGCAGCTCTGTGCCTTTGGCAGGGCTGTTTGTGTGCTCGCTCTCCAGCACAGAACACAAGCGCCCAGATCTGGGGTTTTTATGGACTTGGAGGTTTTCCTCCCAAAGCAGGGAGTGCAGAGCTCTCTGGAGCTGCAGGCAGGGTCACACAGCAGCTGCCACCCAGATGGGGACCCTGGCCAGGACTCCAGGGCCCTTCTGTGTGTCTGGAGCACAGGGGGTGTGCACAGCTCCAGAGCCTCCTAACCCTGACCCTGACCCTAAACCAAACCCTGACCCAAACCCTAACCCTGACCCTAACCCTAACCCTAACCCTGACCCTGACCCTAACCCTGACCCTAAACCAAACCCTGACCCAAACCCTAACCCTGACCCTAACCCTAACCCTAACCCTGACCCTAACCCTAACCCTGACCCTAACCCTGACCCAAACCCAAACCCTAACCCTAATCCTAATCCTAACCCTGACCCTAACCCTAACCCTAAACCAAACCCTGACCCAAACCCTAACCCTAACCCTGACCCTGACCCAAACCCTAACCCTGACCCTAACCCTGACCCTAACCCAAACCCTAACCCTGACCCTCCTCCCTGGGACAAGAACAGGAATTTCTGGGGCTAAGGGCAATGCTCAAGGGCAGGACGTGGTTTTCTGTCCCAGCACAGCTCAGCTGCTGCATTTGGAGAGGTCAATAAATAATAAATAATATATTTAATAAATATATTAATAAAACACATTCCCCACGTTCAGAGCTGAAGAAGGAGCCTTCCCCCAAACACACACACACGATGCAGAGGATTTTCCTTTGGGTTTTACCTGCTTTGGGTGGTTAAAGTGGCCAGGCTGTGCTCCCCAGGCAGTGTGGGGGATCAGAAAGGCTCTGAGGACAGAGCCCAGGCCCCAGTGGGTGCTCCACTTCCACAGCACACAAACGAATCCATTCCTGTCCCTGCTGTGTGCCCTGCTCCCTGTGCCAGGCTGAAGGCTCCTGGTGAGGCTGCCCAGTGACACTGGAGACCCAGAGCACCCTCCCTGTCCTGGAATGAAGAGCAGCTGAGCAAGAAATAACCCCAGACACTGCTGGTGACAGAATGGGTTTGTTTTTTGGTTTTTTTTTTGTTTTTTTTTTCCCTTTGCATCATGTTTGAAAGGTATAAAATATTCAGCTTAGGCAAATGTAGTCAGATTGTAATAGACTGCTCCAGCTTGCAGGGAGAGGGGCTGGTGTTTGCTCTGTGCTGTGTAAATACCTGGCACAGGAAGGCAGCAGGCACAGAGCCCTCCCTGCTCTGCCCTCCCTCCTCCCAGGCTTTGGAACAGGCCAGCTTGGTGTCACTGTCACATCTTCTGAAAAATCTCTTTGCCCTGGGAACATGAGAAGCCTCAGAGAAAAATGAAAACAATAATTGTCTGATTTGCTTCTGCTGTGTTCTGCTGCTTTGGGATGTGTGTGGACATTGTTTACCCAGCATGGGAATTGTTTTGAGTTAATGACCAGTCATGGTCAGGCTGTGTCAGACTCTGGACAGGTCCCTTCCCAGCCATGCCATGGCTCCCTGAGGTGGGTGGGGGGGCAGAGGAGAGGAGCAGGGCATGAGGAGGAGCTGGGGAAGGTGTCAGTGGCTCTTTGCTGTCCCCATGGACGTGTCCTGCAGGAGAGGGGCTCGTGTCCTGTCCTGCTGGGGGACCTGGCTCTGTCCTTCCAAAGGCAGGAGTGAAATTCCCCCAGCTCCTCAAGGGCTCCCTGGTGCTGACACCTCTCTCTTGCTGCTGCTGGGTGCCTGAGGCTCCCAGAGATTCCCCGTGGGATTCCTGGAGAAGGAGCTGGAATTCCACCAAGTGCTCGTGAAGCAGCAGGGGCTGTCTGCAGGAACCCTGTCTGCTGGTCCCAGACACTCACCCTGACACATCACAGCTCCAGCTAAGCCTGCTGTTAGCAAACAGTCAATAACATTTGTGAGGAATTATTTTTTTCCCAAGGACACCTTTCATTTCAGTCTCCAAGGGAGCTGGGAATAAATTGTTCCTCACCATCAGCAGCTGACCCTCTGCTTGTTTAAAATGTGGGCGTCTTCAGAACAAAAAACACCATTTGCTAAATGAAGCAAAACATCATAATAGGTTTAATGATGTAGATTTATCTCCTAACAGTTGTTTTGAGATCACAACAAATCATTAAAATCATTAACTCTCCAAGCTAAATTAGATTACAGATCTTGGAGAATGTCTGGCCACTGCATTTGCAAACAGAGCCTCTTCCTGCCTGCGCCAGTCATTAATTCTGCTCAGATTCCCCCACAAACAATGAACCAATTCAGCAGAGTCCAAGTCAGATTAAACAAAAAAAGCCAACATCTTTGTGTGTGCCTGCATGTTTTGTTTCTTCTTCCAGCCCATTTCCAGCAGCAGCAAACATTTCCCTGTGTGTGTGTGTGTGCATGGGGAGCGCTGTCCCCAGAGCCTGTGCTGCTCCTGTCTGTCTGTCTGTCTGTCTGTCTGTCTGTCTGGAGCCAGGGGCAGGGGCTGCCACCAGCCTGGTGTGAGCAGGACAGGGACAGCACAGGGACCTGGCTGGGCCTGAGCCTTCCCCTGCTCCGTGCCAGGGCAGCCAGAGAATCCTGGCCTGGGTCTGTCCTGAGGGAATCCTGGCCTGGGTCTGTGCTGAGGGAATCCTGGCTTGGGTCTGTGCTGAGGGAATCCTGGCCCGGCTCTGTCCTGAGGGAATCCTGGCTTGGGTCTGTCCTGAGGGAATCCTGGCCTGGGTCTGTGCTGAGGGAATCCTGGCCCAGGATTCCCAGGAACTCCCATCCCTGGGGGTGTCCAGGGCCAGGCTGGATGAGGCTGGAGCAGCCTGGGATGGGATGGGATCCATGGGATGGGATGGGATCCATGGGATGGGATGGATGGGATGGATGGGATGGATGGGATGGGATGGATGGGATGGGATGGGATGGATGGGATGGGATGGGATGGGATGGGATGGGATGGGATGGGATGGGATGGGATGGATGGGATGGGATGGGATGGGATGGGATGGGATGGGATGGGATGGGATGGATGGGATGGGATGGATGGGATGGGATGGGATGGATGGGATGGGATGGGATGGATGGGATGGGATGGGATGGGATGGATGGGATGGGATGGGATGGGATGGGATGGTGAGACTGCCACCCCTGCTGAGGGTCACATCCCACCTGAGGGTGACGCCCTTGCTGAGGTGACATCTCAGAGGGCTCCAGCTCAGTCCCCAGCCCCAGGGCCCTGCCCTACCCCACAGCCCCACCCCAGCAGGGCTCTTTGTGTGGCACAAACACCCAAACTCCAGGAGAAAGGGGAGCAAGTTGCCTCCAGCTTTCTTTCGGAGCTGGAGGGGGAGCAGTCTCGCTCTTGACATCTTGGCAGGGGCTCTCAAAGCCCATATGCCAGATTCAGAGAAACAGTTCACATTAATTTTAAATGGAAATCTTAGACCTTTGCTAGGCAACTACAGCTCTCATTGCAATTCTCCCCACAATTTACTCCAAATAGGCTTGACAATAGCACGCTAAATTCTGAGTGCTTCAGCAAAACAGAATCACACCCTTTGGAGTGAGCAGCCATCCTCATTCCATTTGTCTGGTGGCAATTAAAATGAGCGTGAAATGTGCTTGGGCATGCCTTGGTCTCATGCACATTTTAAATATTAACTCCAAGTCTTCGTTGCTATTATTTAGTAATAATGTTTATTATTGGTAGGGCTGTAGTACCTGGGGGCCAATCTTTCATTATTCACTCCAAGCATACATCAGAAACAGTTCTTCCCTCGAAGCATCACTGATCTAATTGAAGGCTCACATAGGTTAATGGATGCCCTAATGGTGTTTATTTCATATAGAGAATAGCCTGGGCTTCAATCACTCCTGTTCACACTCTGGGAGGCAGCAGCAGCTCTCACTCTCTGCCTTTTACTCCCCCTCTTGCCGTGCTTTCCATTTTGCTTGGTGGGAACCACGCTGGAAAAGCCAGAGGGAGGGTTTGGAAAGCTCCTGGAGGTGCAGCTGGCTCCTGGCTGCTCTGCCAGCTCCCACCCTCCCTGAAATCCAACAGCTCCTCCAGCCCAGAGGGGCTGCTCTGGCAGGAGCTGCTGCTCTGTGCTGCTCACAGCCAGGAGCTGACTCATGGTCAGGCAGGTTTGTGAGGGCTGAAATTCCCAGAGAACACAGAGCTGTGTCCTCTAGGATCCAGCAATGCCCATCCCTCCCTTCCCTTCCCTTCCCTTCCCTTCCCTTCCCTTCCCTTCCCTTCCCTTCCCTTCCCTTCCCTTCCCTTCCCTTCCCTTCCCTTCCCTTCCCTTCCCTTCCCTTCCCTTCCCTTCCCTTCCCTTCCCTTCCCTTCCCTTCCCTTCCCTTCCCTTCCCTTCCCTTCCCTAAAAAAAAACCAGCACTGGGAGATAAAAGAAACAACGGGAAGGATTCCACTGGTTGATGAATGGAAGAAGATAATTTGCTTTTACAAATAAACTTTAGGTTTGCTGAGAAATGGAATTGGACATTGAAAGATGAAAGGAGCAATGGGGAAGAAAAGCCCCTAAATTCCATAAGAATTAAACTCCATAGGAAGAGGTGGCCCAGCAGAGCAGCCTCTCCCTCCCTGCTCGGGCTTGCAGCCTCTGTGGGTGCTTCCCACACTGGTTTGGGTGGGAAGGGACCTCAAAATCCACCCAGTGCCCCCCCTGCCATGGCAGGGACACCTTCCCCCATCCCAGCTGCTCCCAGCCCCATCCAGCCCGGCCTGGGGCATTCCAGGGATCCAGGGGCAGCCTCAGCTGCTCTGGGAGCTCTGCACAGCCTCCTCATCCTGCCAGGGAAGGATTTCTCCCCACCTCAATGTGCCCTCCTTCAGCCTGGAGCCATTGTCCCCTGCGGAATGAGAGGGTGAACATGAAAATGGGGCCAAGGGGACAGCGCAGGGGAATCTGCATTAGTCCAGCAGGGAGGAGGATGGGAGGGGGCTGAGAGCTCCTCAGAGGGCTGTGAGTGGAGGCAATCACCAAAAATCTTCCTGTTTCAACCCCAGGCATTAGCTCTTTCCAAAGTGGGAAGGAGTCATTATCTGAATCCACTGCGCTTGCTGTGGGCTCAGATAGCCCTGCTCAAATTGGACATTGCTATTCAGAGCAATTTAACTTTTACAGACTCCATTTGAAATTCCAGGCCTTTTAAAGCGTGTGCTAAAATTCCCTCTTGCTTCACTGAGGCTTCACTCCCCGCTTTTATCTCTTTTACAGAATTTTGCCATAAAGGGTTGGAGATATTGCAAAGTCATTCATCGTGGTCCTCCCTTGCATCCTCCCCTCCAGCCCAGCATGGTGGGGCTGTGCTGGGGAAGGTTTAAACGGGATATTGGGAATTGGGAATTGCTCCCTGGGAGGGTGGGCAGGCCCTGGCACAGCTCTGGCTGCCCCTGCATCCCTGGCAGTGCCCAAAGCCAGGCTGGACACTGGGGTTGGAGCAATTTGGGACAGTGAAGGTGCCCCTGCCATGGCAGGGCTGGCATGAGCTGATTTTTATGGCTCCCCCCAACCCAAAGCATTCCATGATTCTGTCACTTGTCGCAGGCATCTCTTATGGAAAATCCTTTCCTTGGGATTGTTCCTCCTGAGAAGCTGAGAGGCCTCAGGAACACAATGCAAACAATGGTTATCTGCTGCTGTGGGATGCAACAGGTGCATCTGGGATTGGGCTCGTGTGGTTGTTTCTGATTCATGGCCAATCACAGCCCAGCTGGCTCGGACAGAGAGCTGAGCCACAAACCTTTGTTATCATTCCTTCTCATTCTATTCTTAGCCAGATTTCTGATTAAATCCTTTCTTCTATTCTTTTAATATAGTTTTAATATAATATATATATAATAAAATAATAAATCAGCCTTGTGAAACCTGGAGTCAGATCCTCGTCCCTCCCCTCACCCTGGGACCCCTGTGCCCACGGTCACAGTCACTTCTCCCCTATTCCCAATTCCACTGGCACAGCTTCCCCTGCACCCCCAGATGTTCAGGGCTGGCTCGGGGCCCTGCACACCCCTGGATCTGCTGCAGGGAACGTTTCCCTCTGGACCTGCCCTGCTCCAGCCTCAGCTCCTCTGTCCCTCCCTGCTCCCCTGGATCAGGAGCTGCCAGAAAGCAAAAGCCTGCTGGAAAAAATGCAGATTTTCTGCCATTTGTGAAAATTAACTCCCCTAATTAACTCACACGTATAAACGCACTTCGAATGAAGACATGAAGTTGATTATCTAGAAAATTGCTACCTTGGTACACTCCCTAATGCCACGCTAAATATGCCAGGAATGAAATTGCTCTTGTGGTGTAGTATCACTGCAATTGAGCCTCACTGATGGAACACACCATTTCCCTTTTTTGGCTGAATTTAACTTTCATTCCAGCCAGTGGTGGCAGCTGGGGCAGCTCCAGCCCTTCAGAGAGAGCCCATCTCTGAAAACCCCTCCTTGCCAGGGCATGTGTTGTCAATTTTTTGACTTCTATCAATTTTTTGATTTTTTTTTTACTCAGGCTGGGGCTCCTCTGTCGGGGGAGACCCTCCTGGAGTGGTTCTGTGTCAGAAAAGAGACACACCCTGGATTTTTTTGGTCTTCAGGTTCTTGTTTATTGTTACCTTATCTAGAGTTTTGCATGCTGTCCATGCCAGGCTCAGTGCACTGGAAAAGCACCACAAAAATGGGCAACAATCTCTTGTTCCAAGGTATTTTAGAGCTAAACTATCCAATTAAGAGCTGACACCTAGATTATTTCCCTTTTAACCCAATAGCTGATCCCAGTGTGGACTTTTCTGCCCAATTACAAAATGCCACCCAAACCCATGGAGAAGAAGGAAGAAGAAGCCCAGGACCACACCGTGTGCCCTCCATCCTGCATCCATCCACAACACACTGAAAACCCCAAACCCTCAATTTCTCACCAAGTGGCACACCTACACTACTCTCTATGATCTATTTTGCTGGCCCTGCAGTAAAATGGGAACATTCAAGGAATAAATGGAATATCTGAGCCAGCAAGGCCCAGGCAGCAGCAGTGCTTCAGATGGTGCAAGGAAATTTATATCCTGTACAAATGGAGCTGTGTGAGGAGACAGGGCTCCTGCACTGCTGCATGGACCAAGGGAAAGCAGCACAAAATTCACCCCCAGATCTCCTGGGCACACCTTGCCAATGGTGCTGGGGCTGAAAGGCCAGAGCTGAGCAGAGCTCAATTAGACAGAGAGCCAGATTTAGGCTTTAATTTGCACAGGGTTGATCTGTGATTATTGGAGAGAGGGGGGAGATGGGCCAGGTCCAGTTCTGATCCTTTTAAAATGAAGACTTGATTAACAGCACAATTTCTTTTGACTTTAATGAATACAGGGATTGCAAACTGTTTACAGAAGGGCTCTAACTTCATTTAACTTTCACTAGAGAGTGTCTGTCTGTCCCCATAAAAATAAAAGAATTCTAGACAGATCTGATTTCTGAGCAGAGCTGTCACCACATAAATTGTCCTCAGAACAGAATGGATGAGGCCTCTGAATTTATTGGATATTCCAGCCTGTATTAATTGCTGGCTGTTAAGAATTACAGTATTTCAACCCCTCCATTAGCAAACTTCAAGATGTTTTATTATTATTATTTGGCAATTAGCTGCTGCAATTATCTCTCTAAACACTGCTTGAATGGGCTCCCTGTGCTTTTCTCACATCCAGAGCGAGGGATCCTCCACAAAACCTCCCTGCTCCTCTCTGCTGGCAGCTCCCCTGTGCCCAGTTCCCCTCAGGTTTGCCTCCCCTCGTGCTGGGATTGCTCCCACCCTGGCTCTGCCTGATTCCTTTGGTTCTCTGTGCCCGTGAGCACAGGGGCTCTTGGACTGGGGAAGGGACGAGGATCTGACTCCATGGTTCAGAAGGTTTGAGTTATTATTTTATGATATATATTGCATTAAAACTATACTAAATGAATAGAAGAAAAGGTTTCATCAGAAGGCTGGCTAAGAATAGAATAGGAAAGAATGATCACAAAGGTTTGTGGCTTGGAGAGAGTCTGAGACAGCTGGGCTGTGATTGGCCATTAATTAGAAACAACCACACGAGCCCAATCCCAGATGCACCTGTTGCATTCCACAGCAGCAGATAACCATTGGGTCATGCCCTGGGCTACCCTGGCCAGCTCTGGGTCACCCTGGACAGCTCTGGGTCACCCTGACCATGCCCTGAGCCACCCTGGCCGTGCCCTGGGGCCACCCTGGCCAGCTCTGGGTCACCCTGGCCAGCCTTGGACCACCCTGGCCAGCCTTGGACCACCCTGGCCAGCCTTAGCAGGAGTTCCCTGTGAGGGGAGATGGGAAATAATTCCATCTCTCTATCTCCCCAGCCTGGTGAAGAGCCACCCTCACCTAAACTCATCCATCCCCAGCTGTTTCTCTCTTTTTTGTTTCCAGTCCTGCACGGGGTGGATTTCCAGCCCTGCGTTGTCAGTGCAGCCCCACGTGCTGCAGCACATCTGCCTGCTCTCCATGCTTTCAATCCTCCCTGATCCTCGTTCTTTATCACTAAATATTCTGCTATCAAGACTCCAGCACTTGATCTCACTCCAGGATTTGAGAGTGCTGGTACACAGAGTTCCTTTGTGTGAGATGAGACACTTAACCTTTCCACAGAGAAGAGCTGCTTTTAATCATTCCTCCTGATTTGCACATACAGAGCATGAAGCCTAAACCCTACAAACGTTCCAGGCTTTTTGTGGAGTGTCGTTTTTTGGGTTTTTTCCCCTCTTTGAGTGCTGCATTTCCAGGCCGTTTGTTTCCACCCAAAGTTTCCGAGTGGGGTTTTTGCTGCACCCTCTGACGGCTGAGCTGCACCAGCAGCAGAGCCCAGTCCATCAGCAGAGCTCTGCAGCGTGCTCCAAATTAAATAAATAATGGCAAACCCGCTCCCTCTGCGTGGCATGTGTCGGGGGAGAGCAATTTGTTTAATGGATTTTATTGATTTGGAGATTAAAACCCTCCAGTGGTTAGGCACGGTGAGACCCTGTTCTCCCCCTGCAAAATCACAATCACTTCCAGGCTCTTTGTGGAAATCCAGAAATTAAATGGAGCTCAGTCTCAGGCACTGTCAGCTGGAAGCAGAGAGGTCCTTGAGGGACCTTTCCAGTGCCTTCCTGGGAGGTTTATTTTCCCTGATATCCAATGGAAACCTCCCCTGGCCCAAGCTGAGTCCCTCTCCTCTTATCTCCATGAGAAGGGACCTTCCCCATCCCTCTGCCCCCTTTGGTCCCAGGAACTGGGGTTGGGATGCTGCTCCCTGATCCCTCCTTGTTCCAGAGGAGGGCTGGGAACTGCCCTGGGCACAAGGCTCCAAATTCAGCTGCCACAGCCTGTGCTGGTGCATCAGACCCCCCTGTGCTCCCTTTCTGCCTCCTGCAAAATGGGGATAATTGCAGCAGCACTGTGGCATTTATGGCTGAAAAGCTGTGCACATGTGTAAAATGCAGAGAAGGGTTATTATGTGTCTTATTTACACAGGAGAGGATTCCCAAAAGAGGAGGAAAAAACCACATGAGTGCCTTGCTTGGATTCCTAACGAGCTGGTTCCACTCAGTGCATTCCAAGCGAGCATCAGTAACAGGAGCAGAGCCAGCAGTAAATACCCCCTGCCTGCAAAAGTTCACAATAAAGGGACCAAAGCAGTCGATTGATTTCCTCTTTTTCAGAGCTCTTTGCAGCCCCTGCCTCCTTCCTTCATGTGAGATCACAGGGCCCCTTCCCCTGCCCTGCAGACAATGGGATCCTGGAGGAGACAACTTGGGTAAGAGACGAGAGCAAGGGCTGTGTTTGTCTGGTGAGTGGTGCTGTACTCCCTGTGTGCTTATCAAAAGCTGCCACCACCTGCTCCCACCTGCTTGGTTCTGCCCTCTCTGAGCCCAGCACATGCAGCCACAAGGGCTGGTGATTCACAGGTACTTCCCTTGGCAAGCAGAGGCTCCTGGGTGCTTCAGTGGGCACGGGGATCCCACCTCTGCTACTGAACAATACCCAAATAATAGCATTTGAAAGGAGCTTAAGGTGCTTGAGAAGCCCATCAGGGCCACAGGTGCAGAATAACCTGGAAAAGGAAAAGGAGCTGCAAATTCAGACAGGGGTCCCCCAGCCCCCAGCCCAGCAGGGCACAAATGGAGATTATTCACAGCAGTGGGCAGTGCCAGAGAGCAGGGCTGGGCAGGAAACTGGGCAGGAATTCCTCCCTGGGACAGGTTATCCCATGGGTTCCCCATCCCTGGCAGTGCCAGAGAGCAGGGCTAGGTGTGAAACTGGGCAGGAATTCCTCCCTGGCACAGGGGGAGCCCTCTCACAGGTTATCCCATGGGTTCCCCATCCCGGGCAGTGCCAGGGCCAGGCTGGGTGTGAAACTGGGCAGGAATTCCTCCCTGGCACAGGGGGAGCCCTCTCACAGGTTATCCCATGGGTTCCCCATCCCTGGCAGTGCCCAGGGCCAGGCTGGGTGTGAAACTGGGCAGGAATTCCTCCCTGGCCCAGGTTTTATCCTATGGTTCTCCATCCCTGGCAGTGCCCAGGGCCAGGCTGGGTGGGAAATTGGGCAGGAATTCCTCCCTGGCCCAGGTTATCCCATGGGTTCCCCATCCCTGGCAGTGCCAGGGCCAGGCTGGGTGGGGCTGGAGCACCTGGCACAATGGGAGGTGTCCCTGCCATGGCAGGGCTGGCACTGGATGAGGTCAAAGCTCCTTCCAAGCCCAGCCACTCTGGGATTGCTGATTCTCTCTGATTCTTTCTGTCCCATGGCAGTTTTCTGCAAGGTGAGACCATTTGCCAGCAGGGATGACAACTTTATATTTTTATATTTAAGTCGGGGGTAACTTTATCACCTCCTCATGTGTCCTAAATCAAACATTCAGGACAAACCAAGATTGCTCCTTTTCAGTTGTTCTGCAGAGCTTGGGGCAGCAGGTCCAGGGGAGGGGGCTGGTGCTGCTGAGCCTCCCAGGGATTGGATTTTGCTGGAGGAGCAGGGCTGCAGGCATGAGGAGCAGTTTCACTGCCCTGCAGCTGGAGCCAGCGCTTCACCTGCACAGTTTTTGCATTCCAATAAATTTTTCATCTCGGGTTTATCTTCTGTAGGAGCGAGGTGTGGGAGAGGTAAAGCTGCCTCTCCAAAGGGCTGCATGTTTTTTTAAAGAGAGGCACTTTAAGCTGTTAGTCAGGAAAGATGAATTTTAGATCTGCCTGTGCCGCTGACCTACAGCAGCTGCTTCCTCTCATCTGTGAAATCCAACTGTCTGCACTCCCAAAATCCCAGAGTGGAGCTGAGGGCTCCTCTGCCCGCCGAGAATTTGTCTCAAATCCTGGAGGGGAAGGGAGGGGAAGGGCGAATCCATCACCCCAGCTTGTCCTTACCTCGCCAGGCCCCTCTGAGCCTGCACCCACAGGTGCATTGTTTATCTGAATAACCCACGGGGGCACGGCGTGGGTCCTACAGCTCAGCTGCCAGAGCCATCTGAGCTTTCTCTGCTCCTGGGGCAGCTCTGAGGGGTTTTGGTGTGACTGGCTCAGAGAAAACCTCCCTGTGAGCCCAGGCTGACCCCGCAGGTGAGACAGAGTAGAAATTCTGCAGAGCAGAAATGCATTTTGATTTAGGTGAGATGTACATCTTGGAGTCCGTGGTTAAGGAAGCACAGCTATGTAGGCTGACTTCAATGAAGGACAGAGAAAAGGGGGGAGACAGAGGGTGATAGAGAGACACAGAGGCTGCTGTGAGAGCAGGTCAGCCTGGCCCAGGAGTTCCTCCTGATAGAGAGGAACTAGCGGCAAATGTCACAGAAACTCGTAAAAATGAATATGTATGAGCCTACTGTGAAATTGTATCTGTTTGTATCTGAGAGGGGGATAAAAAGGGACCTGAAGTTCCCAGAGGTACCCATGTCTTTGAAGGAGAGCAATTTCCACACGTGTGTAATAACAAACATACCAAACATACCGGCCTTACAGCTTTCACAGAGTTGTGGAGGTTTTGGCTAAATCTCTGCAAAACGCAGGGCACACACGGACATTTATTCCTTGGGGCAGGGGGAAGGGTTTCTCCAAGCCCAGGGCAGCAGGGAATGGAGCCTGCAGAGCCCCAGGCAGGGTCTGGGAGCTCTGGAACATCTCAGAGCTGAGCACAGCAGTGCCAGCCCTGAAACCCGATTAATTCAGGCTCCAAAGAGGCCCAGGGCTGCAGCCCCGACTGAGGCAGGCAGGGGTTCCAGAGGCAGCCTCCAGGGTCTGCTGGAGCCATGCACTGAGCAGGGATTGCTGAATCCTCACTCTTGGAATGCACCTCCTCTCCTCCCCCTGCGCAGGACCAGAGATGTACTTACACATCTCATTTACATAGTGCATTAAATATTGAAGATTTGCTCTAATGGTCTCCTCTTCCCCCAGCCAAAGAGCCCAGGAAATGATTGTTTTCCCTCGGCAGCACTGCAAACAGAGGCTCACTGGAAGTGATCTGCTGTGCACAACCTTCAATTAGGTGGGAGCTGAACAATGCCTGTGAGGAAGGGACTGGACCGGGCAGGTTGAGCCTGTCTGCTTTCAATTGGGCTGGAACAGCCCAAATCAGCCGAGGCTCCTTTTATGTTCAACAGATGCGAGGCAGAGGAATCAGCCTCACCTCCTTGTTTCCATTCCTGCACA
This sequence comes from Agelaius phoeniceus, assembly GCF_051311805.1. Taxonomy (NCBI): domain Eukaryota; kingdom Metazoa; phylum Chordata; class Aves; order Passeriformes; family Icteridae; genus Agelaius; species Agelaius phoeniceus. Next base: position 897,507 of record NC_135289.1, read on the forward strand.
GTTCATTGTAATGTGATCTCCATTTCTGCATCTCATTAGTGATGCTCAACCTGCTGGAGGTGGCTGGGGGAGCTGCCAGCTCTGGGACTGCTCCAGCAGGGACTCTGCAAATCCTTCCTATGGAAACCCCACAGAGCTGCCCAGCTCATCCCTGCCACCTAAGGCTGCTTCCCAGGAAAAAGCCATGGAGGAAGGCACATTGTGGCACTTTTGTGTTCCCCTTGGGATGCCTTTTGCAGCTGCAGTGTGCCTGGAGCTGGGGGCTTTGTGGATTAAAAACCCTAACCCTATCTGTAACCTTAACCCTAACCCTGGGTGGAACCTTAACCCTAACCCTAACCCTAACCCTAACCCTAGGCAGTAAACCCAGCCTTGTGCCTTAGGCCAGGATGGGGCTACAGCACCCTGGGACAGTGACAGGGGTGGGATGGGATCCATGGGCTGGGATGGGAACAGGGATGGGGTGGGATGGGATGGGAACAGGGATGGAATGGGGTGGGGTGGGTTTAAGGTTCCTCCCAGCCCATTCCAAGGAGTGGTTGGGTACAAATGTCCCTAATTCCAATGGAAAGGCCCCTCTGGCAGTGGGGCAGCAGGCGTGAGGAGGGATGGGTCCATCAGGAGTGTCCTGGAGCAGAGCAGGGCTGGGCTGGGGCTAATGCAGAGCAACGAGAGGAGAACGGGGCTCCAGAGCTGCCCGTGCCACTGGAGACGCCTTACAAACCATTTTGCTCCTTCAGTCATTAATTTTTTATGAAGTTTAATAGGCCTGCAGCCCTGAGACCTGCCTGGGTGTTGATTAGCTTCATATTTTCTCTCATTAATGTAGAATCTGATTAGCCCCTCTTACAAGCATTTCATCTGATTTGGCAAAGAGCATTGTTCTGATAGCAGGGATTACAAGTTGGCTTCCTGGCAGGAGACAAAGGCCCTGCCTGCTGAGAGCCCCACAGCTCCCAGCCCCTTCCCTTGTGCCCAGGGGCTGGGGCTCTTTCAGTCTGGGGTGGCTCGGACCGTCCTGCCCGTCCCACAGGGATTTTGGGCAGCTCAGCCTGGAGCAGAGGTGACACAAAGGAGTGACCCAAAGCCACCACCCTGCACCCAAAGGCAGCTCAGGCCAGGAGCACGGAGCCAGTGTGACCATGAGCACAGGGGCTCTTGGATTGGGGGAGAGACGAGGATCTGACTCCATTTTCAGAAGGCTGATTTATTATTTTATGATATATATTAGATTAAAACTATACTAAAAGAATAGAAGAAAAGGTTTCATCAGAAGGCTGGCTAAGAATAGAATAGGAAGGAAAGAATGATAACAAAGGTTTGTGGCTCAGACTCTCTGTCCGAGCCAGCTGGGCTGTGATTGGCCATTAATTAGAAACAACCCCATGAGCCCAATCCCAGATGCACCTGTTGCATTCCACAGCAGCAGATAACCATTGTTTGCATTGTGTTCCTGAGGCCTCTCAGCTTCTCAGGAGGAACAATCCCAAGGAAAGGATTTTCCATCAAAGTTCTCTGCAGCACCCTCGTGCCTGCTCCACAGGGACTTTGGGCAGTCTCAGCCTGGAGCAGAGGTGACACAAAGGAGTGACCAAAGCCACCACCCTGCCCCCAGAGGCCAGCTCAGGCCAGGAGCACGGAGCCATTCCAGAAGCACATCCAGAGATGTGCCAGGGAGCCCCGTCCTTGCGCTGCAGCCCCGCCTCTGTGCTCCCTTTGTGCAAAGAAAAGGAGTTTATGGATGACCCGAGCAATCCCAGCTAATGGCTGGAGCTGCAATGCACCCCTCGATGATCCCAGGGGAATAATACCTCAGCAGCCTGCGGGAGCCTGCTCTGTCTGCCTCTGTTATGGATGTCCTCAGTCAGCAGGGAGATCAGGCCTTCAGAGCAGGCATTAAGGGAGATTGCTTGGGTCGTTATTAATTATGCAGATTCTCCATCTTCTTCTGTCAGAACACGGGAGTTAAACAAACACAAATGGATCAAACTGCTGTGCAATAGAAACTTTATGTTAATATGGCAAAAGGGCTGCTGGGGGTGGCTCTGCCATCAGTCCCTGGGGTGGGAACACTCGGGATCAAACTTTTGGTTCTGTTCTCCAGGTGCTGAGATGGGAAGGGTTTTATGGCACCCGAGGGCACTGGCACCAGCGTGGGCATGAAATGCACTCCTGGCTGCTTGGTCTGAAAGGTTTCTGCGTGGATTTGATCATTCCAATGATAATAATTACAAGAGAAGTGACCCCAGAGGGACCTGGGACTCCCAGCAGGACGTGGTGGGCAGCCCTGCTCCTGCTCAGGGGTTTGGGCAGCTGAGCCCAGTTCACTCAGGAGCAGCATCTCCAAAAGGTGAGGGGGACCCCAAAAGCCCCGAGTTCAGGGTGGGGGCTCCCCCTGTGTGCAGCGTCCCTGTGGTGCCTCCTGGGCCAGCTCTGCAGCCAGGGCTGAGCCTGGGGGTTCTGCCCATCCGAGAGCCCCAGGCACTCAGGCCCTGCCCTTTGGGGAAAGGCTGCTCCTGCCTGGCTGGGGGCTCTGGAAGGCAGAAGGCAAGCACTGGGAAGGGGCAGCAGCAGCAGCAGCAGCAGCAGAGCTTTCCAAGGAGCTGCCAGTGACCGGGAGAGTGGGAAACAACAGGAGAGAGGGAAATAAATAGGAGAGAGGGAAACGGGAGAGAGGGAAAAGAGAGAGAGGGAAATGAACAGGAGAGTGGGAAACAGGAGAGAGGGAAACGAACAGGAGAGAGGGAAATGAACAGGAAAGAGGGAAATGAACAGGAAAGAGGGAAACGGGAGAGAGGGAAATGAACAGGAGAATGAGAAACAGGAGACTGTAAGCAGGAGAGTGGACACTGCTGCCTTAAATCTGCCTCCTCTGCAGCCCTGCACAAGGCAGGGACTCTGCTCCAGCCTATTTATCTCCTTCAGCTTGTGGCAACTCACCCCGTGTGCTGCCAAGCAAGCTGGGTGTCAAATCACTCCAGATGTGCATAATTCAAGCTGGCACAGAAACTGATGGCTTTTGCATTGGACATGTTTATTTTCTTCTTGCAAGGCTTAAGCATGTCATTTGCTGTCACACATGCCCTTGTGAAATCTTGGCAAGAAATCAATTTGATTTCCAATGTCAAGCAGCTTTCTTTAATGTCTCCAGATGAGGTTTGTGTGCACTCCGTGCTGCAGGAGTTATGGATGTTCCACCTGGGGTCACAGCACAGAGCTCTGGGAAAGCCTCGTGCACAAGATTTCAGTATTTCAATATTTCAGCAACTCTCTGCAGAACTGGGGCTTCTTTCCCAGCTCCTCCAGACGTGGACACCGCTGCTTCCCAAAAGGGTGCGGGGCACTGCACCCACACAGGGGTTTGGGGTGGCCCCTTCTGCACCACTCAAGGCTGGTTTGGGCAAAATCCCTCAGGCTCTGAGCTGTCCTGGGCAGGAATTCTGTTTTCCTTCTTGGGCTGGGCACACTGGGCCCTTCTGGTGCTTGGAAGAGCCCCCCAGCCTGGAGGAGGGTGAGGATGGAGGGAGGGGTGAGTGATCAGGCAGGGACATCTGCAGTGACACAAAGTTAATAGGGATTGTGTCATTGCATCTCTAGCTGCCATCTTGCTGGGGCTCTGAGCCTTGCCTGTGGATGCAGAGCTGGGACAGACCCTGCCAGGGCTCCAGACCTTGGGGACAGAGTGAGCAGAGCCCAGAGCCGCAGCCAGGGACAAGCTGTGGGGTGTGGTGTCACCTGTGCGACAGCCCTGACGGCAGGAAAGCTGCAAAAACCTCCCAGCCCTGAGGTTTCCAATGTCCCAGAGCCATCCCAGTGAGTGGGGGGCTCCTGGTGCCATCCCAGGGTCCCTGGTGCCATCCCTGGGGTCCCTGGTGCCATCCCTGGGGCTCCTGGTGCCATCCCTGGGGTTCCTGGTGCCATCCCTGGTGCCATCCCTGGGGTCCCTGGTGCCATCCCAGGGTCCCTGGTGCCATCCCTGGGGTTCCTGTGCCATCCCTGGGGTCCTGCCCTGGACTGGGGCTTCATCTGCCCAAAGAGGGCTCTGCCCTTTGATGCAGACAAATCATCATTAAATTAACAAAGCCCTGAACCCCCAAATCACGAAATCATCACCAAACCCCCAAATCACCAAATCATCACTGAATCACCAAATCATCACCAAACCCCCAAATCACCAAATCATCATTAAATCACCAAATCATCATTAAATCACCAAATCCCCTCAGCTCTGTCCCCTCAGTGCCTCCCAGCCTCCTCTGCAGGCCCGAGGAGTCTCCGATAGGAGCAGCTCTGTTCTCCTCCCCAGTTGTGCAGTAAAACTCCCCTCGTGCCTCCTCCTTCCTGCCTTCTGCTGCTGGGAGGGTTTTGCTGTTGCTTGGCTGGGTGAAGCAGTTCCTCCATCCATTTGTTACGTTTTAGGATTACGAGAGAGGAAACGAACAGAGCACGGAGCAAGTGCAAAATAACCTCGGTGAGAGCGGGAATGTGCTGTGCCACATGCTGCACCAGCACCTCCTCCCTCTGACACGACTCCCCTTCCCCTCAGCAGTCAGAGCAGCTAAAAGCTGCTGCTGTTTGTAAATGGGCTGCAGAAATATTCAGTGTCAGACTGGGAGGGGGCTCAGGCTGCCCTGGAGGCCCAGCACCAGGGTCCCTCCTCTCGCTGGGCTCTCCCTGCAGAGGCTCCAAAGCCCCCTTGGAAAGTGCCTTGAGCAGAAGCAGATGGCACCAAAATCTGACAGCACTCCCTGGGTGTGAAATTCATTAACCCCTCCCCTCTCCCCACTCCCCAAATTTCATATTTTTTGAGCCAAATATTACAGAATTTCTCATGGAAGTTCTGTGTTTGGAGGGTTTTGCTCCTTTGGGAAGCTCCCCAGCCTGGGGGGGCTGAGGACTGAGGCATTGCTCCCCAAAGAGCTCAGCTTGCTTGCTTGCCTTCTTCCTTCCTTTCTTTCTTTTCTTTCTTTCTTTCTTTCTTTCTTTCTTTCTTTCTTTCTTTCTTTCTTTCTTTCTTTCTTTCTTTCTTTCTTTCTTTCTTTCTTTCTTTCTTTCTTTCTTCCTTCCTTCCTTCCTTCCTTCCTTCCTTCCTTCCTTCCTTCCTTCCTTCCTTCCTTCCTTCCTTCCTTCCTTCCTTCCTTCCTTCCTTCCTTCCTTCCTTCCTTCCTTCCTTCCTTCCTTCCTTCCTTCCTTCCTTCCTTCCTTCCTTCCTTCCTTCCTTCCTTCCTTCCTTCCTTCCTTCCTTCCTTCCCTCCCTCCCTCCCTCCCTCCCTTCCTTCCCTTCCATCCCCAGGCACTGCCAGGCCCTGGGACATGGAGCAGGCTGTTCCCCTGGGATTACAGGAGGAATTGCAGGATCTGAGCAAAGCCTGCCCTGTCAGGAAGCAGCAAAGCTCCCTGGGGGCTGTGACCAAACCCTGGGGATGTTCCTGTTGTCCCTCGGGGCATTTTCCTTTGCCTGGGATGTTTCAGTGTATGGGAAGCTGTAAATAAAGAGGTTTTAGATCAGCTCATCCACTGCCCTCGCTCCCCTCCAGCTCCAGCTGATGCTGGCAGAGTTTTGAGTGAATAAGAGTGGAATAGAGTCAAAGAGGATTGGCCTCCTGCTGTTTTTTTTCAGCCCTGAGTGGGAGCACCCAGCAGTAAATGGGATTTTCCCCACTGGCTCTGGTGGCTTTGGGTCTCTCCTTCCACTGTGGAGTTCCAGGATTTCTTTATTCTTGGTACAACTGAACTTCTCTGAGCACCCAAACTTTCCAAAAACGAAATCTGTGATGGCCCAAGCATCTGATCCTCGTTTTTATATGGTTTTACCCTGAATTCCAGAGCTGTCCTTCACTGAGAAAGAAGAAAGGATGTTCAGGTGCTGACATCCCTCTCCAAGCCCATTTGATTCTGCAATTAATTCCCAGTGGGGGTGGTAATTTCTATTGCACTCTCAGTGATCAGAAATATTTAGCAGATTAACATCATTTAGCTTTCATCCTCCCCAGGGAGATAAGAGAAAGGATTAAAGGGAAGGAGATTCCTGCTAAATGCTGCTGAGAGCTGTGCTGCAGAGCCTGGGGATGTGAAATCAAATGAGGGAAAACAAAGGGAAAGTTCAGGAGCCCCCTAGCACTGCCAGTGGGATTTACCCTTCACTCACTGCTCTGTCCATCTGCTGCCACACCTGGGATGGAGCAGCTGCCCATGGAGCTGAGCGCTGGATCACGGCCCCTCGGTGCCACAAGTGCTGCAAGCAGGGCTTTGGGGTGGCTGTGGTGCAGCAGCCATTGATCCCCTCCCAGGCTGCACCAAGTGACTGATGGAGTTTTAACCACTTTATCTGAGAGTGGCTGCTGCAAGGAAAATGATAATTCCTGCCTTTCCTCTTGCATAGGGATGGCAGGGGCCTGGCAGGGGGCTCAGCAGCTGGGGGTGAGCCCTGAGAGCTCTGAGGGCCACGAGCACCCCCAGAGCCCCTGAGCAGCGGGCATGGGCAGGACCCTTGGTGCTTAAAGCAGAATGTTTCTCCTGCCAGACAAAAATGTGTATTTATGTGTGAGTGCTCCTTTCGTCGGGGCATTTCCAAGAATTATTATGAATTTCAGCTGCTGGACAAGTTTGGTGCATTTAAAAGCTATCCATCAGCTAGAGCAGGCTCAATAGCCATCACTGCAACTGGCTCTCACAATCCCATTTTTACAGCATCAAATGACGTGCTCGATAATAAAATTATTTTTATCAGTTTTAATCTGTCACTGCCAGGCAGTTGCTGATTTGCCACATCAGTGAGATCAGCAGCGCTGAAGTTCAGTGAGATTTACATCCCTAAATCCACGATGAGCCCTCTCTGTTTTACCTGAGGCCTCAGCTGACGAGGGAACAACTTTGGGCAGCTCTTCCCCAGGTGGGGCAGCTGCAGCCATGGCCGGGGTGGCCCTGGGGGTCCCTCCCAGCCAGGACATGCAGGGATGCTCTGCAGAGGCTCCTGCATGGATCCCACCCTGGGCAGGGGAATCCGGCCCCTCCATGCAGGAGCTGCTGCTGGAGCAGAGGAGAGCAAATCCCACATTTGCTTTGTCAGCTCCTGCAATGCTTCCAGGCATTTTACCCCAGATCTTTCCCCTCTGGCTCAAAGAGGGATTGCTCCCGTGCTGGCATGCTCAGGATTTTGGCAGAGCAGCCTGAGCCAGGTCCTGGCTGTGTGAGGATCCTCAGCAGCTGCTCTGGGCCTCCTCCTCCTCCTGTGCCATATGGAACCTGCCCTGGCAGCCCCTGCTCAGGCCCAGCTCCTGCTCCTTTTCCTGCAGCACCTCGAGGACGGGGCTGGGGCTGTTGTGTCTCTGCCCCAAGGCAGGGTGGGCAGCAGAGACTGCAGGGCTGCTCCAGCAGCTCAGCAAAGCCAGCAGAGCCCTGGCCCTTCCCCGAGCAGCCTCCCGTGGGCTACAAGAGGTGAACAATTTTTATTTGGGAGCTCATTTGCACCGTTTTTATCTGGGAGTTCACCTGAACCATTTTTACCCGTGAGTTCCCTGGAACCATTTTTACCTGGGAGCTCACTTGAACCATTTTACCTGGGAGTTCACCTGCACCATTCATTTTTCCTTAGGAGTTCACCTGCACCATTCATTTTTCCTTAGGAGTTCACCTGCACCATTTTACCTGTGAGTTCACCTGCACCATTCATTTTTCCCTGGAGTTCACCTGCCCCATTCATTTTTCCCTGGAGTTCACCTGCACCATTTTATCTGTGAGTTCACCTGCCCCATTCATTTTTCCCTGGAGTTCACCTGCACCATTTTTATCTGTGAGTTCACCTGCCCCATTCATTTTTCCCTGGAGTTCACCTGCCCCACGAGCTGCAGAATTCGGTGCTGGCCAGGAGATCATTCCCTCCAGCCCTGGGACACCAGGGTCAGGCCCCCAGCTCCACAGGAGAAAAGAAAAATCTTTATTTGGTCTGTGCAGTGAAAATACAATGAAATAGAACAGGGTTCAAGGTGACTGGATGTGCTCAGTGCAGGGCATGAAATAACATCCAAATTAAGTGGAAGGCACAGCTTCTGCTCCTTTTACTAGGACAGGCTTTTACTCTGCCATAAATTTCCCTGCTCAGCACATATGGATCTTTATGATCTCTCCTTCGAAACCCACAAGGAGGAGCCACCCTGCAAAGCCCCATCTGCCCAGTGCTGCTGGGGCTGCTCTGTGTGCCAGGGCTGGAATTCCTCCATCCCAGAGCTCCCACTGGCCCTGCAGGGAGCTGGAGCAGGGCCCTGTGCCCTTCTGCTTGGCCACAGAGCAGAAATGGGAGGGAAGCAGAGCTGCAGGCGTGGAGCAGGGAGCTCCCACACTGGGGTGGGTGTGAGGAGAGGATCTCATTTGTGCAGGGAGGGCTGGGGCGCTGTGGCAGCGTTCTGCACCTGGGGTCACCAACTGTGGGGGTGCTTGAGGGTCCCAGGGCGAGGGGAGAGATGAGAACCTTGGCTCCATGTTCCAGAAGGCTGCTTTATTATTTTATGATATATGTTATATTAAAAGAAAACGATGTATTATAACTGTACTAAAAGAATAGAAGAAAGGATTTCATCAGAAGGAAGGAAAGGAAAAGGAAAGGGAAAGGGAAGGAAAAAGAAAAGGAAAAGGAAAAGGAAAAGGAAAAGGAAAAGGAAAAGGAAAAGGAAAAGGAAAGGAATGATAACAAAGGCTCGTGACTCTCAGAGAGTCCGAGCCAGCTGGGCTGTGATTGGCCATTAATTAGAAACAACCAACATGGGCCAATCCCAGGTGCACCTGTTGCATTCCACAGCAGCAGATAACCATTGTTTTTCTTTTCCTCTGAGGCCTCTCGCCTTCTCAGGAGAAAAAGTCCTAAGGAAAGGATTTTCCATAAAATGTGCCAGTGACAGGGTGGTTCTTGGGCTGGGCTGGGTTTGGAGGCTGAGAGTGATGATTGAAAAAGACAACCACAACCAGGGACCTGCAACTGGAGCTTGCTCCTTGATTGGAAGTGTTTAGAAGGTGCTGCTGGAACATGAGAACCAATTAACTCAAGAAGAAATCATGTTCTTCACCTCCTTCCATGTTTCCTGGCATCCTGGTAGCTTTAACATCTGGGTGTCCTCAAGACATTTGATGCATTTCATTCATCATACATGACATTTGCATAATGCCAACATCATACTTTATGCAGATGCACCCTCGAACATTCCACAGACTCTGATTGCTATTTAAACTCCCCATAAATAAACCCCACGGGGCCTTGCCCACTTGTGAATGTGGGAAAATGCAAGGTCCAAAGTGACTCAATCCTTGCGCTGGCACACTCCAAGCTCCCTTCACGTCCCAAGTAAATACAGCGCCTTTCATTTTTATTTTCTTTCTGCAGCCATTAAAATTCTATTAGCTGTTTGTGAATATTATTTCATGCCATCTGCATTTACTCCTCAGCCGTGCTAGCGACAGCTGCAATCATTTGTATGCATTTTCTGTGGGTTATGGAGGAGCAGAACCTTCCTCCCTGCCTGCTCCAGGAGACACAGCCAACTGCAGGCATGGCTTGTTTGCAAATCCAAATCCCCACAGTGTTCTTTTATTTATTAGGACAACAGAAGGGAAAAGGGAGGATGAGACAAAGGGAAGTGTTTGATGTTATGTGACAAACAGCAGCGTTGCTCCTTTTCACTTCTTTATCTGGCCCCCAGCCACGGTTTGGGGTGGAAATGGAAGTGGACAGAGGAGCAGACACTTTTTATTCTGTCATGTTTTCACTTGTGGAAGGCTGAGAGCCTCTATTGTGTGAAATATGTATTTTTAATTAACCACCATTTACATACTGCAGAGCTGCTGAGCAGGAGCCCGAACAGCAAGAAGTGATCCCGTGTCAGCAGCTGCTGCAGAGCCACCCCAGCTCCCACGGGCTGAGGATGCAGCCCAGCATTCCCAGCCAAATTAAACATCTCAGCACTGCAGAGCAGAAAACTTGGCCCACAACAGGTCAGCGGGCAGGGCAGGGTGGCTGAGCACCCAAACGTTCCTTTTTGTGATATTTATTTCCATGAGTGTCCCAGCCCCCTGTGCAGATGGAATCCGTGCAGAATTCCAGCCCTGTGAGCTCTGCTTTGGGACCTTCCCTGGGAAAACAATGCCAGGGGGGGGTTTCCTCCCAGAGCTGGCCAGGATCTTCATTTCGTGGTGCAGAACTGGAAGGCCAAAATATTCCTGCAGTTTGATGCCTGTGCTTGACAAAGTCTCACCCTCTCCTGTGCTCAGGCAAAGTTTGGCTTGAAAACACACAGGTGATAAATGCTTCAATATTTAACCATGATTTACCTGTGGTGAGGGAAGGAAAAATTATGCAAATAGGGCCTGAATCAGAGCAATGAGCCCCTTCATATTCTCCAGAAAATGTCAAAATATAATGTTTTATGAATGGCTCGCTTTCCTTTGAAAATAAACCACTTCTCCTTCCCCATGTTTGAGATTATGCCTGAACATAAATTACAGGGGGGTGGTGGCTGGATTAACGCAGTGCCCAAATGGCAGGGATTGATAAAGGAGGGAGGTTTGCACTCAGGAGAATTCCCTGCGGTTCAGTGTGCTCCAGACCCCCGTCCTCGCTTCACCCCTGCTCGCCCAGCGCCAAGGGCAGCGCTAATGGAGGCACAGAAAACAAAACTGCACAGACCCAGCCTTGAATGGCACCACAAACAATCCAGGAGAGGCTCTGAGAGCACAGCAAGGTCCCAGGAATGAAAGTCCTGCTTGTCTGTGCGCAGATAAAAACAATCTTTGCAGAGGTGAAGGAGCAAAGCCAGGCAGAATTTCCACTCCTCTCATCTGCAGCGTTTGTTCTGGGCCTCCAGAGCCCCTCAGAGGGGCTCCAACATCTGAGGAAAACAAATTTCAGTGCATCACTTGGAATAATCCTGACTGAGTCATCAGTTTAAAGCCCCGATTCCTATTAGCACTTCTGCAAAGAGCTTTGATGAGGTTGTGGCTGCTGGCACCGGGAGTTTGTGGCGCACGTGATGATTCAGAGCTTCTCCCTCCCACAGGCTGGTTCCTGCTCCCCCAGAGCAGCAGGAATTGCTGTTTAAGGACCAGCAGAGGGAAAGGAGCCCCAGGAAAATCAGGGTGGGATCTGGGATTCCACAGTGGACACCAGATTTCTAGGGGGGTTCTGGAATTCTGGATTTCTGGTGGGGTCTGGAATTCTGGATTTCTGTTGGAATACAGAATTCTGGATTTTGATGGGGTCTGGAATTCTGGATTTCTGGTGGGATCTGGAATTCTGGATTTCTGTTGGAATATGGAATTCTGGGTGTTGGTGAGCTCTGGAATTCCGGATTTTGGTGGGGTCTAGGATTCTGGATTTCTGTTGGAATATGGAATTCTGGGTGTTGGTGAGCTCTGGAATTCCAGATTTTGGTGGGGTCTAGGATTCTGGATTTCTGTTGGAATATGGAATTCTGGGTTTTGGTGGGGTCTGGAATTCTGGGTTTTGGTGGGGTCTGGGATGCCGGATTTTTGGTGGGATCAGGAATTCTGGATTTCTGTTGGAATCTGGAATTCTGGATTTTGGTGGGATCGGGAATTCTCCTGATCCCAGCGCTGCCCTGGAGCTGTTCCCCTGCCAGAGCAGGAGCAGGAGTGAGGATGAGCTGTGCCCTGGCTGGAGGTGGCAGATGGAGGAGCCCAGCGAGGCATCCCTGAGCTCCCTTCTGAGCCTGCCTTCACTTCCTGGGGCAGAAAATGAGAATTCCTGGAGGATGCTGCAGAGAAATGAAGGTCCAATGATCCCCAATTTATTCACTGGCAGCCCAGCCTTTCTGACAGAGTATTTTTAATTGGATTTTGGGTCTCCTCTTTGGAAGACCACAGGCTCCAGATGGCAGGTGAGCTCATCCCTCACCGACTGAGGGACTTTGGCCTCTTTTCCTTCTCCTCAGTTCTCTCACCCTGTTCCAATGCAAGCAGGGGGAAACAGCAAAGCACGAGGAAGGGATTAACAAGGAGTGGAGAACATCGAGCAGCAGAAATGGGAGCAGGCTCTGAGCTCTCCCAAAGGGATTGGGAAGAGAGTGCTTCCCCAGCAGGGAATCAGATGAAATCCCACAGCAAACCCCTCAGAACAGGTGAAATTCCCCATTAGAGATTAAATCCCACAGCAAACCCCTCAGAACAGGTGAAATTCCCCATTAGAGATTAAATCCCACCACAAATTCCCAAGAACAGGTGAAATTCTCCTTTAGAGATGAAATCCCACAGCAAAACCCTCAGAACAGGTGAAATTCCCCATTGGAGATGAAATCCCACAGCAAACCCCTCAGAACAAGTGAAATTCCCCATTACACATGAAATCCCACCGCAAACTCCCTCAGAACAGGTGAAATTCCCCATTAGAGATGAAATCCCACCACAAACTCCCCAGAACAGGTGAAATTCCCCATTAGAGATGAAATTCCACCACAAACTCCCCAGAACAGGTGAATTTCTCCTTGCCCTTTCCTGCTATTGGTGGGGATATGAAAAGCCCCAGCCCAGGGCAGGGGGAAGCCTGAGCTCATTTAAAGTGCAAATGGCAGTAGATCAGGAACTCCCCCCTGCCCCAGCTCTGACACTTGCTGTCATTTGCATGGTAAAATTCTGCTGATTTCAGATGGAGTTTCTCAGCACGGATTATTTGACACCCAGGCTGTATGTTAGGGAATAAATTATTTTGTTCTGTTCCTAACTGATCACAGTCATGAATTCTGATTTGCTGACACCAGAGTCCCAAACAAAAGCACAGAACCTTGTCTAATAGTGCTATGAAAAGGGATAGTCAGGGAAATATTAACAAGTTTCATATGGTAATTTATGTAAATAGAAACCATAACTCAGTTGAAAAGATTCAGTTGAATGTATAGAAGGAGTCTGAAAGCCAAGGTTCTCATGATAAAACATAAATTGAGACTTAGTCTTTACAACCCAACTGTTGTGCTTTCTGCTACAGAACAAAGAGGGGGAAAGCAGAAGCTTCGCTTTAATTAAAAAGTGAAACATTTCCCAGTTTGGAGCTCGGGATCTGCAGTGGGGCACTTTTCCAGGATGGGGAAGGGAGCTTTTCCAATGGCATCTCCGTAGGAAAAGCATTGCAGCACCCATGGCCCTGGGCAGGGCCACAGCCCTGGTGACACAGGGACCCCTCCCATGCCCCAGGGCTCCAGGGCTGCCACCTCCCCAGGAGGGGCTTCTCCCTGACACCCACTGAAGCTGCTCCCTTCCCCTTTAACCATTCCCCCTCTCCTGCCAGTGCCTGCCCCTCTGGGAAGTGCCTCTGCAGGCTTCTCATGGCTCCTCTGGGCTCTGGGGGTCCCCTTTGGGCTCTGGAGTCCCCCCTGGGATCCCCTTTGGGCTCTGGGGTCCCCTTTGGGCTCTGGGGTTCCCTCTGGGATCCCCTTTGGGCTCTGGGATCCCCTTTGGGCTCTGGGGTTCCCTTTGGGATCCCCTTTGGGCTCTGGGATCCTCTTTGGGCTCTGGGGTTCCCTTTGAGGTCCCCTCTGGGCTCTGGGGTCCCTCTGGGCTCTGGGGTCCCCTCTGGGGTCTCCTTTGGGCTCTGGGGTCCCTTTTGGACTCTGGGATCCCCTTTGGGCTCTGGGGTCCCCTCTGGGATCCCCTTTGGGCTCTGGGGTCCCCTCCAGGGTCTCCTTTGGGCTTTGGGATCCTCTTTGGGCTCTGGGGTTCCCTTTGGGGTCCCTTTTGGACTCTAGGATCCCCTTTGGGCTCTGGGGTCCCCTCTGGGCTCTGGGATCAGCCCCTCCCACCCCAGCAGATCCCAGGATCCCAGTGATCTCCTGATGCAGCTCAAAGTGAAGGCCCTGAGCTTTCTTTGGTCCTGGACGCCTTCATTAAGGTGATTTCCAGCCTTCCCCAAGCCAGCTCGTCCATACCTAGTCCGAGCTTTGCAAAGACCAGGTATTTTAATTAAAGGCTTTAATTAGCTTGCCCATAATCTGTCAGGGCTCTCATGCTGAGACATAATTAATGTCTTACCTCTACCTTGCAACTTCCACCGTGTGTGTGCCTTCCAAATAAATCTGCTCTTGTGTGTGAAGGGACAGGACAATAACAGCACTTGGCACTTCCTCCTGCTGGAATTTAGAGTGCTGCATTCATCAAGGGGCTTTCTCTGAGCCTGTCCAAAGGGCAGAGGGAGCTCTGTGTGTACCCAGCACCCTGCAAGATTGAGCCTCCAGCACACACACACAATCAATATTTATAAATCAAGGCAGCCTGGGACATTCTGGGGGTGCTGGGCTTTGTTTGGGTTCCAGAAGCAAAATACCAAAGGCTGGAGGCTGAGGGATGTTGGAAACCAAAGTTTCAACACTCAAAATTCAAAGACAATCTCTCCTGAGCAGCTCAGTTTCCATTTTGGCACTGAAATGAGAGTTTACACTGTCAGGATTGCAGCATGTTGGGTCTGAGCCTTGACTGCCTCAGCTTTCAAGGAGCTTTTAGTGCTGGGTGATCTCTGGCTGGGGGGGCTTGGAGCTGCTCCTGCAACTGAATCCCACAGAGTCACCCCAGCCCTGCAGAGCTGGGGCAGGGATGGAAGGAAAAGGGGCGATGGTGCAGAGAACTTTGATGGAAAATCCTTTCCTTGGGATTGTTCCTCCTGAGAAGCTGAGAGGCCTTCCTATTCCTGTCCCCATCCCCATCCCTGTCCCTGTCCCCATCCCTTTCCCCATCCCTGTCCCCATCCCCATCCCATCCCATCCCATCCCATCCCATCCCATCCCATCCCATCCCATCCCATCCCTGTCCCCATCCCCATCCCATCCCCATCCCTGTCATTGTCCCTATCCCTATCCTGTCCCCATCCATCCCATCCCCATCCATCCCCATCCCTGTCCCCATCCCATCCCCATCCCCATCCCATCCCCATCCCTGCAGTTTCCTGAGCAGAGCCCTCTCCCATCTCCCATCTGTCTCCCTTGAGTGGCAGAGGTTCTGGGCCCTGGATGGAGACATCATTTTGATTGCTCTGAGTTCTGGAGCTGGTTTTTCTCTGAGTTATTTGCTCGGCCCCTCCCGAGCAGGAGAGGCTGGGCTGGAGCAGAGGCAGCATTTTCAAACTGGGCGCTGCGAGGAAGAGCAAACAATTTCCCCAGCATCACTCAGGAACTCTGCTGCGATTTCCTCGCCTTTGTTCCAGCTCGTGTTAAACATGTTTGTGTCAGGCAAACAACCCACATTAGATGGAATTTCACACCACTCAAAGCATCGGTGTCTGCAGCCTTAATGTGCATTATGTTCAAACATGCGACGTAATCCATCACAAACCCCTGCAGACCTCGCTCCCCTCCCTTGATCTGCTCCCGGCTCCCTCCCCGCACGCACGCAGCCAACCTTCTGTCGGTGCCTCTTCTCATTTATTTGGAAACAGCAGAGCAGATTCTCAGTCAGTGTTCGCTGTCGCAGCTCCTCTGGCTGCCTGCCCGTGGGTTTATCCCAGCGCCGGGGCCGTGCTGGATCTGCAGGATTAACCCGGGGCTTTATCCCAGCACCAAACCCCTCTCATGGCCCCTGCACGCCTGGCCCTGCCTGCCCTCCCCGGACTCACCTGCAAAAAAATCCATTTTTGGCCAGGAGGAAAACATTTGGAAATGAGGGCTGCAAAAGGAGGGAAGGCGGCTCTGGAGGAGCCTGACCTGGGGCAGCAGCGCTGTGGGGTTGGCAGCTCTGGAAAGATCAAAATGGACCGGAAAGGGGAAAAAGGCTTTGGGTTTGTTTGCAGGAGTTAATGCAAACAGAGCCAAAACCAACAAACCCAAACCCACTCCAGCAGGGAGGAAAATCTGTGTTTGGGGTGAGGAGCTGTGACTCCTCTGAAAAGGACACTGCAATAGGCACCAGGGACACTTCAGATTATAACATGTATTGAATTGGATTATGTAAGCTATGGAGTATTAATTTAAAGAGCAACACTCTGCTGAAAAGCACACTGGTCCTCACTGAGGAGGCTTTCCTTGCAAACAGAATTTTGAACCATTTTTGAGTCTGTCTGGCTTTTCTGATAGAAATAGCAGGAAATATTGTGGCATGTCTAATTTTGTTTTTCACTGGAGACTTAATTTTTTCCCTCAAACTCATTTTTTTTAGCACAGCCTCCCCATCTCAGTTCATTTTTTCGCAGTGCACATCTCCATCTCTCATCACTCAGCGCTCACCACTTAGCGTATCAACATGGCAATTTCTGCAAATCAGAAAGCAAAGCCATTAACATTTGAAGTGGAAATGTTGAGTTTCTGATCATTAAAGAGCTCAGAAATGTAGGAAAAAATAACCTCCCTCTCCTTTAGCCCAAAGCTCCCAAATAAATCCCTCAGGGGAAAGGGTCTGGATGAGTTTGGGTGCTTTTCCCCCATGGGGTGGCAGTGACCATCCTTCAGGTCTGACTTTCCACACTGATCCCGGAACCAGGGGAAGATGCCACAGCTTTGTCTGACCCCTCTGTGTGGGGAAAAAGGTGGGGATGGGCACAGCCCCGAGGCTGCCAGAGTTCCAGGAGTGTTTGTGCCAGCACAGGGACCCCAGTTTGTACCAGCACAGGGACCCCAGTTTGTACCAGCACAGGGACCCCAGTTTGTGCCAGCACAGGGACTCCAGTTTGTGCCTAGCACAGGAACCCCAGTTTGTACCAGTACAGGAACCCCAGTTTGTACCAGCACAGGGACCCCAGTGTGTGCCCAGCACAGGGACCCCAGTTTGTGCCCAGCACCCACGGGAGCTGCGGGTGGGATGTGGGGCCGTGGTGGGTGCAGTGGGATGGGATGGGATGGGATGGGATGGGATGGGATGGGATGGGATGGGATGGGATGGGATGGGATGGGATGGGATGGGATGGGATGGGATGGGATGGGATGGGGTGGGAGCATGGATGGCTCTGCTCCAAGAGCCTCAAGCTGCCCTGAGCCTGCATTTCACAGAATCCCAGCAATGTTAAGGCAGGGAAAGACCTCCAAGGTCACCCAGTCCAGCCATGCCAGAAGTGCCACCTGTGCCCCTGTCCTGGCTCCACCACTGCCCCAAAGCCTGGCCACTCTTCCAGGGGAGAAACTTTCCCCAGTCTGGACAGTGGCAGCTGATTTTTAACAATCACTGGAGACACTCCAGATGTGCCATGAATGGCACAGGTGCCCAGAGCAGCTGGGGCTGCCCCTGGGTCCCTGGCAGTGCCCAAGGCCAGGCTGGGCATTGGGGCTGGGAGCACCTGGCACAGTGGGAGGGGTCCCTGCCGTGGCAGGGCTGGAATCAGTTGATTTTTTAGTCACTTCCCACCCAAAACCATTCCAGGATTTTGTGCTTCGCTGCACCTGCCCCTGATTTGGGACATTTGTGCGTTGAACATGGGACTGTGGCTGCTGCACATTTTAGGTTCCAAGCTCCAAAACTTCAGTTACATGTTTTAGTGTGTGTGATTTAGGAAAATATGGTCCATTCCATCTGCTTTGCATTAATTTGAATGACTGATTAAAAATACAGGTTGAGATATTACAGCCACTAATAATTTCTCCACATGGCTGGCTCGTAACGGATGGAGGGAAAATTGGGAATAAGGTTTTTTATCAATTTCCACAGGCAGGCTTTGCCATAATCCTTTTATTTCATCGAGAAACGTGTTTGTTTGTAGACATTTTATTTGTTTAACAATTTCCCTCTCTTTCTTAATCTTTTCAGCAATTATTTCATATTCTATACATGTTTAAACTATTTTAATTCTTCATAAGAATCATTCTATTTCACTTTGTCCTTTCCCCCAGCTTCTTTCCAAGCCCCTCAGCCCAGTGTCCTGCTCACCACCCCTGGTATTGCCCAGAAGACTCAGCTGCCATTCAAGCTCAAAATGAGGAATCATTTTCTCTGGTTTCCCCCAGTGCATTGTTTGTTCTTCACCTGCTTTTATGGACTTGTTTGGCCTTTGACTTCCTGGCCTCATGGTCAGAATTGAGCACTTTTTTGTGTTTTGTTATCCCTCACCAGCTCATCCTGCAGCACCATTTTTAACTTCCTTCAGGTTCTGTACCCGAGAAAATAAACAGAATATTGAGTAGGGAAAGAGATGTTTCATTAACAGCAGCACTGACATCACAAATATATCTTCTAATTGCTCCTCTAAAGGTGGGATCAATAGCTGGGCTGAGACATCTCTGAAAAATTCCACGTGCCATTTTTATTGGAGATGAATGTCGCTGAGAATTGGAGAGCCACAGTTTGCATGAGTGATTTGCCCAATTTGCTGCCTATTACTCATAAATCTGGGAAGGGGGAAAAAAAAAAGTTATGTTGAGCTCCTCTCTTACAAAAACACGGGCAGTGCATCAGCGAGAGAGGCAAAGGGAACAGATGAAAGCCAATAGAGCTGGCTGGGCTTCTGCTGACTTCCTCCTTGGATATTCCAAGGATTCCTTGGATATTCCACTTTAGCAGCCCAGAGAATCCCTCTGCTGCTGCCCCCGAGCTCCCCACGCTGTGTTTGGGTGGGGAGGAGGAGTGTGGCTGCTTGGGGTCTCTGTACAGACCACAAACAGGACAGGATGGCTGAGGAACTGTCCTGAGCTGTTTGATTTTCCAGCATCACTCTCATTCCATGGTGATGATGATGGGAGGATGCCAGCAGCTCACATCTCAGGCTGCAGAGCTCGTTCTTTTAAAAATGTGGCCAATTTTTGAGATATGTATGTGGGACTATCTATTACTGACATTCACTTTTTAAGTGAACCAAGAGGGGGAATTGTGGGAATCTGTAAAATCAGAGAGAGGGGTTTGGGAAAGCTGCAAAAGGCAGCCTCAGAGACAGAACTGGGATTGGAGCTGAGCAGCAGCCATGAGATGGATCAGCAGAAAAATTATGTAAAAAGTAGAGAAGGACAGATAGAACAATGGTCTGTGTATTGATACTTGTCTAGAATAACTCCCTAAGGCACAGCAAAGTATATCTAGAGAGATATTAGGAAGTTCTAAGCTTAACAATGGAGCTCTGTGGTGCCTGGAAATGCCACACACAGGCCAGGCCATGGAAGGGTGGGTGTGATTGGTTTCCAGATGGGTCTGAACCTGGGGAAGCTGTTTAATGTGCTCAGTAAAGAGGCAGCAGTGGGGCTGCAGAGCAGAGGCCTGGCTGGGAACCAGGAGGGGTTTGGGGTGGGAATCAGGAGGGGTTTGGGATGGGCATCAGGAGGGGTTTGGGATGGGAATCAGGAGGGGTTTGGGATGGGAACCAGGAGGGGTCTGGGATGGGAACCAGGAGGAATTTGGGATGGGAACCAGGAGGGGTTTGGGATCGAATCAGGAGGGGTTTGGGGTGGGCATCAGGAGGGGTTTGGGGTGGGAATCAGGAGGGGTCTGGGGTGGGAATCAGGAGGGGTTTGGGGTGGGAATCAGGAGGGGTTTGGGGTGGGCATCAGGAGGGGTTTGGGGTGGGCATCAGGAGGGGTTTGGGGTGGGAATCAGGAGGGGTTTGGGGTGGGCATCAGGAGGGGTCTGGGATGGGAATCAGGAGGGGTTTGGGATGGGAATCAGGAGGGGTTTGGGATCGAATCAGGAGGGGTTTGGGTGGGAATCAGGAGGGGTTTGGATGGGAATCAGGAGATGTTTGGTTCTAGAGGCAGGGTGGGGGCAGGCTCAGAGCCGCTGTCCTCTCTCTCTCTGTGGAGCCCCCGCTGCCAGTTGCTCAATTGGGTTGTTTGTGTTGCCTGAAACCACTCATTTCAGCACTTGCATAAATACAGTTCCTGCTGCAGAGACCTTGGGGCTCTCATCCCGGGTTTGTGATTGCTGCTAAATGTCACCGTCCCTGCTTTGTGCAAAGGCTGCAGAACGGGCTGCTCCAGCCCCCACAGGCAAGGTCAGGCTGGCAGCACACGGGAAATGTGTTTATTCGCTGTTCAATGAAACCAGGGCCTCCAGTGGATGGGGGAATGGCAGAGCCAGGGGATGGAGGCACGGAGCTGCCAGGATTTCCTGGGTTTGGGGCAGAAATTGCCCAGCTCAGGTTTTTGTGTGAATCCTCTCGAGGGTCTGGGTTTCCCTTCTCCTGCTGTGCCTCAGGACGTGCCCTGGTGAAGCTGCAGCTCCTTGGGCAGAGCTCTGGCACAGGAGCTGCTGCTCTGGTCCTTCACACCAGCTCTGCTGAGGGCAGGACACGTTCACAGAGTGCCTGAGGCCAGCCAGGGACCAAAGCAGCGGTGCTGGGTTCGTGTTTCCAGCCCCACAAACCCGGGCCAAGCTGTCCCTGTGCTGATGTGCAATCCTGTCCCTGTGGGCGCCTCCTGCAGCCAAAGCCAGCGCAGGCCGCTGCTCCTCGATTTAAATTGAATTCCCTGCACCGACACCGGGCCTTGCTCAGCTCCGAACCCACCCCCCATTCCCTCCCCATTCCTAGCAGTGATTAAAAGCATGTGTCCCCTAATTAAGCTAACGAGGGTTGTTAATTGGCTCAGTGTGTGCTCGTTAGTGGCACCATTTAGGGGCACGCAGGGGGAGCTGGGACAGGGCTGGCACTGAGCTAAAATTGGGATTTCTGAGGTGCTGCTGACCTTTTCTGGTGCTGCCTGGCCAAAACTTGGGTTTGAATCCCCCGGGGGAGGTGAAAGAGTTAAAGATTGCATCCCCACCGTCCCAGCTTCACTGAATTTTAGAGAAAAAGGAGCAAGGCAGAGGCAGGAGCAGCAGCACCCACCTGCCTTTTGCAATGGGAAAGGTTAAGCTTTGTTTTATCGTCGCTTGTGTTGAAGCAGACTCAAAGATTTCTGTGCAGATCAAACCCCTGTGATGGGAACAGCTCTGCTCTCACCTGGCACTGACATTCCCTTGAGGAAGAGCCTGCAGTTCCCACAAGTTGGGATTTTTCTCATCAGTGTTTTCCTGGCGAGGACTGGGCCTTGTCACCAGAGCTTGTCACCAAACCCTGCACTAAATTAGATTTTCTTTTTTGACATAAATAAAGCTTTTGAACATGACAAGTTTGAAATATTCACAGTCTCCCTGTCTGGGGTTTGCAGAGTCCTGCTAGAAATGTTGTTCCTGAGGATAACAGGGAGGGTGCAGGGGGCTGTGGGTACAACAGAGCAGCAAAAACTGGGTCCAAAAGGGCCAGCAGGGCCCTGGGTGAGGCAGCCCAGCAGGTCCTGCAGGGCTGTGGGGTCAGGGATGGCACACCTTTGGGGTTAGGGAGGGTTTGTGGGTCAGGGATGGCGCTCCTTTGGGGTTTGTGGGTCAGGGATGGCACCCCTTTGGATTAATGCAGGTTGGTGGGGTCAGGGGTGACACCCCTTTGGGGTTAGGGAGGGTTTGTGGGTCAGGGATGGTGCCCCTTTGGGTTAATGCAGGTTTGTGGGTCAGGGATGGCACCCCTTTGGGGTTTGGGAGGGTTTGTGGGGTCAGGGATGGCACCCCTTCGGGTTAATGCAGGTTTGTGAGGTCAGGGATGGCACCCCTTTGGGTTAGTGCAGGTTTGTGGGGTCAGGGATGGCACCCCTGGCTTAGCACTTGGGCTCCCTCTCGTTCTGAATACATGAAATATTGCAAATGCCATGACTGGGAAGGGCTCTGATCCCTGAGTCACTCACTGAGCCCAGGGTCCCAGGGCAGGGCCTGGGGGTTCCAGTCTGGCAAGGGCAGGTGGGGCCATCCAAGGTTCTTTATTGGGTTATTTCAGGTTATTTCATTGCTTCTTTCTCATCATCAGCACCTCCAGAACCTTGGATCCCAGGCTGAGCTGGGCTTTCAGGTGGGTTTAATCTCCAGAACCTTGAATTCCAAACTGAACTGAGCTTTCAGGTGGGTTTAATCTCCAGAACCTTGAATCTCAAACTGAACTGTGCTTTCAGGTGGTTTAATCTCCAGAATTTTGGCTCTCAAACTGAGCTGTGCTTTCAGGTGGGTTTAATCTCCAGAACCCTGGATCCCAGGCTGAGCTGGGCTTTCAGGTGGGTTTAATCTCTGCAGGGAGGGCAGAGCCAGGTGGGTTCAGTGCCTGATCTGAGCCCCAGCCCTGAGCAGTGCTGATCTGAGCCCACAGCCTGTTCCACCTGCTGCCTGCTCCCAGCTGGAATCACGTCTCAAACCCCTCTCAAGTGACAGATTTGTCACCAAATCTCCTCTGTTCTGTCTGGGCTGATAAGGATGCCACTCCATGGATCACTCGAGGAGAGGTGTCTCAGAGACAGAGAAAAGCTCATATTTCTGCTCACTGAGGTGTTGCTGACACACTTTAGCATGTGGTACCCAGCTCATTTGGGATTCAGCGCCGACTTCGCCCGCATCATAAAGTGAATCCTGTTCTACAATTCCCCTGAACATTCTCTAAATGATGGCATCTGAAAACAAGCAGCACAGTTTATGTGCTGGAATTGTGCTGCTGAAATTAATTCCTGGCTCTCTAATCCAGGATATCAGTCAGGCACACAGGAGCAGGGCTGGAGCTGAGGGACCCAGGTGGCTCCTGCCTGGGCCAGAGGAGCAGCCATGGTGAATGAAATGGAAGTTTGGCCCTGAAAAAAACCCATGTGAATGGAGTCAGAATTCGGGGGGAAGGTGTTTGTTTTCCCAGGGAATATTTACTTGTAAAAATCAAGGCTTTTATTGTAAGCACATCAGTTCTTACTGTAAGCACATCAGTTCTAGTGAAACAGATCTCTGCTGGAATCTCTGCTTCTGATCCGTGGTTCTGATTTTCTGAATTCCTGCTTCTGATCCCTGGTTTCTGATTTTCTGAATTCCTGAATTTCTGGTTCTAATTCATGGTTTCTGATTTTCTGAATTCCTGGTTTCTGATTTTCTGAATTCCTGGTCCTGAATTCCTGGTTTCTGAATTCCTGAATTCCTGCTTCTGATTCCTGGATTCTGAATTCCTGAATTCCTGGTTTCTGAATTCCTGCTTCTGATTCCTGGATTCTGAATTCCTGAATTCCTGGTTCTGATTCCTGGTTTCTGAATTCCTGAATTCCTGCTTCTGATTCCTGGTTTCTGATTTTCTGAATTATTCCTGGTTTCTGGTTCAGGTTTTCCAGCTGGGGCTGGTGGCACCAATCCCTGCCTCGTTATCTCATCTCCACTGCTGCCACTGCCTTGCCAAGGGATCTTGGCCAAAAAGCAGCTGCAGAGCCACAGGTGGAGGCCTGCAGCACGTCAGATTTGTCAGCTGATTCAGAACTTTCTGCATTTCAATAATTCACAGGCAAAGGGGCTGCAGGCAGCAGTGATTGCTGAGCTGAGCCAGTAAATGATGGATAAGGGCACGTTAAACCTGGGGCCCAGGTGTGCAAATCCCCCTCTGCAGCATCCTTGGGGTCAGGCTGGGACTTTCAGGCCTGCTCTGAGGGGTGTGAGGAGCAGCCTTTCCCCAGAGCTGCAGTGAAACTCTTCCATGGTGATGGATGGGTTCAAAATGAGATTTACACCTCATCCATTCTGGAACGTGGAGAGCGTTCCAAACACCCTGGGTGTTTGGCCTCAGAGCCCTCAGCTCCTGATCTTTGGTTGGTTTTTTATCCAAGAGGATGCAGACCCCAGTCCTTCCCATTGCCATTTTCCCTGCCTCGGATGTGAGCCCCAAGTCCTTTGTTTGCTGCTGGGGGGCATTTTCAGCAAACCCAGCTGGTTTTCCAGGAGGACTCAACGCTTCTGCTTTGTGTGCAATCCAGCCAAACCTGCAAGGGGAGGGATCTGCCTGTGGAGTCGACCCCTCTGAACACCTCCTGCCACCTGGAGTGGGGAATGGGCACATTTCAGGGTGATTTTATAGCTCATTGCTGCTGCTCAGCACCTGTTGCAGCTGATGAATGGAGTGGCTGCAGGTCCTGATGGTATAAATGAGGGTGATGAACACAGAGCTATGCTGAGCATCACAGGCCAGGCTCCATTCCTCGTTTCTTCCTGTGAAGGATTCAGTTTGACTTTTAAGAGTGTTGTACACAGAAGAAATGAAAGAATTAATCCCTCTAGCAGGGGGGAATAAAGGTAAATTTGCACATATTTGAAACGTCTGAGGTCTCATTTCCCAAACTCTGGATAATGTGGTCAGAGCATCTTCCCACAGATGCTGTGGGTAAACACCAGCACTGGATCTCACGATCAGAGAGCTTTAATTAATTGGTTTTGATATTCAATTTGCCTGTGGATCCACAGCTGAGTGTCCCAGCCCTGCACCCCCAGCTGATTTCACAATTCAATCACAAACCCAGGAGATGCAGATTTGGGCATTTCTCAGCACCAACAGCCACTCCTGGAACTCCCATCCAGGCAATTGAGGAGACCTTGCCAGTGTGGCTGTGCCACATCCTGACACCCTCTAATGACTCCAGCCTTTGTGAGCAGCCTTTCTGTATTTCCACAGATACACACCCAGCCTGGAGAGCAAATCTAATTTCCTGCCTGCTGACACCATCTATAAAGGTAAATGCAGGTGCTGGGTGTTGTTTTTTTTTTTTTCTCTTATTCCCTTTCATAGTCATGATGCATTTCATGATTTCTTTGCTTTACAGCATCCTTTCAAATGACACATTTTATCAGTTCTCTGGGGAGTATTGATGTTTTGCCCTTTTAAACATGTCATTTGATTTTTTTTGATGTTCCTCTCTTACTCTCCATCTGTTTTCTTGTAATGCTTTCATTTGGTGGCAATTTTTCATTGAGTCCCCAAAGGGTTTTTTTGGTTTGTTTTTTTGTTTTCCAGGAGTTGCCTTGAGCTGATTTTTCCCCCCGTTGTGTTTGGAAATGTTTGACGTGTGGCCCAGTTCCTCCTGTGGGAGTGGGGCTGCTCCTTTCTCCCCACAGCCTCACTGAGGGGTTCCAGCATGCAGAGCACATTCCCTGCCCTCAGCATCCCTGGGGATTCAATCAGAGAACAATTCTTAAAAGCGAATGAGGAGAAAAAACCCACGGTGAAGTTTTAGATCGTGGCCAGGGGTTGTGTGGCTCTGGGGGGGTTCCCAGAAAACAAAACTAAAGGGAATTCTGGGCTGCCAGAGAGCTGGGCTGCCCTGGTCCCCTCTGGCTTTCCCTTCCCAAAGGCAGTGCTCATGGCCAGATTCACGTGGGGGTTGTCCTTTGAACAGATGTGCAGAAGTTCTCTAAGTTAGGGAGGGTTTTCTGAGGGAAGCCTGAAGGGGGATCCCATGGTGAGCTCATTCCGTGTGTTTGGAGAATTCTGCTCCAGTTCCGAGCTGGGCAGGTGCCAGGAGCTCCTGACCTTGGAGCTGAGCTGGCTGGAGTCAGGAAGTCCCTGCCTCAAACAGGAAAAATTCAGCTCCTTCAATTCTCATTTGCAGTGAATTTAGTCAAATCTGATTATTTTTAATTTCCTTATCACTGCTGCTGCTGGCCCAATTTTCAGCTGAACACCACAAACCCGCTCTGGAAATGTCAGAAATCCTTGGGAAAAGTCTCCATGCGTGTGAATCCCTCATTTGGGCCTCCCCATGCCCGTTATGGCTTAACAGGTTGAGCAGAATTTTATTCCTGGACTTGTGAACAGAGCCTCCAACTGTCTGCTACTAAACAGCTCCTCTGGAAATAAATCCCAAATTATGTTCAGCGTCTGAGCATGGAGCCTGTGTGGGGATGAGACATTTTCCAGCTTGGCTGAGGCAGCCTGGGCTGACATTTTTCAGCAGCTTTGCGCGTGCTGGGAGGGATCTTTAGACCAGGCCCATCTCTAAGCCCGGTTTTATCTGGACCAGCGTTCCCAGGGCTGCTCCTATCGAGGGTGGCTCAGGGGACAGGGGGTGTTCAGCTGCATGGGCACAGCAGATGGAGCATTATCCCAGCCTGCATGGCAGGAGAGCTCAGAGCTCACCTCCACCCTCAGCAGATGTCAATTTAAATTAACGAGCAGAGGCAGCACACGATGGAGTGGATTTTCCTTGTAACCTGTCTCCATTACAAAACATCTGCATACATTACACCCCATACGTTCCAGATGTTTAAAATTAATGCTGCAGCAAACAGCTCCCGGTTTTGCCTTTTGCTGATAATTTTTTTTGTCAGCAGAGAAACGAGGGCTGATAAAAAGGAGCGAGCTGGGGCCGGGCTCGGCGTGTCTGGGAGTCTCTTGCACATCAACTGCTCGCAGCAGCAGCACGACAAGGCTGCTTGTCACATATTTATGAGCTTATGAACCCTCCTGTCCCTTCTGTTATCCCTTCCCCTGGCAGTGCAGGGGCTGGACCTGAATTAATGCAGGCAGGATGAGGCTCTGCTCCCTGCTCCGTCCCTCCTGGTGCCTGGCACTTTGTAAATGTCACCTGGACAAGGGGACAAGGAGCTGTTTGCCATCCGGGCTGGCCCTGCCACAGCTCCCCAGGAAATGGATGGAGCAGTAATGAGCAGCAGATCAGCTCCTTTAATCTTAATGTCCTTTGTATTTTCCTTTATCTTCGCCACCATCTACAGAGGAGTTTCCTAAGGGTGCAACCCTAAATCTTCTGCCCACAACCAGCTGTAAATCCTAAAGCTGGAGAGCCTCTGCTTGGCCTCAGAACATGGAACAGGCAGGGCCTGGAGCATGGCTGGGGAATTATTCAAGGAATAATTGCAGCAATTGATCTGGAGAGGTTTTGTGGCATCTTCCACTCCTCCTTCTCCAAAGCTTTTCCTGTGGCAGGGCTGGTGGGGCCTGCTGGGAGCTCCCCAAAGGGTGAGGGGAAGTGGGAGTGGGGTGAAGGAGTTTGGACGCTCACAGGGAATCCCACCAGGGTTTGGCTTGGAAGGACCTTCAATCCCATCCCACCCTATGGATCCCATCCCATCCCACCCCCTGCCATAGGAAGGGACACTTCCACTGTGCCAGGCTGCTCCAGCTGCCCTGGACACCCCCAGATGTGTCTCAATCCCATCCCATCCCACTGTGCCAGGCTGCTCCAGCCTGCCCTGGGTGGAGCAGAGTTCCTGCTGCACCGGGCAGGGGAGGAAGGAAAAAGTTGTAAATCCTTTGGGAAAAGTGGCCAGCAGGGTGGAATCTGCATTCCTGGGGCAGTGCAGAGCTGCAGGGAGGATGCAGCCATGCAGGAGCTGCAGGTGAGGAGCAGCAGGGGAGCCCAGGCTGAGCTGGGGGGCAGAGCAGAGTTTGGGGGCACAGCAGAGTTTGGGGCAGAGCAGAGTTTGGGGCAGAGTTTGGGGGCAGAGCAGAGTTTGGGGCAGAGCAGAGTTTGGGGGCACAGCAGAGTTTGGGGGGCACAGCAGAGTTTGGGGCAGAGCAGAGTTTGGGGGCAGAGCAGAGTTTGGGGCAGAGCAGAGTTTGGGGGCAGAGCAGAGTTTGGGGCACAGCAGAGTTTGGGGCAGAGCAGAGTTTGGGGGGCACAGCAGAGTTTGGGGCAGAGTTTGGAGGGCACAGCAGAGTTTGGGGCAGAGCAGAATTGGGGGCACAGCAGAGTTTGGGGACACAGCAGAGTTTGGAACCACAGCAAAGTTTGGGAGCCCAGGGGTTCCCTGGGGATGGGAGCAGCTCATCCCTGAGGTACCAGAGATCTCCTCCTGGAGCAATCCCAGTCTTTAATCATTATCCTGGAAGCACAAAGCAGCTCCAGACACACACCAGGCTCGCCGAAAGACTTGTCAAGACTGAAAGGGTAATTCACAAATTCACTAAAATTCCCTGCTCCACTGAGCAATGTGACAGCTCTGCCGACCGCAGTAACATTTCTATTCAAACTGGCTTTGGTGCTGGAGCTATAAATATCCCTGCAATATTTCCTGCTTCAGAACATAAAGACAGCTTTACAGTGCTGATAAAATAGAAATTACTTTCTCTCGGAGGTCTAGCTGGAATTTTAATGTCTGTTTTGCAATAAAGCAGCTCCTCCACAATTGGATTTGAGGGAAGGAAAACAAACGCTCTAATTTAGTTACAGTAATGACTCCTCTTGCATTGCTGGCCACAGCTGAGGCTGGAGTTTGGACTGGGGAGCAAGGAGATGATTTTTATTGTAATATGAATCCTTTTTATCCTTTAAATGCATAGATACACACACCCCTGCTTAATTACAGCTAGGGAAGAACAAGGCCCCGGAAAGGAAAAGGTCATTAAAGTTTACAGCCTCTGACAGCGTTCCTGGGGAAATTGTTACAGCTCTAAAGCTGGTGACCAAAGATGACCTGGATTAAAAAGGCTTCTTCTATTGAAAGGAGCAATTGCAACTATTGGGCTCATCAGAGTTGCCTTTAATTATCCATAAATGTCACCCTGGCTCTCGTTAGCTCCTTCAAAGGGGAAGGAGAGAATTTTGTCCAGAGTTTTGTTTTGCATGGCAGCAGGGAGGAGGCCTGGAGCTGTTAAAAACCATGAAAAATAAGGATTGTTCATCTGCACTGTGGCACAGTGGAGTGTCCTGAGTGTGGAAAGGACTGAAACACCAAGGACAGGTCCCAGGCAGGGCTGGGACAGGGGAGGTGCCCTCACCATGGCACTGGATGGGCTTTAACTCCCTCCCAACCCACACCAGCCTCATTTTCTGTTACTGACCTCCCTGAGCTCCACCTTTGCTCTCCCTGCACCTCCCTGAGGCGCCCCTGCTCTGGTCTGAATGGTGCTGGGAAAGACAAAGCAGCAGCAAATGAGACAAGGCTGGGGAGAGGCAGGGCACTGTGTCACTGACTGACAGCGCTGAGAGCAGAAATTCTGTTCCTCCTTCTCTTCTCTGCTGGATTTATTTGTTTGTGGTTTAGTCTGAGCCCTCCGTGCGTGCCTGTGAAATGCCTAGCAAGCTTCCAGGGCTGCATAAATAAATAATAACTATTTAGAATCTTCTAAAAGATACATAAGTGTATTTCTTTTCATAGACCTAAAGCTAATGGAAACCTCTGAGTTTTTATTTCAATGACAAAGCAGCCCTGGAGCAGCTGTGTGGGACTGGAATGGAATCAGCTGCAAATGTTAGACACTATTTCCTTTAGAGAATTAGAATTTATAGTGCCTCAATGAATGCTGATTTATAGATATTTAAAGGAAAATAAATCCCTGCAGATATTTTTTTATTGTTATTTCAAAAGGGGCTGTGTGATGATGTAGGATAAGGTTCCAGCAGGCTCCTGAAAGTTCTGCTGGCACACAGCAAACTGGGCAAAGCAGGGAGAATTTACAGCAACCTGTTGAGTGCTGTTCCCAAGGAGCCCTCACTGAAACCCAGCCCTGAGTGGGGAAGAAGGGGATAAATCCTGCACAACTCCCTGCAAAATCCTCTCCCTGAGCAGGGCATCTGCTGCTGTAACGTTGGTGGATGGGTTTTGCCCTGGAATGCTTTAAACCATCCAGACAAATACTAAACTCTGAAAAAAGCATTTTTTCCGTTGAAGAAATATCAGGAAGGATCTGGCAGAGCTGTTATTTCTGAAGGGAAAAGCTTTATTGCAGAGGATAAATGGTTCCTTAGGGGCAGCATTCCTGCTCTGCCTCTCAGGACCCACAAGGCTGAACCCAGGGCGCCTCCAGTGAGAGCCAAACCCAGCCAGAGCCCCCAGCTGCAGGGAAATGGGGCTGAACGGGACCTGAACCTCCACTGGAAAAGGTTCCAGCAGCTGGAGGTGAACAGGATTGCCAGGAAGGAGGATGGGACACAAATGGCTGATGGGGAGGGGAAAAAGCCTCCAGGAGCTGATTTGCTTTTCCAGGGTCACCCCAAAAGTGTCACAGGCATCTTTGATGGAAAATCCTTTCCTTGGGATTGTTCCTCCTGAGAAGCTGAGAGGCCTCAGGAACAAAATGCAAGCAATGGTTATCTGCTGCTGTGGAATGCAACAGGTGCATCTGGGATTGGGCTCGTGTGGTTGTTTCTAATTAATGGCCAATCACAGCCCAACTGCCTCGGACTCTCTGTCTGAGCCACAAACCTTTGTTATCATTCCTTCCTATTCTATTCTTAGCCAGCCTTCTGATGAAACCTTTTCTTCTATTCTTTTAGTATAGTTTTAATCTAATATATATCATAAAATAATAAATCAGCCTTCTGAACCATAGAGTCAGATCCTCGTCTCTCCCCTCACCCTCAGACCCCTGTGCACACACACGGTCACACCAAAAGGATGCCAGAACCTGCCCTGTTAAATCCAAACATCTTACAGCCTCAAAAAGGGAGGATAAAGCAGAATATTTGATTTGAAAATCTGTCTCACTCCCACCTTGGCAAACACAGGTGCTGTCCCCAAGTTGGATTTGCAAGTTCAGGGTCCAGCCACGGAAGAGGAGTGAATTCTGCTTTGCTGCCAGTTCTCCTCCATGGGATGTTCCAGGCAATGCAGCCACAATTGCATTTGGATTGCACTCCATGCCACAGTAATGGCAAATCATCACTGCTTCCTCTGACACCCACTGTAATAACATTTACCATGATGGATCTCCCTTTGCTCTTCCTGTGGCCTCCATACATTATTCCAGCTGAATTCCATTGTAATGGAGCACTAATTAATGTCTGCTGCTTATCAAGGGGTGCCCACTTCTCCCTTCCATCCCGATCCTTGAGGAATCACACCTGGGAATGCTGCAGGCGCTGCCACTGGTGCCAGGGAATCTCCACAGGCTGCAAAAGGTCACATTTTGGTTCTGATGCCGCACTTATATCAAAATAAGACTATTTTCTTCCAAACTTGGCAGTAAAATGAGGTTTGCTGAGGAGCTGAGACCATTTTCAAGGGTGGTTCTGTGATGAATTTCCTTATTAATTCTCCAGAACCTTCCAAGTTCAGCTTTGTGCAGCCCTTAGAGACACTGGGTTACAGAGTGGGCTTGAAAACCCCCAAAGCCCCAGTTGTGGCTGGAATGAAACCCAAGGGCAGCTCCAGCCATTTCCCAGGCTCAGTTTGGAGGTGATCACCCTAAAAAGGCAGCAGAGCCCACCTGAGCCTCTGGCTGTGAAGGGTCTCCCTGCCAGGTGAGGCAATTCCCAAAGCGCACCTGAGAACCCTTCCCTGCTCTTTGGAGCCTCCGGGTCCAAAGCAGAGCAGCCCGAGGGGTTCCTGAGGGACCCCCGGCTCCTTGCAGGAAGCTGCTGCAGCCTCATTTGCAGGTTTAATTAGTCCCTGCTCCTCGGAGCCGTCCTGCCACAAGATGTCATCCTTCCGACAGCTCTGCCTGCCTGGCGCTCCGGGCCGGGCTCTGCTGCCTCTGCGCTCGTTCCGGGCCATCCCAGGAGATCAAAACAGCCTGATCCCAGGAGACCAAACCATCCTGATCCCAGGAGATCATCCTGATCCCAGGAGACCAAACCATCCTGATCCCAGGAGATCAAAGCACCCTCATCCCAGGAGATCATCCTGATCCCAGGAGACCAAACCATCCTGATCCCAGGAGATCAAACCATCCTCATCCCAGGAGATCAAAACAGCCTGATCCCAGGAGATCAAAGCATCCTCATCCCAGGAGATCATTCTGATCCCAGGAGATCAAACCATCCTGATCCCAGGAGACCAAACCATCCTCATCCCAGGAGATCATCCTGATCCAGGAGATCAAACCATCCTGATCCCAGGAGATCAAACCATCCTGATCCCAGGAGACCAAACCATCCTGATCCCAGGAGATCAAACCATCCTGATCCCAGGAGATCAAACCATCCTGATCCCAGGAGACCAAAACAGCCTGATCCCAGGGGATCATTCTGATCCCAGGAGACCAAACCATCCTGATCCCAGGGGATCAAACCATCCTGATCCCAGGAGACCAAACCATCCTGATCCCAGGAGATCATCCTGATCCCAGGAGACCAAACCATCCTGATCCCAGGAGACCAAACCATCCTCTCACAGTGACTGAATCCCTGCCAAACTGGGCAACTTGGGATGGGAGAGAAGAGAAACTTTTCTTTCTCTTTTCTCTTCTCTTCTCTTCTCTTCTCTTCTCTTCTCTTCTCTTCTCTTCTCTTCTCTTCTCTTCTCTTCTCTTCTCTTCTCTTCTCTTCTCTTCTTTTCCCTCTCCTCTCCTCTCCTCTCCTCTCCTCTCCTCTCCTCTCCTCTCCTCTCCTCTCCTCTCCTCTCCTCTCCTCACAAACAATTCCTGGCAGAGAGTGAAACCATGCAAACGACTCTAATAAGCATAATTTAAACCTGTGGTTTTCTTTTTATGGCAGCTTCATATTCGGTGTTTTATATTCCAATTTTCCACCTTTTAGTCTTGCTTCTTCCTCTTTCTGCTACGGAGCCCTATCACAAATGGGAGGGCAATTACCAGGCGAGCATGTAGTTCTTTAATTGAAACACTTATAGGTGTACACTTAAAAACTATAAAGACTTTTATGGAATGGCAATGCCTTAATAGGCTGCTGTGTGTGTACATTGTAATGTAATTCTGTGCCCTGTGAGCATTGCTGGGGGAAGCTGCTAATTTATGGTTCCCAGGAGCAATAAAGCAATAACAGTAATCGAGAGGTGCAATATTCCCTGCTTAGGGGGCATTTATGGGTGGGTATTAAAACTATAAATACATCAACACGCTGCAAAACTGATCCTGGAAAATGAAAGATAAGCTCTCCTCCCTTGCAAATGGGGCTTTTCCAGCAGCCTGATTAACTTAGGGTTGGTATCAGGTCAGCAGGGACTGGGGAGGAGCGAGGTGGCCAAGGGACCCCTCCGCTGTCCCCAGGTGTCCCCAGGTGTCCCCAGGGCTGCCCTGTCCCCCCTCAGCAGCTGAAATTCAGAGCCATTTGCTGGCCCTGCCTGCCAGCCTGGCACAAGCAGCTCATTGGAGCCGAGCTGCAGGAGCAGGGTGACAGGGAGGGATAATTGCCTTGTCCTCAGCGGGGCTGGGGCAGGCACGGTGACATTGGTGACATTTCACAGACGCAGGCAGCTTTGTGGTGTTGTGATTGGGAAGAGAATGGAGGGCAGAGCCCCTGCCATTCCAGACTGCCAACAGCTCCTCAGGAGGGCTGGCAGAGCCTCTGCCCCTCCAGAGACTCCAGAGCTGGAAAATGCCTCACTCACACCTTGGCAAACGCGGGCACCACTCCCAAGCTGCTGGATTTGCAAGTTCAGGGTCCAGCCGTGAAGAAGCAGCCATGGAAGAGGAGTGAGTGGCTGGAATATTCTGCTCTGGGGCAATACCTGCAGCTGGCAGCGAGCTGGGGGCCAGAGCCAAAGGGTTTCAATGTGGGGGCTGCACATTCAGAGTTCCTCTGAATTTTCCTGCTCTTCCCCTGTCGGTGTGAGTTCTTGCTGAATTCTTGTTTGTTGTGCTGGGGCTGGCCCAGGTTTCCCTGTGCTGGTCCAGGGCCTGGCTGGCAGGGCCAGAGCCTTGAGCTGATGGGACTGGGACCACTGTGGGCTCACAGGCAGGGAGAGTTCAGCTATTCCATCACTCCCAGAATTCTGGAAAGGTTTGGCTTGGAAAGGACCTTAAATCCCAGCTCACCCCACCCTGTCCCATAGGCAGGGACACCTTGCACATCCTCCAAGCTTCATCCAACCTCTTTGCTGCCTCGTCCCTTAAAACGAGGTTTAAATGAAGTTTATTTCAAGCAAAGGTTGTGTGAGTACAGATTGATTTTAATATTCCAGCAGAGCTTTGGGACCTTGTAGAACACACTTGCTCAGGAGTAGAGCTGTGCTGTCAGCAGTTTCTCCCTCTCCCTGTTTCCTGGTGAAGGCTCCAGGTTCTCCTTCCCTCCTGTGCTGGGGCTGCCCCAGGAGCCCAGAGCTCAGGGGGATGTGGGAGCTGCAGCCCAGACAGGGCCAGGGCAGAGGCCACGTTAATAAAGGAGCAGTGTGAAAAATGCCTATTTTATGGTTGGCTTTTGGCAAATATTCAAATGAATATTGTATGTGTTGTGTTAGAAAGTTATCCTGTATTAGTTCTCTTAAGTAGTGTGTTAAATGTAGTTTTAGGTTATGACAAAATGTTAAAATAGAAACTGTGCTATGTAGGATACTTTTTTTAAAGAAAGGACTCACACTGAGCTAGCAGCCACAGGACACCTGAATCCTTCAGAGAAAGAGAATTTATTGCTCCCTCATCAGAAGAAATGAACTTCTGCCTGCCTTGCTCAGCCCTGGAGACGCTGTCAGGATTCAGAGGAAGAAGCTGACACTGCCCAGCCAGAATCCTGTGTTTGAATGGAATTTATGCATCATGTGTGAGGTGTATGAATATGCAACAGGCTGTTCCTTTTAAGGGTTAATCCTCTGTTAACGTGGGGCCTTTTTCAGGCTTATGTTGCCCAGAAAAGGTACCCGGACATCTGTAACTCTTTGTTTCTATTGTCTCATATTGTCCTAATCCAAATTGTCCAAGTCATTATTACTCTAACTGTATTCCTATTTTAACAACCATTTTATGACCATTAAACTTATTTTAGAAACAAGTGGCTGGCGTTTTTCACGAGCAGCAGGTCTCGGTTTGCTGGCAGCTCCTTGCAGTGCTCCAGGGGCAGTCAGGCCATGCCCACCCACACCAGCGCCCAGCAGGACCCAGCTGCTGGCACCAGCTCAGCAGCTCCGGCTGCTGCTCCCCTGAGGGCTCTGCTCACCTCATCTCAGAGAGAGAGAGACAGGAGGAGAGGGTTCCATCTGCTCCAGCTCGGAGCGAGGAAGAATCTCCGGCACTGCGTGGGGACGCGCAATGGCAAATCCTGCGTTTGGGAAGCACCTGGGGAGTGTTCATCCTCCTTCCATTGCTGCTCTCTGCTCACAAGTGACTGCATTTCACCTCCTCTGGGGTGCCCAGCCAGCATTTCTGAGCCCAACACTGCCAGGGAGGTGTTGGGAGCACAGATCCATCCTGGAGGATCCCTGCACTGCCCTGAGGTGTGAGGGGACACCCCCTGCCTCCCCAAATCCTGCAGCAGGGACCAGGGAATCACAGCGAGGAAAAAATCCCCCAAATGCACTTTGCAAAGAGGAAACTTTGCAGAATTCCTTGCAAAAAAAAGGGTTTGGGCCAAATGTCTTCCATCCCTCTGCTGCTGGCTTTGATTCTCCGGGTACAGTCAGACCTCAGATTGAATAGCAAGTGGTTCTGCTTTATTTGTTTTTATTGCTGCCAAAAGGGAAAAAAAAAAGAAGTCAGGGTAAACAGTGGGATGTTTGCAACCTCCTCACATTAGGCAGATTGAATAAACTGGCTCGCAGCTGATTGTTTTCTTTCAGATCAGTCATTGCATTTGTATTTATTTGATTTTATGGATGTAGATCTGGAGCTTTTGTTTTGTCTTGGGTTTTTTGTTGCTTTTTTTTTTTTTGCTTTGTTTTGTTGGGTGTTTTTCTGCAACCATGACTTGTGGTGAAGGAAATGGGAGCACAGAGAGGTGCCCCCTTTCCTCTCCATCTCTGTGGGAGCACAGACAGGTGCCCCCTTTCCTCTCACTGTGGGAGCACAGGCAGGTGCCCCTTTCCTGCCCATCCATGCAGGATTTGCAGGATGCTGACCCTGGCAGAGCAGCAGGGAGGGCTGGAGCAGCAGTGGGGCTCAGGGGTGCAGAGTCATTGGTGACACCAAGGCCGATCCTCTCCCTCCTGGAATTCCCAGGGATCCCCAGGTGGGGAGCAGGTTTGTGGGGAGGGGCAGCACCAGGGGTGGGAATTGCCCCCATCTCCCTCCACTCTGCTTCCCAGGCTCCATCCAGTGCCCACGATGGCAAAAGCAATTCCTGAGGACTCTGGCTCTGCCTGCCCTTGGTCCCCACCCCGGGGGCTTTTCCCTGTCTGCAATTCCCCTGGAATCCCTGAACAACGCAGAGAGAGCAGGAGCAGCACTGCCTCTCTCCATCACGGTCACCTGCCGGTACAATTTTTGTCCCTTTTCCCTTCCCTTGCAGCCCTGTTGGGTGTCACCTGCAGTTCCATCTTTTTATCCCTTTTTCCCTTCCCTTGCAGCTCTGCAGTTCCATTTTTTGTCCCTTTTCCCTTCCCTTGCAGCCCTGTTGGGTGTCACCTGCAGTTCCATCTTTTTGTCCCTTTTTTCCCTTCCCTTGCAGCTCTGCTCAGCTCTCAGAGCGCAGGGTGGGAAGCAGGCCAGGCAGCACCCAAATATGAATTCCCAAATGAATTCCCAAATGTCCCTGACCAGCCTGGCGCCATCTCAGCTCCCAAATCCCACGTTTTCCTCCCGAATTTTCTTAGAAGGCAGAAGAAGTTGGAGTCGTGAGGCACTGCTGAGCAGGGGAGGAGTGAGTGTGGGGGTTTTTCATGCCTCAAAATGCAAACAGGTTGTGGTTATTCCCTGTATGCAAGGGCATAGGAAGTGCAAGAACACTCATTAATTATGTATAATGCTCGCAGCTCGGTTGCCAAAAAATCGTATTTTTGGATATTGTTCACCAGAATATGACTTTAACCTACTGTCACCATTATTTTGCACGTTGTGGCGCTTTAATGAACATATGGCAGCGCATTAGCTCGTGCCAGCCCCTGATTTGCTGACAGAGTTGGTTTCCCTGTAGCTGCAGTGGGCATTGTGTGCATCACCAGCCCTGCTGGACCCTGAAATGCTCAGGGCAGGGGCAGTGGGGGCTGCTCCTCCCGTGCATTCTGGCTTGGGGGACAATCCCTGCCCCTGGAATTAAACCACTCTGCACTCCTGGTGCTGCTCAGCCCATTCCCAGCTTCAACCCTGCTGAACCCTGAAATGCTCAGGGCAGGGGCAGTGGGGACTGCTCCTCCCGTGCATTCTGGCTTGGGGGACAATCCCTGCCCCTGAATTAAACCACTCTGCACTCCTGGTGCTGCTCAGCCCATTCCCAGCTCCCAGCAAGGAGGAAATCTCTGAAACGTCCTCAGACATCCCAGCTCCACGTGAGCCTCTTCGAAGGCTCTGCCTCTCTCCCCCCCCTGCCACAGGACATTGTTTTAAAGCTGATCTCATAATTGTATCGATTTCTCTCTTTTTTTTTTTTTGGTTCTCTGCGTCAAAGCACTTCTTTAATCAAAAGTAAATTATGTAAAGGCCATCAGGTTCAGCCCAGCCAGCAAAATGAAAACTGCAATACATCATTTATTTGTAAATGTCAGTGAAATCTGCAGATCAATACCCTGCCCGATGTGATTGATATTTATTCTTTTCTAGGGGTCCTGCGGCAGCCGCAGGCTCGGGGTGGCCCAGCAGAGCAGGCTGGGGACAGCGCTGGGGACACCCCTGCTCCAGCTCAGCCCCTGTGTCCCTGTCTGTGCCAAGGACCCGCCTGTGACCCCTGCGGGAGGAACCAGCCCCACTGGGGGTGGCGTTTCTGCATTTCAGACACTGAACCGGGGCTGCCAGGGGCTGCCAGCCATCCCTGTCCCTGCCCCGCAGCCCGGACCCCAAAGCGGCCGCGGGAGCTGCTGCAATCCGGGCTGCCAACGGGGCAGGAGCTGCAGCCGGCCCAGACTCCATCCCAACTCCATCCCAACTGCATCCCAACTCCACCCCAACTCCATCCCAACTCCATCCCAACTCCATCCCAACTGCATCCCAACTGCATCCCAACTCCATCCCAACTCCATCCCAACTCCATCCCAACTGCATCCCAACTGCATCCCAACTCCATCCCAACTCCACCTAGTGGCAAAAGAATCGGCGTTTTGGGATGCCGGGAGCCCTGGTGGGGCTGGCCGGGAGCTGATCGCCCCCGGAGATGGGCTGAGGTCCCCCCGTGTCACCCCTGGGCGCGTCCCAGGCTGGAGCTGTGGCTCCCCCGAGGGTTCAACCCCGCGAGCTGTGCTCTGCCCCAGTAATGAAGGCATTTTGTGGTGTAAAAAAGCAGCGCTGGTGAAATAAAGGGAAAACAATTGCGGGGAATTGTGGCAGGATGGCAAAGCAGGAGCTCCTAGCAGCCCCAGGAACATCTGTCCATCCTTTATAGACTCTGCTGGCCCGCGAGGGTCAGCGTTATCTGCCCTGGGAGAGGAAATGAAGGAGGATATAACAGCAGATAGGATCTGAGCGCTGCTCCCGCTCGTAAATATTCAAAAGGACGCGGTGAGAACGGAGGGGATTCAAATGGGGAGATTTCCCCGCTGCAAAAACAACAAAGGGCACTGCTGGGGCCAGAGGGGGCTGCAGGGGAGGGAGGGTGGTGTTTGAGGGTCCCCAGGACGGGATGAGAATCTTGACTCCATGTTTCAGACGGCTGATATATATTATATTATATTATATTATATTATATTATATTATATTATATTATATTATATTATATTATATTATATTATATTATATTATATTATATTATATTATATTATATCATATCATATTATATCATATCATATTATATCATATTATATCATATCATATTGATATACTAAAACTATACTAAAGAAAGAGCAAGGAGACCTCAGAAAGCCAGAAAAGAATGAACAATAAAATCTTGTGACTGACCAGAGTCCTGACACAGCTGGACTGGGATTGGTCACCAAGTAGAAACAATCCACATGGAACCAATCAAAGATGCGCCTGTTGGTGAGCAGCCCCCAGGCAATCAGATCATTACTGTTTACATTGCTTTTCTGAGGCTTCTCAGGAGAAAAATCCTGGCCAAGGGATTTTCATAAAATGAAAATATAAAATATGTCAGTGACAGGAGGGAAGGGAAGGGAAGGGAAGGGAAGGGAAGGGAAGGGAAGGGAAGGGAAGGGAAGGGAAGGGAAGGGAAGGGAAGGGAAGGGAAGGGAAGGGAAGGGAAGGGAAGGGAAGGGAAGGGAAGGGAAGGGAAGGGAAGGGAAGGGAAGGGAAGGGGCTCCTGCCCTGCCCGGGCCCTGCTGTCGCTGCAGGAGCAGGGGCAATGCCGGGTCCCTGCTGTGTCACCGTGTGAGGGTTTTTTCTCCACCTGCCCCAGGGTTTGGGTGTATTTAGGGCCGGGCTGGGGGAGGTGCCCTGTCCCAAATCCCAGCCGAGGACGGTGTGGGTTGGGCTGAGCCTGGTTTGTAGCCGAGGAGTCTTTAGCGGATTTTAGCGGGTGTTTCCCTGCCGCACTGCCCGAGGCTTTCCCGCAGGGAGGAAACGCTCCCAAACTGTCCCGAACAGCCCCGGCTGTGCCCTCACTGTGCCAAGCACCTGATGGGGTTAAAGCCGTGACCCCAAAGCTCAGAACCCCGGCAAGGAGAGCGGGCAGGGATGAACATTCCCAGAGCATCATCCCTGGGATGAGCTGGAGCTGCGCTGGTCCCGGATCGGGCAGGGACCGCAGGGATGAACATTCCCGGAGCATCATCCCTGGGATCCGCGGGAGCTGCGCTGGTCCCGGCGCTGGCACAGCCTGGCACAGCCCGGCACAGCCTGGCACAGCCCGGCACAGCCGCTGCGTGCCCGGGGCACCCGCCAGGACCCGGCTCCGGCTGCCTCTGGAAGCGGCAGCACAAAGGGACCGGCCCGGCCTGGCCCGGGGCGAGCCGCTAATTGCGGCTGCGGTTAATGAGGGCGGACGCCGAGCGGCTGCTCCCATTAAATATGGAAATGATGCGAGGGCAGGGGAGGGCCCGGGGCTGGCTCAGGAATGGCCCTGAGGGCAGGGAGGGGGGCAGGGGCCGGTTTGGGGCGCAGGGAATGGTTTGGGGTGCAAGGAATGGTTTGGGATGCAGGGGCCAGTTTGGGGCGCAGGGGCCGGTTTGGGGCGCAGGGAATGGTTTGGGGTGCAGGGGATGGTTTGGGGTGCAGGGAATGGTTTGGGGTGCAGGGGCCGGTTCGGGGTGCAGGGAATGGTTTGGGGTCCAGCTCCTCATTCCCAGCCCTTCCCTGGGCTTGGGGCTCAGCCCGCAGGGGTCAGAGCCCAGCAGGGCTGGAAAGGCACGGACAGGGCTGGGAATTCTGCTCACAGGGAGGGAATGGGGCAGGAAACCAAATTCCCACCCCAGTCCTGCCCTTCCCAGCTGAAAATGCACCCACGAAGCATCTCCTGGGGAAGGGAGCGCTGCCTTCATCCTGCACCAGCCGCACTCCCGACATTCCGGCTGCTCCCTCATCTCCCAAAATCCCGTCAGGATGGGTGGGAAATCCGTGCGTGTTCTGAGCGAGCAGAACAACTCGGCCTTGATTTCAGGGAATTCTTGTGTGTTTTTCTCTTAACCAGCTCTGCAATCACCAGGTTCAGCTCCATGTGAGAGCCACAAACCACAGCTGCCAGCTCTGGGAGGAGAAAACCTTGGGGCTCCAGAGGAAAAATCCTGCAGGGCAACTTCCAATCCCTCTGAAAATAGAGGAAAAGGAAAGAGGGTTAAACGCCTAAAATGGTGATTCCACTCGGGATGAAGCATTAAGAGTTCCTATGAAGTTACCATTTAAAAAAAAATCAAGATTTGAGAACAGCTTGGCCTGGAACAGTATTTCAGGCATGGCTAGCTGTTAAAAATAAGCTAATTCAGAAGAGCCACATTTAAATAAATATAATGCAAAGACATAATGGCACAGATAATAGTTTTGAATGGGGAATTCTAATGACTTTGAGGGCATTTTACAGGGCAATTAATACACATGAAAATGCTGCTCTATTCAACTGATGGAAAGAAAGGAAAATAAAATAAAATAAAGCCGGCAGAAAGAGAAAGGGAGATGGTTGTGACTGGCAAAAATAGGGTTTGATTTTCTTTTCAATAGGATCACTGCTTACAAACATAATAAAAGGAAAAATAAGCATGTCAGGTTCTCTAATGTGCCTCATGAAATCCCCAGTGATTCCTTTCCAAAGAGGGGCAATTAGGAGCCTTTTGCATATGCAAGTGACTTGTGCAGAGCGGGGCCTTCTGCGCTGCCTTCCTCCCAGCTCTTCATCAACAGGATAAAAACACACCCAAAACCTGCAGCATCCTCAGCATCCTTCTCCTCATCATCATCATCCTCATCTTCATCCTCATCCTCCTCATCATCTTCATCCTCATCCTCCTCATCCTCATCATCCTCATCCTCATCCTCATCATCCTCATCCTCCTCCTCCTCATCCTCAAAAACGCAGCTCTGGTCCCCCCGCACCATCCTCATCATCCTCATCCTCCTCATCATCTTCATCCTCATCCTCCTTGTCCTCATCATCATCCTCATCCTCCTCATCCTCAAAAACGCAGCTCCGGTCTTCCCACAGCATCCTCATCCCACAGCATCCTCATCTTCATCCTCATCCTCCTCATCTTCATCCTCATCCTCCTCCTCCTCCTCATCCTCATCCCCATCCTCATCCTCCTCCTCCTCTTCATCCTCATCCTCCTCCTCATTTTCATCCTCCTCCTCATTCTCCTCCTCCTCTTCATCCTCATCCTCCTCCCGCCGGGCTGGGGCTCCCAGGGCTCCCCCACCCCTTTGGGGGTACCAGGGCCCTTTTGGGGTCCCCAGAGCCCAGCAGGGCCGGGGCTGGCGCTGTGAGCCGGAGCTGCTCCAGGGTCAATCCCAAATTCCCCTCCTCCCAAAATCCCAAATTCTCCTCCTGCAGAGGAGCTCGGGTTTGGGCTCCCTGCCCCAGGCAGCAGCACAGCCACGGGTTGGTGTGTGCAGGGTTTGAGGGGTTTGGCCAGAGATAATAAATATTACATTCAGTGACCCTGGAGCCCTTCCCACCCTCACTGTGCCGGTCCCAAATCCATCTTTTCCTGGATTTCCCAGCCCTGCCTGTCCCCATGAATGGGAGAGGGTGCCCTGTGCTGCAGGGCTGGGACAAGGTTTGGTGTGTGCAGGGTTTGAGGGGTTTGGCCAGAGATAATAAATATTACATTCACTGACCCCGGAGCCCTTCCCCACCCTCACTGTGCCGGTCCCAAATCCATCTCCTCCCGGATTTCCCAGCCCTGCCTGTCCCCATGGATGGGAGGATGCCCTATGCT
Organism: Agelaius phoeniceus; assembly: GCF_051311805.1. Taxonomy (NCBI): domain Eukaryota; kingdom Metazoa; phylum Chordata; class Aves; order Passeriformes; family Icteridae; genus Agelaius; species Agelaius phoeniceus. The sequence goes on from NC_135289.1 coordinate 939,237, forward strand.
GCTGGGCTGTGACAAGGTTTGGTGTGTGCAGGGTTTGAGGGGTTTGGCCAGAGATAATAAATATTACATTCAGTGACCCTGGAGCCTTTCCCCACCCTCACTGTGCTGGTCCCAAATCCATCTCCTCCCAGCTTTCCCAGCCCTGCCTGTCCCCATGGACAGGAGAGGGTGCCCTGTGCTGCTGGGCTGGGACAAGCTGCCAGCTCTGGCTCTGCAGGGCTGAGTTTAGGGGTCCCTGGGGTCCCCCTGTGCCCCCTGCCCTCCCAGCACAGCCTGTCCGGAGCTTGAGCTGCGCCTCTGAAACGTAGAAATAAATATTACATATGCTAACAGATGGTTCATTAGCCAGTTGTTATGGCAATCAGCATTCCAGCCAATTAAAATCCTTTCTCATAGCTTTAAAAATGTCACTGATAGGGACATTTAAATGGCCAGAGAACAAACGGCCCCTCTGTAGGCTGGCACTGAAACAAAAGGCGTTTTCTGTGGGTTTGTGGAGACAGGAGGAGAAGAAATTGAGTAAGAGTTGGAAATCCTTTGTGCTGGGAGTGAAAGGTGCTGGCCCCTGGGTTTTAATTAATGGCAGAGGCTGTGGGGCATTTTGTCTCTCCAGTGACCCAGTTTGGGGTGATCTGGGAACCCCAGAGGTGCAGCTGGGACATCCCAGTCCCTCCTGGGCTCTTCCTGCAGGAATTGTCTGGGGAGGGCTCAGGCTTTGTCCCAGTGTGCCCAGGAACCCCTGAGCTTTTCCTGGGGAGTGGCAGAGCCCTGCAGCCTCTGGGGGATGCCCAGCAAGGCTCAGGCTCAGGCTCAGGCTGGGTCTGAGTCAGGAGCTCCAAAGGAACTGAAATTAAATCACTCTTGTAGGAGCACCAGGACACCCAGAGATGGTGGAGATGGGGCAGCCACAGGGGAGGAACGGGGGAAGGAATTTACACTTCCTCATAATTCCTGGTGGTTTTGAGGCTGCACGTGGCTGGAATAGGGAAGAACTGCTTGTGTCCTAAAAATTCCTTGCAAACACCTTTTCCTTGGGGTGGAGTGGGAAAGAACTGCTTGTGTCCTAAAAATTCCTTGCAAACACCTTTTCCTTGGGCTGGAATAGGAAAGAACTGCTTGTGTCCTAAAAATTCCTTGCAAACACCTTTTCCTTGGGGTGGAGTAGGAAAGAACTGCTTGTGTCCTAAAAATTCCTTGCAAACACCTTTTCCCTGGGGTGGAGTAGGAAAGAACTGCTTGTGTCCTAAAAATTCCTTGCAAACACCTTTTCCCTGGGGTGGTGGTGCTGGCAGCACCGGGCATCTCCAGCCCTGAGTGCAGGGATTGAACCATGGCCTGGGGAGGCAGAGCCTTTTCATCCCAGATTAGTTCTGTGGCCCTGGAGAGGGCAGAAAACCCTCCCAGAGAGCATCCCCGGGCAGGCAGGGGCCAGGACGGTCACATCCCACACCAGTGAAGGTAAAATTCCTCAACCCTCGTGTTCAGACAGGGCAGGACTGAATGTCCCCCCTGTCCCTGCCCCGTTCCAGGGGCTGCTGCTGCCCTGGCAGCCAGCACAGAGCAGGAGCCTGGATTTGATGAGTCACAGCCTCACCAGGGTTCATTCTCTTTTTCTAATCTCTGCTGTCTTCTGCAACCGTTTAGAGGAACAAAAAATAGCTCCCACAGACAATCAGGACAGATTATTTTAATGAGAGCTCAAAAACGAGAAACAAACGGCTCAAATTGAGCCTTCAATCATTTCTCCCCACGTCTGCAAGGAGCTGCTCCATGCCTGAATCAGCAGGCTGGCAGCACGGGGTGCTCCAGCCAGGAGAGCAGCTCCCAGCCCTCCTTTTTCAAATGTTCTTTATCCCAGGAGCTGAGCTGAGCATCCCAAGTGGAGCTGCCTGTGATCAGCAGCTCCATTTTCTGCCTGTAATTGTCTTTTATCTGCTGGAGAGCCCGGCTCCCATCTGCTGCTGATTCCCTGCACACCTCAGGGAGGGAAGCACTGCCCATATGTGCTCCAACAGGCTGAGGTGGGATGGGGCTGAAACCCCCCCAGCCTCCCTCCCTCCCTGGCTGTGCCCATTTTAATGGTTATTGTTTGTTTATTGATGGATTCGGCCTGGCACTGCCCCAGGGGCAGCCACAGCTCCTCTGGAAAGCCAGGGCTCCCTCCCAGGAACAACCTCTCCCTGGAAATGGAGAATTTGGAGAATGAGAAGAGGAATAGAGGAGGAATTTGGAGATGGAGGAGTGCTGGGTCAGAGCTGCAGGAAATTGCTGCGCTTTCACAAAGGGATTATTTGCTTCAGGGGGGAAAAGAGAAGCCCCAGCAGAGGCAGCAGCTCCCACCCCCGTGTGCCCCACGAGGGGATCCTGCAGCAGAGGGGGAGGCTCAGAGAAGCACTCTGGCATTTCATCCTGTCTGTGTTATCCAGAGAACTCCCCACAACCCATAAATAGATTTTCCCCCTTCCTTTATTCCTGGCCTCCCTTTTGGTTTGCGACGGCAGCTCCGAAAGCTCCAGAGCTGCTCCTTGATGGGCATAAAAATATCATGAGTACTTGTTTAAACATCAGAAAGGTATTAGCTCAATTTTGCACTTCAATGCTACCAAGAATGTTTAGGCCCATTGGGCATGAATTTAATTTTCTTAAAGGCTGCAGAGAGAAGAAAAATCAGCCTCCCTATCTGAGCATTAACTGCTGCTCCCCGTGACAGCTCCAAGCATCACCTTTGAGGGCTCCAAAGGGGCTGGGATGGGGTCCTGGGCAGGCAGAGACCCCCAGAGCCCTCCCCAGGGCTGTTCTGCACCTTTGCAGGAGGAGCAGCGCTGCAGCAGCGTCACAAAAATCAAATCCTTCCCCCGTGGCAGGAAAATCCTTCCTCACCTCGTTAGTGATGAAGCGTTGGGTCAAAAAGCATCAAATCCGACTGGGTGTTTTTAACAGTGCATTAATGGCACATCACATTTTGGGTTTGGTTTAAAAAGGAGCTTTGTGGTGGCCGTGGAAACAGCAAAATTCCTGCTGCAGGAGGGAACAAACAGCAAAATTCCTGCTGCAGGAGGGAACAGCAAAATTCCTGGAGCAGGGGGGAACTGCGATGCTCCTGCTGCTGCAGGGCTCAGGGTAAATGCATGCAGTTCTTTGCTTATTTTCCACATTTCTGTGCCCTGGAGGATCCTTCTCCTCTGCTTCCCTCCGGCCCCAGAGGAGGTGCAAGGCCATGGGGATGTCTGGTGCTGGAGGAATTGCCAGCTCTGATCCACCCATGTAAATGAGCTCCCAGAGCCCAGCTCAGAGCCTGGGCCAGGCTCAGCTGAGCCTCAGCAGAGCATCCAAGCCTGGCAGAGCCTTTCTGTGCTCTGCCCAGACCTGGCATCCTTTGAAGCCTTCCCAGGGCTGCTGGGCAGGAGATCAGAGCCATGGGGAGGGAGTTTGGAGCCAGGGAAAAGGGAAAAGGGTGGCAATGAAAACACAGGCACCAAAGGCCACTCCAGTGCCACCAGTGCCCTCCTCCACCTGCCCCTCTGCTCCTGGCTGTGCTCAGAGCTCCAGGGGAACGGGGTGCAGTGAGTCCTGGTGCTGCAGGGGGAGATCCTGGATGCTGATCAAGGTGCAGGTGGAACAGGTTCCAGTGAATAAATAAAGAATTGTTGGAAGCGGAAAGGAAGGTGGAGGATGAGAGCAGAGCTCCCCAGAGCAGGCTCTGTGGGCTCTGCAGGGCTGTTCCCCAGGGCTGCTCTCCCAGCTGGGTGGGTTCCAGTTCCCAGGTCTCTCTCTCCATCTCCTCCGAGCCTCAGGGACATCGATAAACGCTGTGCAAAAGTCTGTGTGTAAATAACAGGAGTTTCTGCCTATTCTGATCAATAAAATATTGTTTATGGGAGCCCTCGTGGCCCTCTCAGCTGCACTGGCAGGCCTGGCAGTGGCTTTATAAACTTGCTGTGCAGGTGGCTGGGATGGGGAGTGCTGCTCTGCCAGGGATGTAAATCAGGGTAAGGTTTGTGGCTCCTGCTTTTGCTGTTTCTTTAAAACACAAGTGGCTGTATATGGCTTTTTTTTATGATGTTTCCTTGCGAGGCTGTAGGTGAATAAAGGAGTGCAGAGGGTGGATGGATGTGCAGGAGGTGCACGGGGGGGTGGATGGATTTTTGCAGTTAAACTCTATCGATGTCCTCTCACATGCAGGGAGAGGGAAACAAGCAAACAAATAACGCTGAGATGGATTCCCAGGATCTGCATTTGAAAGCCAAGCGCCACACAAAAAGCAGAATAACTGCAGCCCATAACTCTCCCTCTGCAAAGCCAAACTGGGCACTGCTCTGCTCAATTATTTCCTTCTGCTGCCCACATTTCAGACTCCTTCCTTCCCTGGTTTCACCCTGGTCTTTTGATGTCCCACCAGCAAAGGATTCAGAGCATGGAGAAAACCACACCAAACCCCACCCTCACCTCTCAAAATATTAGCTCAGTCCTCACAGCAACTTGATCTACAGAACACTAAAATAATATCAGTAATTTCTTCTTGTTTTCACAAGGTTAGTTACCAGATGCAGAGCTAGAAATGAGGGATGAAAGGTCTGCGCTTGCTGTTGGGCATCAAAACCCTTTAATGATTTATTAATGTCAACATTTCTATTTTCCATACAGTCTGTTGTTCTGTGTGTGCCTATTTATTTCCGTGCACAGCCAAAGGTCAGGGCTTGGAGCACAGTTGGAAAGATGCTTAAAAGTGCCTGAGAAAGCACCAGAGAGATCTGTGAGCGGTCTGAAGAGCTTCTGTGTGGTGGTGCTTGCAGGGCTCCCAGGATGAGGGAGGAGATGAGGATCTTGACTCCGTGGTTCAGAAGGCTGATTTATTATTTTATGATATATATTATATTAAAAGAAAATTCCATATTAAAACCATACTAAAAGAATGGAAGAAAGGATTTCATCAGAAGGCGGGAAAGGAAAAGGAAGGGAAAAGGAAAAGGAAAAGGAAAAGGGAAAGGGAAAGGAAAAGGGAAAGGGAAAGGAAAAGGAAAAGGAAAAGGAAAAGGAAAAGGAAAAGGAAAAGGAAAAGGAAAAGGAAAAGGAAAAGGAAAAGGAAAAGGAAAAGGAATCTTGTGACTGACCAGAGAGTCCGAGCCAGCTGGGCTGTGATTGGCCATTAATTAGAAACATCCACATGAGCCCAATCCCAGCTGCACCTGTTGCATTCCACAGCAGCAGAGAACCATTGGTTACATTTCATTCCTGAGGCCTCTCAGCTTCTCAGGAGGAACAATCCCAAGGCAAGGATTTTCCATAAATGTGTCTGTGACACTTCTGGGATGTCCATCCATAAATCCACCCTCTCTCCTGCCCCAGGTGCCTGCAGGGCAGGAGCTGCTGGAGGCTCCATCCCCTCCAGGGGTTTTATCCTTTGGGCCATTTTCTGTCCCTGCCTCTGTCCCTGCAGCTCTTTCTGTCCAACATCAGGGGCAGAAAGTGACATTTTACGAATAAATTCCATTTACAAAACGTTCAGTATCTGTGAAAAGCAACGGGGAGAATTATAATACAAACCAGCTTCATCTGACAACAAAGCTGAAAACTTATTGACTTGGAAATGTGTGTTTGAGCTATCAAAAAGGGAAATATTCAAATGGAAAAGTCTCCCTTCCTTTTTAATCGTGGCAAAACTCTGTTCCATGCATTCACTAGATTTAGAACAATTTTATAGCAGTGTTGTCTGGGAAGAAAAGGCTTTGCCTGTAAGAGCACAGGTTCTTTTAATGGGAGTTGTCATCTAAATAATTCCATATCATCGAGCAAAAAGATAATTTATAAGGGGAAAAAACCCCAGAGCAGCCTAAAGTCTCAGAGTCACCCACAAAATTGCTTCTGAGTGTGCTATTAGTTGGAGGTAAAAGTTAATGGAGAACTGGCTGGCCTTGGGGAGCAATAAATGGGATGCTGAGCCTGCTGCTCTAGGGCAGGATTTCAGCTCTGGTCCAAGCCCGCCATGAAAGGGGCTCCTGTCTGATGCTTATTTGTTGGTCTAAGTGAGATAATGCATTGATGAGCCTCAGCCTAATTCCAAATGAAAACCAGCTCCAGGATGATCATTTTTATTATAGAAATGCTCAGACTGTGCCTGGATTTACAATTCCTGCCCGTGGTACGAACCTTTCCCCCTGAGTGAGCACAGAAGGAACGCCCATAAATAAATGTGGGGCTGCTCGCAGGGCAGGGCAGAGGCAGAAATGAGGCTGGGCTTGGCAGCTGGGCTTTGGCTGCTTCTGAACCTGCTCCCATCCCTGGGAGTGTCCAAGGCCAGGCTGGAGCACCCTGGGACAGTGGAAGGTGTGGCATGGGTGAGCTTTGAGGGCCCTCCCAACCCAGACCAATCTGTGATTTTCTGGAGGATTTTTTAATATTTGTATTTGTTTTATGTTTATATTTTTGGTTCATATATATTTATATTTACTCGTTTTATGTTTATATTTTTGTTTCGTGTTTTTCTTTTTTCGGTTTGTATTTTTATTTTGCACAAACTGAGCTTGATTGATTGACTTGTGACAAAGTGAGACCTTTCCTCAAGCTCTCTGCAAGCCCAAGTGGAGGAGAAATCACCTCTCTCCAGCACTGGGCCAGGGAGGGAAAACACCTGCAATTGTCCTTCAAACTCACCCAACAGAGAAATTCCAACTCTTGCAGAGGAGGCAGAGCTTGGTGGGTTTGGTGCCTGTGCTGTGCTCCTCCTCTCTGCAGTAATTTATCAATAATTCCATTGCTCAGAGGGCTTCGGAGCCCGGGCTGGGAAGCTTTAGCATGAGCAGGAGGAAAAAAAAAAAAAAAGGATTAGATTAGAGGATTAGACATTAGACATTTATATGAATATGAATGGTCTTTGCAGCTACATCAGCCAGGAGAAAATTACATGGGGCTGATAATCTTCATGCTCGAGGGCCTAAGCCGCTCATGAGAGCCGCTCAAATTATTTGTTGGGAGCCATTTATTTGAAGAATTCAGCCTTTTCCTGTTGGTGTGCGGATCATGGGTTTTATTCATGCACTTCCTCCTCAGGACAGTTTGGCTGAGCTGGGGATGGTTTATCGTGGATATTCCACCAGTCATTCCTAGCTGGGGTTTGCTCTCTGCCAGGGGAGGGGCTGGGTTGGGGATGGTTTATTGTGGATATTCCACCAGTCATTCCCAGCTGGGGTTTGTTCTCCTCCTCAGGACAGTTTGGCTGAGCTGGGGATGGTTTATCGTGGATATTCCACCAGTCATTCCCAGCTGGGGTTTGTTCTCCATCAGGAGAGGGGCTGGGCTGGGGATGGTTTATTGTGGATATTCCACCAGTCATTCCTAGCTGGGGTTTGTTCTCCTCCTCAGGACAGTTTGGCTGAGCTGGGGATGGTTTATTGTGGATATTCCACCAGTCACTTCCCAGCTGGGGCGGGGAGGGAGGAGAAGGAGCAGCCCAGGGTAGCCCTGAGCTGAGGCAGAGCCTGGTCCTCTCCTGCTGCTCAAGCTGCAACCTGGGTCAGTCCAGCAGGCAGCTTTTCTTCCTGGGTCAATAAAAAGCTGGAATTTGCTGCTGATTGACATTAAAAACCTAAAAACCTACAAGTACTGACAATGAAGAAGCTCTCAGTTGGGGCAGGCAAAGCAGAGCAAGAACAGAGAATAGCAAAGGTTTCTCTCTTCTGGGGGAATCCTGGGCTGAGAGATGTTTGTGGATTTAAATGGCCCAGTCTCAGCCTGTGCTGATCCAACATCCCCAGAGAAGCCTGAGTTTTAGGCAGGAGTGCTCCTGGCACACTCCAGACCCTCATTAACAGCTGAAATCTCCTCCTGTTGTGTTCCTTGCCAGTTCAGCACATACAAAGTCATGCCCAAGGAAATTGCCCAGTGCCATCCCTGCTCCTCCTGCCCTTCAGCACCTTCCTCCCCTGCCCAAGACAGAAAATTCCACCCTGGTGGTGCCATTGTCATCCCTGGGGCTGCAGGGAGCAGGATGGGCTGGGAGTGATGGCAGCTGCTTGGTGCCCAAAGCTCTGGGCACAGCCCCAGCTTTGGGGCAGTGTGAACCCCTGTGTGGAGCAGGTGAACACCTGGTGTGAACACCTTTAACCCCTCAGTGACCTCCCTCGAGCACCCCTTTGGTTCCTTTCTGGAGTCCACGGATGTTTGTTTCTGCTCCTCTCTGCCAAGCTGGTTCCACCCGAGCCCTCCATTAATAGCTCTGAAAAAAACCTCACACTCTGGTTGCAGGGAAGTTTGTGCAAGTGACAGCTTTGCTAACACGTCTGAGGAGCTTCCCAAAATATTGTGGAGGAGAAACGTGTGCGTGTGACTCTGCAAGCAGACGTGTTCTGCACGGCCCCTTGGTGCAGCCAGGGAACCACACACAGACCCAGGGAGCTGGGAACTGGGAGCTAAAAACTGGGAACTGGGAGCTGGGAACTGGGAACTGGGAGCTGGGAACTGGGAGCTGGGAACTGGGAACTGGGAACTGGGAACTGGGAACTGGGAGCTGGGAGCTGGGAACTGGGAGCTGGGAACTGGGAACTGGGAGCTGGGAGCTGGGAACTGGGAACTGGGAGCTGGGAACTGGGAACTGGGAGCTGGGAACTGGGAGCTAAAAACTGGGAACTGGGAGCTGGGAGCTGGGAACTGGGAACTGGGAACTGGGAACTGGGAACTGGGAACTGGGAACTGGGCCTCCCCTCCTGGCAGAGGCTCTGACAAAGACCCCAGAGGAGGAGGAAAACGGGGCTGGCTCTGCCCCACAGCCCGCGGCCCTCACGGGGATTGGAAGCGACAGAATTAGCAGTGCTCCAAATTAAAAACAAATAAAGAGGGTACACAGAGCGATTCCCCGAGCCCAGGGTCCGTGAGCAGCTGATTTCCTGAGCAGTGACCTGTGGCTGCTGGCAGGGGAAGGTGCTGTGAGCGGGGCCCGGCGCTCTCCGGTCAATAAACGATTTAATTTAATGAGAAACACTATTGATGGGCTGGGAAGGCAGCTCCCAAAAAAAGAGAAAAAAAAAAAAGAAAAAAAGGAGGGAGAAGATGCAGCTGCAAAGAGCAGATAAAGTCTTCAACTCCGGGGTTCACTCTTTGGGTGTTTTCCCTTTTGTTATCTCATTAATTAAAGTGCCCAGAAGTCTCTGCTGGGTTTGGGAGTGCCAGAGCCAGGCAGGAAAGTGCTGAAGGTGGGATTGCTGCAGGGACAGGGACCTGGGGAGGAGATAATGCAGGGAGCAGTGCAGTGCCCTGACCTTCCCCTGGAAACAAATCCATGAGGGAAGAAGTTGTTCCAAGGAAACATCTGTCAGAGCAGCCAAGGAGAGCATGTTTCCTTCATTTGATATTTCTTATTTATTACTTAATATTGAATATTGCCCTGGCTGGCCCAGCAAAGTCACCCCCCTGTGTCCCAGGTGTGAGGAAGGCACGAGGAAGGTTCTTTATAAAACAATTCCATCCCAGCCTGGCCCATGTTGGACAATCCTCAAAGCAAACCAAGGACCTGCAGCTTTGCCAAGGCAGAAATGCCAATCCCTGGGGACGGGCACTGGGGAGGGCCCCTGCCAGGTGGTGCCTCTGCCACGCTCCTCCTTTGCATCTTCTGTGCCACACAAACAGGAGGAAAGGACTGCAGGTGACATTGTCCCAGCTCAGGGAGTGAGGAAATGCTGCAATTTGCTGGAAATTAACATTTTTATTGCCGGCCAGGGGTTATTTACAGACCACAAACGGGACGGGGCTGCTGTGGAACTGCCTGGAGCTGTTTGATTTTCCAGCATCAGCCTCATTCCGTGGTTATGACAATGGGAAGGTGCCAGCAGCTCACATCCCAGGCAGCAGACACAGAACTCAATGTTACAACTCACTATTAAAGTTTTTTGACTAATCCCACAAAGCAAAAGCACATTGACAGTGTTTATATCTGTATAGTATATATTCTATATTGACAGTAGTTCTATCCAATCACCATAAGCACCTGTACTTTGGTTAAACAATGTTTGCTTATTTTGAATACAATACCTGCTTGTGAGCCTTAAAACACAACACACAGAGCTCCATTATTAAGCTTTAACTTCCTAATATCTTGCTAGATAAACTTTCCTGTAGCTTAGAGAGCTATTCAGACAAGTGTTAATACACAGACCATTGTTCTGTTTGCCTTTGCTTTTCTACAGTTTAAATCATTTCTCTGCTGACCAATCTCATGGCTGCTGCATGGCTCTGCTCACAGTTCTGCTGTCTCTGGGGCCTGCATCTTGCAGCTTTCCCCAAACCCTCTGATTCTGTGGATTCCCACAATTCCCCCTCTCTGCTCACCTAAAAAGAAACTTTCATAATGGTGTCGTTCATTACTTGTGTTTCATAGCACATTTTCCTTGCTCGTGGAGGAGCAGGGGGCAGTGCCAGGTGCCCACCCTGAGCAGCCCCCGTGGGCAGGGGCACACAGAGGGCTCCTGATGCTCCTTTTCCAGCCTTGATCCTGGAGAAGAACCCCCAGACTGCACAGAAAGGCATTTCCAGGAGCCCAGGTTTGCTCATTATGGATGGCAGCCCCTGCTCCCTGCATGGGAAGCATTATTTTAAGCAAAAGAGGCAGACTGGGAGTGCAGACACAGGAAAGCATGGCAAATGAGAGAAACTTTGATCAAAATTCAAATCCACCTCAGCCTCCAGCTATCTGCTGAGCAGCCTGCATTCTCCTGGAGAGACTTCCCCCCTTTTTTCAGAACAGGAACGTGAAGAAAGCGCTTGGTGTGAGGGAGGTCAATAGACACACTGCCTTTCAGAGGCTCAATTGAATCTCATTTTCGTTGGCCTCAGTGATTTGCTTTTCCAGGTCTGGTGGCCACTTGAGAAACTTTTCATTCTCTCCTTTCAGGTGCTCAGTAATGCAGTGTTAAGAGGACTTTCCCACTTTCCCACGTGGCACGAGCCTCCCATGGCATCAATATGATATATAATAAAAATATAATATAATATAATAAAAATATAATATAATATAATATAATATAATATAATATAATATAATATAATATAATATATATAATATAACATAATATGACATAATAAAAATATAATATAACATAATATAATATAATATAATATAATATAATATAATATAATATAATATAATATAATATAATATAATATAATATAATATAATACAATACAACATAATATAATATAATACAATACAACATAATATAATATAATACAATATAATTTTAATATATAATAATATAATAAACACGATTTATGCACAAGAAACCCCACAAAACAATGGGGTGAGGAATTTTTCATGAACCCGGCTCGGCGCGCTTGCCAACAGGCTGAATCCCCCTCTTGTTAAGTGCCGTATTTTGTTCTTCCTCCTTTCTTCTGCTCCGTGTATGCCTTAATATTGAGAAGTGTTCTCCAGCACGAGGGCACATTTGCATTTCGTGCTGAGCATCGCGGGTGAGCACATCAAAGGCGCCTTTTGTTCTTCCCCTGCTCCTTCCCCGTTCCTTCCTTCGGGATTCCCGAGCTCCTGCGGGCTCCTTGGGCAGAGCCACCCTGAGCCCCGGGCTGTTTGCTGAGCCATCCCCAGCCTGGAAAGGCTTTCCTGAGGCATTCCTAACCTGGAAAGGCTTTCCTGAGCCATCCCCAGCCTGGAAAGGCTTTCCTGAGGCATTCCTAACCTGGAAAGGCTTTCCTGAGGCATCCCCAGCCTGGAAAGGCTTTCCTGAGGCATTCCTAACCTGGAAAGGCTTTCCTGAGGCATCCCCAGCCTGGAAAAGCTTTCCTGAGGCATTCCTAACCTGGAAAGGCTTTCCTGAGGCATTCCTAACCTGGAAAGGCTTTCCTGAGGCATCCCCAACCTGGAAAGGCTTTCCTGAGGCATCCCCAACCCGGAGAGGCTTTCCAGCCATCCCAAACCCTGGAAAAGGCTTTGCTCAGCCATTCCAAACCTGGGAAAGGCTTTACTCAGTCATCCCCAACCTGGAAAGGCTTTCCTGAACCCTTTGCTCAGCCATCCCAAATCTGGGAAAGCCTTTCCAGCCATCCCAAACCTCGAAAGGCTTTCCTGAGCCATTCCAAACCTGGGAAAGGCTTTCCAGCCATCCCAAACCCTGGGAAAGGCTTTGCTCAGCCATCCCAAAACTGGAAAGGCTTTCCAGACATCCCAAACCTGGGAAAGCCTTTCCTCAGCCATCCCAAATCCTGGAAAGGCTTTCCAGACATCCCAAATCTGGAAAAGCTTTCCTGGGCCCTTTGCTCAGCCATCCCAAACCTCGAAAGGCTTTCCTGAGCTATTCCAAACCTGGGAAAGCCTTTCTTACGTTGCACTTCCCAAAACCCAACGGCCCCAGCTTTGGGATGGATTCCTGCACACCAGCCCTTGGTTGGACCTTCCACGAGGGATTTCTCTAAATTTCACTTCCCAAATTCAAACAGCCCCGGGTTGGGATGGGTTCCTGCACGCCTGGGCATGGACAGGGGGTGCTTTGGCTCCTTGTCTCAATCTCTGCCAGCCCAAACCCCTTCCCTGCCCTGCCCAGCTCCATTCCCCAGGGGAAGCAGCTCCAGGAAAGGAGCAGTTACGGGCTGGAATTCAGCTAATCTGCCTCTAAAAACGCTGCCCATTAAAAAGAATAAGACTTTAACTATCATCTCTGTCAGAAACCAATTGCTACCAGCAACATCAAAGTTCCCCAGCTTAGTTAATGTTTATTTAAATGGCCATTTTCCACTGGCAGATAAAAGATTGAAGTGTTTTGTTGCTATTGTTGTTTTTAAAGCCCTGGAATATGAAGGCACCCGGAGCCAACATTTGATTCTCATTATGTTATGACATTTTTTTCCCCCTACATAATTTGAATAAGACTCTGCTTAACTCAACAGCTGGAGGGATATGGCTTTTCCTTCACATTGCAGAAAAAGATAGTTTTGTATAACTGAAAAAAAACCAAAACGAGCAAGCTGGTGGAGGGAGCAGAGCTCTCCTTTTGCCTTGAGCAGCAGGAAACACTGCCCTGGATTGGTGCAAGGATTTGGGATTCCAGAGCAGGAAATGCAGCCCTGGCTTGGTGCAGGGATTTGGGATTTCAGAGCAGGAAACACTGCCCTGGCTTGGTGCAGGGATTTGGGATTTCAGAGCAGGAAATGCAGCCCTGGCTTGGTGCAAGGATTTGGGATTTCAGAGCAGGAAATGCTGCCCTGGCTTGGTGCAGGGATTTGGGATTTCAGAGCAGGAAATGCTGCCCTGGATTGGTGCAAGGATTTGGGATTCCAGAGCAGGAAATGCTGCCCTGGCTTGGTGCAGGGATTTGGGATTCCAGAGCAGGAAATGCTGCCCTGGATTGGTGCAAGGATTTGGGATTTCAGAGCAGGAAATGCAGCCCTGGATTGGTGCAAGGATTTGGGATTCCAGAGCAGGAAATGCTGCCCTGGCTTGGTGCAAGGATTTGGAGCAAAACTCCTCCAGGAATCCCTGCCCAGCCCGCTCCTCAGCCCTGGAGCTGCAAACCCACCCAGCAAAGCTCCCTGGGCTCCATCAGCACCGCTTTGCACCCCAGGAACCCCCTGGATGGGGTTTAGAGGGGAAACCCCGTGGTGCTGCTGGGCTGGGATGACCCCAGGGGGCTCTTCCAGCCTTAAATTCCAGCACTCAGGCTGTGGCTGGGGTGTTCAGCAGCCCAAACCTCATCCCTCACCCCTCACCCCACGTTTCCAGAGCAAATCTCCCCCAGATCCCTCCATGGGGTGCAGGTGCCCTGACCCACACTGACCCTGGCACCCTGCAATGGCTTTTTTTGGTCAATACCAGGATTTTCTGGCACCTCGGTGCAGGCAGATGGATTTTACCCTCCCCAGCACAGAGGTTTTGATGGGGATTTCTGGGGGCTCGGGGTTGTCTTCCCAGCCCCCTCATCCCGAGGCGCAGAGCGCTGCTGCCTCCCTGATCATATGCAAGTTGAAATGAAAGTCAGATTTGATTCAGGTGCCCTTAAATCTCACTTCTTACTGCTCCTCTGGGCACGATATTGAAACTGCAGGAACTCTTCCTCGTTTAAGGAGTTAATGAGAGTCATTTTGAAGCCTTGGAACACACTCAGGGCTCACCTGATCTCCACAAATGAATTTCCAAGGTCTCCCCAGCAGCTTTGCTCTGGAGCAGGTTTCAGCAGAGGCTTTTCCGTGTGGGTTTGCTGAATTCCTGCACTCCTTACCTTGCCATTCCTTTCCTTACCTTGCCATCCAATTAACAATCCTTAATGAGGCTCAAGGAAGGCAGGGGTGCCCTTTCCAAGGACCAGGTGAGCTTTGGGAGCTGTGAATTTGCACAGAACACGATAAAATGCAGGAATGGGATGGGCAGGAGCAGGTGGTTGGGTTTGGGATCCAGGGAATCCCAGAATTCCAGCGTGGCTTGGGCTGGGAAGGCACCTGAGCCCCAGCCAGGCAGGGGCGAGGAAAAATCAGAATCTCCTCCCTCCTCCTCCTTATCCCTGGGAGCCCCAGGCTGGGGGTGAGGAAAAATCAGAATCTGCTCCTTTCCCCTCATCCCTGGGAGCCCCAACCTGATCCCAGCCAGGCAGGGGTGAGGAAAAATCAGAATTTCCTCCCTCCTCCTCCTCCTCCTCATCCCTGGGAGCCCCAACCTGATTCCAGCCAGGCAGGGGTGAGGAAAAATCAGAATTTCACAAGTCAGGAACAGGAGGCACCTGCCAGGGCTGGGTCCCACAGCTCCTGAAGGGGTTCCAGGCTGGGCTCAGCCCCTGAAGCAAGCCTGGGTTTAGCCTGGGTTTAGCAGGGCCTGGGCTGAGCAGAAATCCCAGCCTCAGCAGGGTCCTGATGGGGTTTCCAGAGCTTCCTCCCGGGCTCAGCCCCAGCCTGAGCAGGAAGAGCCTTTCCCACCACTGGAAAATGGAAACCCCATTGGAAACCACCACTGGGGTTTCCATTTCCAGCTCATCCCGTGCCTTGGGAAGCTCCAGCAGAGGAGCTGAGAGTGCAAATTGCTTCTCCTGGAACCTCCTGGGTGCAGGGTGGGTGTCCCTCAGCGCTCATGGTCTGGCTGAGGCCCTGCTCACACCAAGGGCTCGGCAGCCTCATTTCCCTCACCCTGCATTGCCAAACTCCTCTCGCTCCTGACTGCCTCATGCTGCTTCCAAACATGCAAAAGGTTTCCTCCTCAATCCTTAGCAGGGCAAGAAGGAGATCTATCCCCAGGAGAGGAAAGGCAGCAAAGGAGAAAATAAACTCTCAGATTAAATTCTAAAATTGCTTTATTAACACTTTTTCTGTTTAAAGCTTAGCTCCCCTGTGAACACACACATCCTGAAACCTTTCTCTTTCTTAATAGCACTCTCATTTAAAGCCCAATAAAAAGATGTTGAGGGGAGAATGAAAGTGTCTCTAATTTCCCCTTAACCTCTGAGGAAATTGCCATGGAAACCACAAATGCCACATTGCAGCGCCCATTCAGCCTCCTCGTGGCCACAGCCTGGTTGGCCATTGCAGGAGCTGCATTGCAGGCAGGCTGCTCCCAAAAATGCTCCTGGGGAAGGCTCCAGATGAGCCCCAGAGGGGGATCCTGGTCCCAGAGGGGCACGGGGACAGCCCCGAGTGTCCCCAGGGCTCACAACTGGGACATCCCTGCCAGAGGGGAGGTGCTGGTGGGCACCAATTGGGGTGGCGTTTGAGGGGCCCCAGGATGGGGCAGGAGATGAGGATTGACTCCAAGTTCTCAGAAGGCTGATTCATATTATATTGTATTGTATTATATTATATTATATTATATTATATTATATTATATTATATTATATTATATTATATTATATTATATTATATTATATTATGTCATTCCATCATAACATTATACTACATTAAATAACATTATACTATATTCTAAAACTATATACAGAAAGAGAAAGGAGACATCAGAAGGCTAGAAAAGAATGATAATAAAAACCCATGACAGACCAGAGAAAATATATTATATTATATGAAATTATATTATATGGAATTATATATTATATAATGTTATATAATGTTATATTATGTTATATTCTATTATATATATAATATCATATTAAATATATCATATCATATTATATACATCATATTATATTATATGAAATTATATTATATGGAATTATATATTATATTATATTATATTATATTATATTATATTATATTATATTATATTATATTATATTATATTATATTATATATCATATTATATATATCATATTATATTATATATGAAATTATATTATATCATATACTAAAACTATACTAAAGAAAGAGAAAGGAGACATCAGAAGGCTGGACAAGAATGATAATGATAACCCATGACTGACCAGAGAGTCCGACACAGCTGGAGTGGGATTGGTCATTAATTAACAACAATCCACATGGAACCAATCAAAGATGCTCCTGTTGGTGAGCAGCCCCCAGAGCACATTCCAAGCAATCAGATCATTATTGTTTCCATTGCTTTTCTGAGGCTTCTCAGGAGAAAAATCCTGGTGAAGGATTTCCATCAAATATCTCAGTGACAGGGAGGGAGGGTCCCTGGGATGCTGGGTGGGTTCTGGGGCTCAGGTGCCTTCCCAGCCCAAGCCACGCTGGAATTCTGGGATTCCCTGGATCCCAAACCCAACCACCTGCTCCTGCCTCATGCCACAGCGTGTGTTTATCCAGCCTGGATTTCCTTTATTTTCTGTGTACCCTACACACATCATTGACAGTGATTAATGCCTTTCACAGTTTGATTCCACAGAAATTGCCTACCCAAAGCTGGGTGGATTTCCTTAAACAAATCAAGGCCAATAAATATTAATGCACCCTGGCCCCGCCATGCTGCATCTTGTAGCTGCTGATTTGAGTGGCTGATAAAATCGTATTTCAATATTTTATGCAGGAAGGGGCCTGTAACGGAGCCAGCCTGAGCACAGCTCTGCTCCAGGTGCTCCCCAAGCCCCCTCTGAAGGTCCCCAGCTCCTCCAGGCCCTCCCCATCCATCCTTTCCCTCCTCTGGATGCTTCTTGTGCCAGCCCAGGAGCCTCTCCCAGCTGTGCCTTTGGAGAGCAAACTCCTGTGCTGGGGGAGGGAATCTGGGCTGGATCCTGAGCCAGGACAGCTTTCCCTGGGCTGCTGCTTCCCTTGCCCCATCCCTGGGCTCCCCTTTGCCATCCCTGGGCTCCCACTCCCTTTCCCTCCCATTCCCCTTTCCCTTTTCCCTGTGCTCCCCTTTCCCCATCCCTGGGTTCCCACTCCTCTTTCCCCTTTTCCTGGGCTCCCCTTTCCCCATCCCTGGGCTCCCACTCCCTTTCCCTCCCACTCCCCTTTCCCTTTTCCCTGTGCTCCCCTTTACCCATTCCCTGGGCTCCCTTTCCCCTTTCCCTGGGCTCCCACTCCCCCTCCCTGCCCCAGGCTCTCCCCAGCTCACTCTGGGGCTGTGGTTGGGCTCTGTGGGACCCAGATTTCCCTTGCAGGCTTTGCCATCACCAGGGCAGAGCTCTCTGGGACTTTTCCCTTGTCCCCTGGGAAGCAGCACTGGGCAGGGCAGGGGAAGCCCTAAGGGCATTCCCTAAGGGAATGTTTCCTGGGAAATATCACCTGGCAGGGGATTTCAAAGGGTTAAACCCACCAGAGGCCCCTGGCTCTGAGTTACAGCCTTGACTGCAGCTTCCTGACCAGTCCATGGCACCCTAAAACCACACCAGGAGGATTTGGGCTGAGCCTGAGCATGGTCCCTGTCCCTCAGGGTGTGGGACAGGGCATGTGCAGCTCTGGTTTTATCCCTGAAATATTCTCCACCTGTTTTATCCCCGAAATGTTCTCCCCTTGTTTCATCCCCAAAATGTTCTCCCCGTTTTATCCCCAAAATGTTCTCCCCATTTTATCCCCAAAATGTTCTCCCCCTGTTCTATCCCCAAATTGTTCTCCCCCTGTTTTACCCTCAAAATGTTCTCCCCTTGTTCTATCCCCAAAATGTTCTCCCCTTGTTTCATCCCCAAAATGTTCTCCCCTTGTTTTATCCCCAAAATGTTCTCCCCATTTTATCCCCAAATTGTTCTCCCCCTGAGCTCTGCACTCCCTCCTCCTCCTCCTCCTCCTCCTTTAATTTCAGCTCCATGTCGAGGATTTTCCCCTCTGTGATATATTAATTTCAAATATTGACTCACCAGATTCTGTGATTGATAGAACTCAAACATATTAGTCTTATTACATCCCATATACTTTAATTAACTTCAGCAGGTGATGTTAATCAACTTGAAGGCTGAAATGTGGAGCAGCCAAATAAATGAAAGGGAGAGGGAAAAATATCTCCTGCATTATCTGCCAGTGTGGATGGCTCCTGCTCCCGAGGCAGGCACATTCAGAAGGGTTTTATTTGAACTCAGACCTGTGTGGGGGACATTTGATAGCAGCTCCTTCATTTAACTTAAAAGGCATGTTCAGACCCTACAGTATTTTGATCAGGGCAAGAAAAACATTGGAAGGAAATATTATTTAAAATAGTGATGTTTGAAAAGAACATGCAAGCTGCAGGAATTCAGAGCAGGCTCGTGTGAAAACCTTTCTGGAAGGCTCAGGCACCAAAATTCAGATTTTTATGGGAGATGCCCCATTTGATTCAGAAAATTAGTAGTAGTAGTAATAGTAATAGTATATTTATATATATATATGCATTTATATATAATATTTTATATATTTGTATTTATTCTATTTAAAATATTTAATATTTATTATTTTTATTATTTGTTCATAGTATTATTTTGGTTCCGTGTGCTTCATTTTCCACGGAACCCTTTCCCCAGTGCCGGGAGCTGAGTTCAGAGCCCGGTGTCTGTTCCAGCACCGGCTCTGCCTCCTCGCAGGGCTGATGTGGCCAAGATAACATCAAACCCTGCTCCAGCAGCACTCGGTATGCAGAGATGGAACGTGACAAATGTCCAATTTGTTATGCAAATAGAGCCGGCTGCTTCGAGCAGCAGCGAAAGGCACAAACATGGAAACACCCTCGGCAGGTTATTTCCATTCCCAGCCCGCTCTGCAGCCCTGCAATATTCACAGTTTCTGTGGGGTGCCTGACAGGAGGCAGCCCCGACTGCCGGGGGATGGCACCGAGCAGGGTCTGGGCTCTGGGCTTTCACTGCCCTGTGCATCCCAGCCCAAACAGCCCAAACACCCCAAACACCCCAACACCTCAAACACCCCAAACACAGCTCTTCCATCCCACCCCAAACACCCCAAACACCTCAAACACCCCAAACACAGCTCATCCCACCCCAAACACCCCAAACAGCCCAAACACCCCAAACACAGCTCATCCCACCCCAAACACCCCAAACACCCCAAACACAGCTCCTCCATCCCACCTCAAACACCCCAAACACAGCTCATCCCACCCCAAACACCCCAAACAGCCCAAACACCCCAACACCTCAAACACCCCAAACACAGCTCTTCCATCCCACCCCAAACAGCCCAAACACAGCTTATCCCAGCCCAAACAGCCCAAACACAGCTCCTCCATCCCACCTCAAACACCCCAAACACAGCTCTTCGATCCCACCACAAACAGCCCAAACACCCCAAACACAGCTCATCCCACCCCAAACACCCCAAAAACCCCAAACACAGCTCATCCCACCCCAAACACCCCAAACAGCCCAAACACAGCTCATCCCACCCCAAACAGCCCAAACACAGCTCTTCCCACCCCAAACACCCCAAAAACCCCAAACACAGCTCTTCCATCCCACCCCAAGCACCCCAGCCACGGCTCCTCTCTCCCCAGCTGTGCCAAGGGCACAGAGCCACCACCCTGGTGGCACCTGGCTCGCCCTGTCCTCACATCCCACATCCCTAGGGACGCTTCCTGTGTCCCCAAGGATGGTCCCCGTGTCCCCTGTGTCCCCAAGGATGGTCCCCGTGTCCCCAGGGATGGTCCCTGTGTCCCCAAGGTCTCGGGAGCCTCTTCCATTTCTGGGCACCAGGTGATTCCCAGGAGCCCCCTGAGGTGCTGGTGTCACCTTTGTCACCCAGGTGAGCCCAGGGAACCCCCCCTGCTCCCTCCCACAGCCTCTGGCTGGAATATTCTATGGAATATTAATTTCTGGAACAAAGGCTGCCTTTTCCTGTGAGCATTGAGAGCATCTGGCACCAATTATGAGTCAGGCTTCAAAGTGCTAAAATACCATCAATGCAAACCAAAACTGCCCAAAATCTCCTTTTCGCCCTCTTTCTCCTCAGCTGGGTGAAATTCTGCCATCTTGTTCTCAGAAATGACCTTGGCTTTGACTTTGGGGTTTACCTGACAGGAATTTCGTGGTGTGAGCCCAAAGTCTGATAACCTTTGATAGCTCCATGTGAAATATTCAGCTCTGCCCCTGAAACCCACGCTCACCCTTCTCCTGAGCACTCTGCCTGGCAGCATTGGAGGCTGCCAGGGTTCCAGCTTCACACCTGAAGATAAAACCATTCCCCAGCTTTGACCAAACTTTTTCTGCTGTTTCCTAATCTGGAGAATCAATGAGACACAATTGATTTTTACCGGCGTAGATCATAAGTGGCTCTCAGAGCTCGGGGAGTGCGTTCAGCCTTGCTGGTGAGACGGGGAGATCTCCTCTTTGTTTTGCTCCATGAGCTGTTTGGCATCTTCGAGAGGCTGCTGTGAGTGACTCACTTCACTTTGAAGAGAGATTTATTTTTATGAACCATTCTTCCTTCCCTCACAGGGACACAAAGGCGCATCCCCCACACCCATCCCTCAGCCCTGCAGCCCCCGGCCCCTCTCCCCACCTGCCTGGGCTGGGTTTGCCCAGGACAAGATGGGAGTGGGAACTCCTGGAGGAGCTCTGGGCTGGGCACAGCCCTGGGGGAGCTGGGATGGAGGAGCCCAGGAGGAGCAGGAGCATGGCGTGGAGGAGAAATGTCCTTCCTCTGCTGGGACAGAGCTGAGAGTGCCCCACTGGGGCTGCTGCTGTCCTTGCACCTGGGGATGTCACCTGGGTGATGTCACTGCTGAGGTCACTGCTGAGGTCACTGTCCATCCATCTGGGTGACGTCACTGCTGATGTCACCTGGGGATGTCACTGGTGAGGTCACTGGTGAGATCACTGTCCATGTGTCTGGGTGATGTCACTGCTGACGTCACCTGGGTGATGTCACTGCTGATGTCACCGCTGAGGTCACTGTCCATCCTGGATGCCGTCACTGATGATGTCACCTGGGTGATGTCACTGGTGAGGTCACTGCTGAGGTCACTGCCCATCCATCCTGGGTGACGTCACTGGTGAGGTCACTGCTGAGGTCACTGTCCATCCCTCTGGGTGACATCACTGCTGATGTCACCTGGGTGATGTCACGGGTGAGGTCACTGTCCATCCTGGATGACATCACTGCTGATGTCACCATCCATCCACTTAAGAGATGTCACTGCTGATGTCACTGCCCATTTACCTGGGTGCTGTCATTGATGATGTCACTGCCCATCCTGGATGACATCACTGCTGATGTCACTGCTGCTGTCCCTGCCCCTTTTCCCAGCAGCTTCTGTCCCTGGCAGGGCTTTTGTCCCAGTGAGAGCAGCAGGATCTGGTTCTTCTTCTGAAACCCAGACAGAAAAATCCACATCCACCTTGTGTGGGCTCTCCCTCCTGACAGTGACTTAGAACTGATGTTTCAAAAATGTGGAAAACTTCCTGCATGTCTCCAGCTGCCTGTCAGCAATGTCTGCAAGAAAATTGCTTCCTGACCTCCATCATTTCATAACCTGGAGCACGAGGGCTCCCAATCTCAGCAACTGCGAGTGCTCCACTCCTGGGGCTGCACATCCTCATCTTATTATTATGGACAGATTGGCTGCCAAATAGTTATAGCTTCATTTAAATGTCCATTCTAATCTTTACTCTTTGCTTCCTCCCTTGTTTTTATTGAAATAAACAATCTATTTGCAAAATGAGATGCTTAAAATAGGAGGGTGGGTGGTTTTTTTCCCTTCTGTGGGGAAATTCAGGGCTGGAATTATTTGCATGAGCTGGTCAGAAATGGGTGGCTGTTTTACTGGGGAGGTTAAAAGCTTTTGAGGCAGCTTTGTGTTCCTGCAGAACGTAAATAAAGGAACAGAGATGGTTTGTTTTACTGCTCTGGTGACACAAACTGATGTTCTTATGGCTCTGTGCTAATGGGGAGTTCGTTAGAGGTGCACATTTAATTTTAGCTGCCTGTTTGCTTGGGCCTTTATGTTTGCCTCCACTCCACACATCATCCCCAGCCCCATCCCAGCTCTGGGCAATTCCTGGCAGCTTTCTCCATCCTCCTGCTGCTCCACACCTTCCTGGGGCCCTGCCCAGGTGCTCCCTGCAGGGATCAGCTCCTGCTGGCTTTGGAGGAGCCTCCACCTTGATTTCTGTGGGGCTCTGATGGATATTTCTGTGCACTAATGCTGTTTCCAGTCTCTAACCAGGAAGGACACGAACCTTCAGCCAGCTCCCACTTGAATTCACCTCCCGGGGAACCTTTCCTTGCTGTTGGCTGAATGCTGAGCAAACCATGGGAATTTCGGGCCAGCAGAGCTGAATCAATCTCCCCCCAGCCCTTCCTCCTCTCCATTTTTCTAATCAGGACTGTTGTCATCTGCTCTGACAGATTATTAATGCTACACACAGGCACGTAATAGAGATTGTGTTTTTCCATTCAGGGATTTTTGTCCTGATAAACAGCCTGGCAGAGACAAGTTACCCCAGCCCCTGCACCCATGGTGGGAGTTTAAACTCAGCCAAATCCTTGAGAGCCGCTGGCCCCGGGCCAGGAGCCCTCTGTCATCACTCTTGGCTCCTCCTCTGCAATCCATCACCACTGACCCATCACCCTGGCAGCCACCAGAAGAAATCTGGCATCTGGTGCCTGTTTTTATCCCAGCTCAGGTTCTGCTTTCTCTCCTTTATCTCCATGTCTGCCTCAAAGCTGCTTAGGCAAAGAAGGATCTCTCTGCTGAACTCAACAAGCTTCATATTTGGCTTTTTTCCCTCAGATATATCCTGCTCCTGGTTATTTTTCATGTTCCTTTGTGTAAGGAAATAGGAATCACCCTTCCCTGTGTTTTCTCTATCTCCTCGCTTCGTCTCTCCCGTATGTTGTTTTTCCTGATTATCATTTCTAGCTCCTTATCTCAGCTTTTCCTCCTCCTCAGCATCCCTCAAACACGGGGAGAGAGCTGGCAAGGGATGAGGTGTGGAGCTTTCCCTGGTAACCCAGCCCAGTGAGGAGCAAAAGGTGCAGAAATCCAGGACTGGGGGGCTTGGACCGGGGCTTCCTTGGAGCTGCTGCTTCCCAGCAGGGCTAAAACCAGGGCAGAACCCGGATTTTAGGGGCTGCTGTGGCTGCAGGAGGCTCTGAGGAGCTCAGAGAGGCTCCAGCAGCAGCCCCAGGACAGAGACCACGAGCACAGAGCCCCAGGGCTGCTCTCTCTGCTGCTGTAAATTATTCATTCCTTTGCCAGAGTTTGTTTGGGTTTTATTTAGTTTGACATGGTCTGGAAGTTGGAGTAATTTTCTAACTCACTGAATGATCCTTTTTTACTCTCCTAACACCTTCTCTGTCTCATGAAAACAATTTCCAATCAAGACTACAAAGCAGCTGCTCACAGCTGATGGACTTCACCCCCGTGCACAGCCTGCACGGCTCTGGATGGATTTCAGTTCATGGATTTCATTTTATTTCAGTGCATCTGCAAGGGGAGGCCGGGCCTGAACCAAACTCCTTCCTCTGCAGATGCAAAAGGGAATAAACAGGGAAAAAAGGGAATAAACAGGGGAAAAACAAAAGGGAATAAACAGGGGAAAACAAAAGGGGAAAAC
Organism: Agelaius phoeniceus; assembly: GCF_051311805.1. NCBI lineage: Eukaryota > Metazoa > Chordata > Aves > Passeriformes > Icteridae > Agelaius > Agelaius phoeniceus. The sequence goes on from NC_135289.1 coordinate 963,098, forward strand.
CAGGGTAAAACCTCCTTTGCAGAGCAGGGTGGGGAGGCCATTTCTGCCTTTCCCTTCTTCTAATGGAGAGGAATTGCAGGGAAGGCTCTGAGGGAATTTTGGGGCTGTTTTTGCTCATCCCAAGCCCTGCTGGGAGTGCAGAGCTGTGCAGGGAAGGGCCCTGCTGGCAGTGACAGACGGGCACAGCCCCTGCCTGGCCAGCCTGGCACAGGGACACCAGCATGGCACCGTGCTCATTAATTACAGTGTGCCCACTGCAGAATGGCACTGTGCTCATTAATTACACTGTGCCCACTGCAGAATGGCACTGTGCTCATTAATTACACTGTGCCCACTGCAGAATGGCACTGTGCTCATTAATTACAGTGTGCCCACTGCAGAATGGCACTGTGCTCATTAATTACAGTGTGCCCACTGCAGAATGGCACTGTGCTCATTAATTACACTGTGCCCACTGCAGAATGGCACTGTGCTCATTAATTACACTGTGCCCACTGCAGAATGGCACTGTGCTCATTAATTACAGTGTGCCCACTGCAGAATGAGCCTTTGCTCATTAATTACAGTGTGCCCACTGCAGAATGGCACTGTGCTCATTAATTACACTGTGCCCACTGCAGAATGGCACCGTGCTCATTAATTACACTGTGCCCACTGCAGAATGAGCCTTTGCTCATTAATTACAGTGTGCCCACTGCAGAATGGCACCGTGCTCATTAATTACAGTGTGCCCACTGCAGAATGGCACTGTGCTCATTAATTACACTGTGCCCACTGCAGAATGGCACTGTGCTCATTAATTACAGTGTGCCCACTGCAGAATGAGCCTTTGCTCATTAATTACAGTGTGCCCACTGCAGAATGAGCCTTTGCTCATTAATTACAGTGTGCCCACTGCAGAATGAGCCTTTGCTCATTAATTACACTGTGCCCACTGCAGAATGAGCCTTTGCTCATTAATTACACTGTGCCCACTGCAGAATGGCACTGTGCTCATTAATTACACTGTGCCCACTGCAGAACGAGCCTTTGCTCATTAATTACAGTGTGCCCACTGCAGAATGAGCCTTTGCTCATTAATTACAGTGTGCCCACTGCAGAATGGCACCGTGCTCATTAATTACACTGTGCCCACTGCAGAATGGCACCGTGCTCATTAATTACAGTGTGCCCACTGCAGAATGGCACCGTGCTCATTAATTACAGTGTGCCCACTGCAGAATGGCACCGTGCTCATTAATTACACTGTGCCCACTGCAGAATGGCACCGTGCTCATTAATTACACTGTGCCCACTGCAGAATGGCACCGTGCTCATTAATTACAGTGTGCCCACTGCAGAATGGCACTGTGCTCATTAATTACAGTGTGCCCACTGCAGAACGAGCCTTTGCTCATTAATTACAGTGTGCCCACTGCAGAATGGCACTGTGCTCATTAATTACACTGTGCCCACTGCAGAATGAGCCTTTGCTCATTAATTACAGTGTGCCCACTGCAGAATGGCACTGTGCTCATTAATTACAGTGTGCCCACTGCAGAATGGCACTGTGCTCATTAATTACAGTGTGCCCACTGCAGAACGAGCCTTTGCTCATTAATTACAGTGTGCCCACTGCAGAATGGCACTGTGCTCATTAATTACACTGTGCCCACTGCAGAATGAGCCTTTGCTCATTAATTACAGTGTGCCCACTGCAGAATGGCACTGTGCTCATTAATTACACTGTGCCCACTGCAGAATGGCACGGTGCTCATTAATTACAGTGTGCCCACTGCTGCTGCCAGGGCATGGGGAGAGCTCAGGAGCAGGGCTGGGAGCCCAGGCCTGGAGCAGCAGCTGAGCTCTCTGGTTTCATTGAAAGGTTTCAGAGATCCTGCAGGGAGAGCCAGGAGCAGGTTCCAGGTGTGTGCCCGTGCTCACAGGGGTTCTTGGATGAGGGGAGAGATGAGGATCTGACTCCAAGGTTCACAAGGCTGATTTATTATTTTATGATGTATATTACATTAAAACTATACTAAAAGAATAGAAGAAAGGATTTCATCAGAAAGCTGGCTAAGAATAGAACAGGAAGGAATGATAACAAAGGTTTGTGGCTCAGCTCTCCGTCCGAGTCAGCTGGGCTGTGATTGGCCATTAATTAGAAACAACCACATGAGCCCAATCCCAGATGCACCTGTTGCATCCCACAGCAGCAGAGAACCATTGGTTACATTTTGTTCCTGAGGCCTCTCAGCTTCTCAGGAGGAACAATCCCAAGGAAAGGATTTTCCATCAAAGTTCTCTGCACCATCGCCCCTTTTCCTTCCATCCCTGCCCCAGCTCTGCAGGGCTGGGGTGACTCTGTGGGATTCAGTTGCAGGAGCAGCTCCAAGCCCCCCCATCCAGAGATCACCCAGCACTAAAAGCTCCTTGAAAGCTGAGGCAGTCAAGGCTCAGACCCAACATGCTGCAATCCTGACAGTGTAAACTCCCATTTCAGAGCCAAAATGGAAACTGAGCTGCTCAGGAGAGATTGTCTTTGAATTCTGAGTGTTGAAACTTTGGTTTCCAACATCCCTCAGCCTCCAGCTGGAGCCCTGGAAGCACCACAAGCTCCAGCCCTTCCCATGGATCCATGGACTTCCCACGGCTCAGCTCCATGACCCTTCAGCTCAGGAGGGATCCAACTCTGGGGCTTTAATCTGCCTAAACCTGGCCAGGTCTGAAACGCCGAATCCAAATTGAAATGCAGCTAATCTAATATGTATTGATTTTTCCTCTTTTTTTTTTGTGGCAGAGCTTGTCTAGGAAGTGCAGGGTTTCTAGAAATGGCTGAGGCCAAATCCACTTATTCTGTGGTTTGTTAGGAAACATCAGGGATGGTTTTGCTGCCGTTTCAGCTCTGTTTTATTTCTGCAAGTTTGGAGACAGCACGAGTGGTTTAAATCCAAATTAAAAGCAACGCTGGAGGATTTCAAGCCACTGTTTTCCCAGGACTGCTCATCTTTCCTCATCTTGCTGGAGAAAATAAATTTAGGGAGCTGAAATCCCCTGGATTTTTAGCCCCCCTGAAAATCAAGCTGTTTTACCCCTGCAGGAATGGAGGTGGGCATTAAAATGCCCCAAGCTCTGCTGCTCCACCCAGGCCAGGTTTGTTCCAGACCATGAATTCCCTGCCTGCTCCCCAGGCCCACCCAGAAATCCTGCCCAGGGATCTCCTCAGGAAGGAGAATCCTTCCAAGAAATCCCATTTCTGCCCAGGAAGATAAAACCTCTGGGGATGTTCTGCAGCCTGTGGGATTCCCTGGGGTGGGAAGAGCTGCAGCTCTCACATTTAATTAACGCCCTCCTAATGAAGAGTTTCTGATCCTGGCACCTCTGTGGGCACTGCCAGGCCACTCTGCTGGGATTTCCCAGCCTGGCATTCATGGGGCACTTCCAGGGGACCCTGTTTGCCCTCATTAAACCCCTGCCCAGGGTGCCCCATCTCCCTGCAAGGTGAAATTCCTCTTCTGAAGAAGAAAAAGCCAAGATGAGAAAGAGAAAGAGAGAAAGAGAAAGAGAAAGAGAAACAGAAAGAGAAAGAGAAAGAGAAAGAGAAAGAGAAAGAGAAAGAAGAAGAAAAAGAAGAAGAAGAAAAACAAGGAGAAAAAGAAAAAGAAAAAGAGAAAAAGAGAAAAAGACAAAAAGAAAAAGAAAAAGAAAAAGAAAAAGAAAAAGAAAAAGAAAAAGAAAAAAGGTTGGCCCCTCCAGAGTGATTTTTAATTATTTCCAGATCTTCTGGATGATTAGGAAGATGAAGGATGGCATGGGTTAAGATGCAGGGCACACTGAGGGGATGTCATTGATTTTTACATTTATTTAACTGATGATTCATAAAATGGGGTCTGGCTGGAGCAGCACAGCCTCAAGAGCAGCCCGAGCATGAGAGGGGAGGCTGAGCATGGGAGAGCCCTGGCTGTGCCCTGAGGATGGGACATCCCCCAGGACGGTCCCATTTACTGCTGGGGCTGCCTGGCAGGCAGCGCAGGAATCTGTCCCTTGTCTGTCCCTCGTCTGTCCCATGTCTGTCCCCTGTCTGTCCCTCCTCTGTCCCATGTCTGTCCCTCGTCTGTCCCATGTCTGTCCCTCCTCTGTCCCATGTCTGTCCCCTGTCTGTCCCTCGTCTGTCCCATGTCTGTCCCTCGTCTGTGCCTTGTCTGTCCCTTGTCTGTCCCTTGTCTGTCCCCTGTCTGTCCCTCGTCTGTCCCATGTCTGTCCCCTGTCTGTCCCATGTCTGTCCCATGTCTGTCCCCTGTCTGTCCCCTGTCTGTCCCTTGTCTGTCCCCTGTCTGTCCCATGTCTGTCCCCTGTCTGTCCCTTGTCTGTCCCCTGTCTGTCCCATGTCTGTCCCCTGTCTGTCCCTCATCTGTCCCCTGTCTCCCTCGTCTGTCCCATGTCTGTCCCTCATCTGTCCCTCGTCTGTCCCCTGTCTGTCCCCTGTCTGTCCCATGTCTGTCCCCTGTCTGTCCCTCGTCTGTCCCTTGTGTGTCCCATGTCTGTCCCTCATCTCTCCCATGTCTGTCCCTCGTCTTTCCCATGTCTGTCCCTCCTCTGTCCCTTGTCTGTCCCTTGTCTGTCCCATGTCTGTCCCTCCTCTGCCCCTTGTCTGTCCCTTGTCTGTCCCTCCTCTGTCCCCTGTCTGTCCCTCGTCTGTCCCCCAGGGCTGTTAGGGATTCTGAGATCTGACCCCAGCCCCAAACCCTGAGCTGTCCCTGCTCCACTCTCTCATCCCAGGGATTCCTATTGATTTTTGAGGAATTATGCACTCACTCAGGGCACAGGAAAATCAGAGCAAACTTTTCCCAAGCTCTCATGTCCCAGAGGGCTGGGGAGGATTGATTTTTACACGTTTGGCTTTTAGGCTGCTCACATCTCAATCCAGACAATTTTCTTGCCAGAGAGTCCACTACAGTCCACTTAATTGTATTTTCTAACCAAGCTGGAGGAGATTTGTTGGCTTTACTGTCCAAAGAAGACACAAATCTTTTCTTCCAATTCTTTTTCCTCGAGTCCATAATAAAGTGAGTGAATTTCTAACCCCAAAAGCAATAAAATATCAAATTGTTCAGTGCAACACCACAGGGGAAAGATTCGTTCATGGAGGAATTTACACTTGGAAAGAAGGACCTGGCTGGATATTTTTAATTATTTTCTTTATTGGGTACCAATTACTCCAAGTGTAATTTCCAGTTTGGCCAGGACAGTGGGTGAGCTCTCGTTCTCCACGTAATCGCTTGGAAAAACAAACCCAGAATGGGCTTTTTAAAAGGAATTATTCTGTGTATTTCCTTTGGCTCCAATTTAATAGTTGGAAATATTGTAGTGTCTCCCAGGTTGGGAATTCCAGGGACATCTTGTAAATTGGGGTAAGAACTCAGGTTTGGAACTCCTGTCCAGGTTTGCTGGATTATTTAAGAATACAATTGTGGAACTCCTGTCCAAGATTGTTGGGTTATTCAAGGCTCAGATGCTATAAAAGAATTGGTTAAAATGTGTTGGTTTTATTTGCCAGCTGCAAACTCAGAGCTTCAGTTACACTGAGACATTTTTCAATACTTTTACAATTTATTTATTTGTTTATTTATTTAAACAGCACAACCCAAAATTCCTTTTGCTCAGAATATTTCGCTGGCCATGCCCCATGCTAGACCTTCCTTAAATTTCCCAAACTGACCAAAAAAAATCCCATTTTGTGTCCCAAAACCCCTCAGCCCAACAGCACCAGCAGTGAAGATTCAGCCCAGTCTGTCTCCAAACAGGGGAGGGAAGGAGAAGTGGGGAGCCCTGAGCAAACAGGGCTGGAACAACAATTCCTGCCAGTCCCACCAGCAAAACCACCAAATCAACTGCCCGTGCTGCCTGGGAACTCCAGCCCCTGCAATATCCCCGTAATGGGAGAAAGCTTTTAGAGGGGGGCCATAAAAATGAATTGAAAACTGCTTTTTGTGCTGCTGCAGCTGGTGCAGAGCTGAAGGGAGCATCCCTGCTCCCACTGCTGGGAGTGGGGCCCTGGGATTGGGGAAGCAGGGAATGCAGGGAATGCAAATGCAGGGAATGCGGGAGATGCAGGAAATGCAGGGCATGCAGGGCATTCAAATGCAGGAAATACAGGGAATGCGGTGAATGTGGGGAATGCCAGGAATGCAGGGAATGCAGGGAATGCCGGGAATGCAGGGAATGCAAATGCAGGAAATGCAAATGCAGGAAATGCAGGACATGCAGGAGATGCAGGGCATGCAGGGCATGCAGGGCATGCAAATGCAGGAAATGCAGGGAATGCAGGGAATGCAAATGCAGGAAATGCAGGAAATTCCGAGAATGCAGGGAATGCCAGGAATGCAGGGAATATGCAGGGAATGCAGGGAATTCAAATGCAGGAAATTTATTTAAATGCCAGAGATGCGGGGAATGCGGGAAATGCAGGGAATGCCAGGAATGCAGGGAATGCAAATGCAGGAAATGCAGGAAATTTATTAACATGCTGGAGATGCAGGAAATGCAGGAAATGCAGGGATTTCCAATGCAGGAAATGCAGACTCCTGCATCATAAACCAGAGGGCATCGAGGGCTGGGTTTCTGGGGAGACTGCAGAGATGGCAGCTCCCTGTCCCTGTGTCCCTCTGTCCCTGTGTCCCTCTGTCCCCGTGTCCCTCTGTCCCTGGGTGTGTCCCTGTGTCCCTCTGTCCCTGGGTGTGTCCCTCTGTCCCTGTGTCCCTCTGTCCTGTCCACACCTGATGCCCTTTCCCTCATCCTGACCCAAGGGTTCACTCCCAGCCTGAGCCCCAGCACTGGTGCCCATCAGTGTCACCCTGATCCTGCTTGGAGTCACTTTGCAAACTGAGCCCTCAGTCTTCAAATTCCCCTTTGGAAGCTCATCATGAGTAAAATATGGGATGTAGCCCAAGGAAACTGCAGCAGCACCACCAAATCCTCCCCACTTCCTTCACTAAGCAGCTGCACTGTGATTTATCCTCCTTGCTCCGTGCTCGATGGCTCTGGTGATAATCTGAATTTGTGTCGTCGGCTGAATTCTAACTAAAAAGGGTTTTCCACAGCCCTGAAGGGAGCTGTGCCCTCCTGGGGGGATTCCCTGGCCGGTGACACACAGGTATGGGGGACAGAGCTGTCACCAAGCCACAGTGAGCAGCCCCAGGGGCTGGGGGTGCCCTCCAGGCTGGGAGGGGACCTTGGTGCCATCGCACGGCTCTGTGGCAGAGGGGAGCTGCAGGTGGGATTTTGGGGAGAAATCCTTCCCTGGCAGGCCCTGGCACAGGTGCCCAGAGCAGCTGGGGCTGCCCCTGGCAGGTCCCAGGGCCAGGCTGGACGGGGCTGGGACAGGGGAAGGTCCCTGGTGCTGCAGACAGAGCTCGGGCAGGAGGAGGATGCTGGGTTTGAAACCCGGGGATGCTGCCCAAGGACAAAGCAGCCTGACCTAAATTCCTCCATGAGATGGCAGGGCCTGCAGTAATGAATTCTGTCTCATCTGTGTGATGGGGCTGATGATTTGCAGACATCAAAATCTGTAATTCAGTGAATGCTGCTCTGAACCGGGCAGGTTCAAAATAAATAAATAAAATTTGTCAATGCAGAATAATGCGCTTGCACATGGTTAGCAAGAGCCAGGCAAGTGTATATCACAGGCAAGAATAATGTCAGGTTTTGGAATCAGATAAATTGCAAATAACAATGCAGAAAGCAAGTGAACCTTGAGGAATATCAGCAGCCAGGCTGGGATGAGGTGCCTGCAGAAAGCCTTTGTTTGGAAGGGAGAAATAGAGACCAATAAGACAGAGGGGAAAAAAAATGGGGAGGGAACAGCAGGGCCATAAAGCTGTGATCAAGTGCAGGAGAGATGATAAAAGGCCACGGGCAGCCCAGGAAAAATATTAAGAAGCAATAAAATGCAGCATCAGTGGAGATAAGATGATAATTTGTTATTCTCAGCAGAGCCATTTGTGCAGCCAGGCCCTGCCTGGACTCAGAGCTGAGCTCTGCCTTGCACCTGGGCTGAGCTTTGTGCCCTGGGCTGAGCTTTGTGCCTTGGGCTGAGCTTTGTACTCTGGGCAGGGATTCCCATCCTGGGCTGAGATTTGTACCCTGGGCTGAGCTTTGTGCCTGGGCAGAGCAGCAGGGATGGGATGGGATGGGATGGGATGGGATGGGATGGGATGGGATGGGATGGGATGGGATGGGATGGGATGGGATGGGATGGGATGGGATGGGATGGGATGGGATCCATGGGATGGGATCCATGGGGTGCCATGGGATGGGATGGGATCCATGGGATGGGATCCATGGGGTGCCATGGGCTGACCTTTAGAGGAGTAAGGAGGATCTGAGCCCTGAGCAGGATCACAGGAACAGGGGCCAGTCCCTGCTCTCCACAGGGCACAGCTGCCCTGGGATGTGGACCCAGGAACGAGGGCTGGGGAGCCTGGAGGAGCCTCTGGGGCTGCATGGAGCCATCTCCCAGCTCCATCTCTGCATCCCTAAATGGCACAGACATTGTTCAGCAGTTTTCAAAGATGCTGATAACAATGATACACATCCCTGGCACTTATTAAGCTGATGGCTTTTAAACATTAAATCCCAGCTATAATTAAATTAACTGAAATTGGGTTTATTTAAAAAAAAAAAAAAAGGATTCCAAGCACTCCCCAGCAGCATTTGAAAGGTGAGGGAATTGCCTGCAGGCCCAAAGAAGCCTTGCTGCAGATTGCAGCCAGCACTAATTCAATAGCTAATGACTGCAGGGGGGTCAGGGGGCCACAGGGGAGAGGGGACGGGGGAGGAAGGACAAACTTCATCACTGGGGGGTCTGGATGAGGGAGGAAGGACAAACTTCATCACTGGGGGGTCTGGATGAGGGAGGAAGGACAAACTTCATCACTGGGGGGGAGGAAGGACAAACTTCATCACTGGGGGGTTCTGGATGAGGGAGGAAGGACAAACTTCATCACTGGGGGGGCCTGGGGGTGCTGGGGCTGCTCCTCCTGGGAAGGGAATTGAGGCTGTGCTCCTGCCAAGCCACCATCCCCTCTGCAGGAATTCACTGTCCCCATTCCCTCTGCAGGAATTCACCATCCCCATCCCCTCTGCAGGAATTCACCATCCCCATCCCCTCTGCAGGAATTAGGAATTCACCATCCCCATCCCCTCTGCAGGAATTCACCATCCCCATCCCCTCTGCAGGAATTCACCATCCCCATCCCCTCTGCAGGAATTCACCATCCCCATCCCCTCTGCAGGAATTCACCATCCCCTCTGCAGGAATTCACCATCCCTGTCCCCTCTGCAGGAATTCACCATCCCCATCCCCTCTGCAGGAATTCACCATCCCCATCCTCTCTGCAGGAATTCACCATCCCCTCTGCAGGAATTCACCATCCCCTCTGCAGGAATTCACCATCCCCATCCCCTCTGCAGGAATTCACCATCCCCATCCCCTCTGCAGGAATTCACCATCCCCATCCCCTCTGCAGGAATTCACTATCCCCATCCCCTCTGCAGGAATTCCTCCTGAAAGGCTCAGAACGTTTCTGCCCTGGCTCTGCAGGGCTGGTTGAAGCCTGCTCTGGTTTGGATATTTGTGGCCCAGGCTGTGTTTGCACCACAGGCAGGGGAGGATGGCTGGGCTCTGGGGAAGGGACAGGGAACACCCAATCTGTGCCTCATGGAGCCAGCCCAGGGGCCTGAACCCCCAGGATTTCTCTTTCCCCCCCAGATTAACCTGCCTGCCCCCCTGGGCCGGGCTGCAGAGACACAAAATCCCCTCTGAAATCCATAAAGATGCCCCATACAAACCTGGAAATGTGACCCAGTGAATGCCAAAGCAGGGGCAGCTCTGCTGCTGTTTAATCCTCATTGAAAGCTGATTGTGCCCCTCAGGTGTCTGCACAAACCCCCAGGGCTGCAGGGCCCAGCCTGAGCTGCAGCCACATCTGGAGAATTAAGCAGCACAAGCCTTTGCTGTCACCTTGCTGCTCTGAAATGACTCATTTTGTCTGTTTTGTCTTTCTCATCTGTCCCCTGGAAACCTTGTCCTCACATCTGAGTTCTATGCATTGAGGGGAGAAAAAAAAGGTAGAAAATTAGAAGCTGACATCATTTCCCTAGCAGCTGGGGGTTCCTCCCGTGCTCCTGACCAGTTAATGCTGTAAAGTTTGTTTTTATTACTGTATTATTGCCTTTTATCTGCTTTTCCCCACGGCACCAACGTCCGAGAGCCAAATCTATTTTTATGAAATCGCCCTGTTAAAAAAATGAAAGAAAAAAAAGAAAAAAAAATTGAAAGAAAGAAAAATTTAAAAGGCAAGCAGGAAGAAAAGGTGATGGATTAGATCTTAAAACATCACAACAGCTCCTTAGGCTCCTCTCTGCCATCAGCTCCATTTCAGGAGGTTTTGTTCCTTTGTCCCCTGGTTCTCCATGGTCTGGCTCCTCATTCTGTGCTGAGAGTGAGGGTCTGGGTGTGCCCCTGGCAGGGAGGCACTGCCAGCTCCTGGGCCAGGGCAGGGCTGGCCTGGACCCCTGAGCCTGGCACTGACCTGTCCTGGACCCTGAGCCTGGCACTGACCTGTCCTGGACCCCTGAGCCCTGCATTGTCCTGTCCTGGACCCCTGAGCCCTGCACTGACCTGTCCTGGACCCCTGAGCCCTGCACTGACCTGTCCTGGACCCCTGAGCCCTGCACTGACCTGTCCTGGACCCTGAGCCCTGCACTGACCTGTCCTGGACCCTGAGCCCTGCACTGACCTGTCCTGGACCCTGAGCCCTGCACTGACCTGTCCTGGACCCCTGACCCTGGCATTGTCCTGTCCTGGACCCCTGAGCCCTGCACTGACCTGTCCTGGACCCCTGAGCCCTGCATTGTCCTGTCCTGGACCCCTGAGCATTGTCCAGCCTGGGCAGGGCTGTCCTGGACCCCTGACCCCTCCATTTTCCTGTCCTGGACCCCTGAGCATTGTCCAGCCTGGCACTGTCCTGTCCTGGACCCTGAGCCTGGCACTGTCCTGTCCTGCCCTGGTCCCCTGGCACTGTCCAGCCTGGCACTGTCCAGCCCTGCACTGTCCTGCCCTGGTCCCCTGGCACTCTCCTGGTCCCCTGGCACTGTCCAGCCAGGGCAGAGGGGCTTTGGGGTGAGCTCAGGGGGGCTCCCAGCACCTGCAGGGGCCAGCAGGGGCCGTGGGCTCCCTGCTCTGCACCTCAGGAGCTGCTCAGTGCCCTGGAGCTGCAGCTCTGCCCCAGCCCGAGCCCCTTGTCCTGCACCAGGACATTCCCGGGGCTCCTAGGGGCACCCTGAGCCCTCGGTGGCTCTGGGAGTTTCTGATCCACTGGGATGGGCCCAGCCTGGCTCCCCAGGCCCTGTGCCCACCCCCAGCCCGTGTCCTTCTGCTGCCCTGGCTCTGAGCAGCAGCAGAGGATTCTTCATATGAAATTATCTGTGCCAAGGGCTCGAGTCCTTCACTCGCTCAGGGCTGATTTATTGCATTCCTTGGCAGTCCTGGAGCTGCTCAGCGCTGCCTCTCAGCCCTGTTTGTGCATTTTAAAACAGGGAGGGAGGCACTCTGCTCATCCTCTGTGCAGCCTGCGGAAAACTTTCAGCCTCCCCTGGAAACAGCAGCTCCGCGTTCCACCTCTCATTCCCTGATAAGGGCTGATAAAGGCTGATGAGGGCTGATGATAAGGGCTGATAAAGGCTGATAAGGGCTTCTCCTCAGGCTCTCAGGGCTCTGCTGCCCTGGGAGGGGAGGATTTGGCTGGATTTCCCTGGTGGGCACAGGCAGCTGCAGTTTGTGGTGCAGAACCAGCAGAACTCATCCCCCAGAGCCTCCTCCTCTGCTCTCAGGAGAAACAGCTCCTCAGAACCTTGAATTGCAAATGCAAATCCCCACCAAAAGTGCATTTCCATGCTGCAGCTTTCATCTTTTACATAACTCTCGGTTTCTGTCCCCTAAGAAACTCCTGGGCTCCTCCATGCACAAACAGCAGAGAAAATCAAGGCACCAATAAAGGAAAAGCTTTGTTGTCTCTGAGAAGACAGCCAGGAAAGAGTCACCAGTGCTCCTCTTCTCAAAGCCTGAAAAACAGAACCTTGGCTGGGAAAAATCCAGCAAAACACTGAGAATGTTTCTGCAAACTTGGTGCTGTCCCCTCGCTGGGGTGCTCTGGGTAAAATAAATAAATATTGATACACCTGATCATTGGGCTGGGTTTGGGATTGGCCACAATGCATTACTCAGTAAATAACCTTGAGCATAAAAATGAGATTCTCCTCCAGAAAACTCTTTAATCTCCCTTGTTTTTATGGATCAGCAAAGGTGTCAGAAGTTTGACACTCCAGATAATTGAGCTCTTGCATTTAGAGCACATCCTCCAAATAGTGGCAACTCTGCTTTGAAAGAGTCTCTCTAAACTTTGGGCTGACAATTAGCATTTCAAAAGGCTGCAGCTCCGGAGCTGCCATCCCCTAATACACACTTGGAATCAAATGTACAGATTAATAGCAGAGCACTAAAAACAGCCACGAACCCCCCCTGCCTTGGACACGGCCCTGGCAGCTCCCTGATAACGGAGATCTGGAGCTGTGGGACACCTGCCACCCCTGACAGGGACAGCGCAGGGACAGGACCAGGACAGGACCGGGACAGGACAGGGACAGGCAAGGGACAGCCTGGAGGGGATCAGGAGGACAGGACTGGGACAGGACAGGACAGGACAGGACAGGACAGGGACAGCGCAGGGACGGCCTGGAGGGAATCAGGGCAGGGGACAGGACTGGGACAGGAGAGGGACAGGGACAGCACAGGGACGGCCGGGAGGGGATCAGGGGGACAGGACAGGACAGGGACAGCACAGGGACAGCCTGGAGGGGATTAGGGCAGGGGGACAGGACCAGGACAGGGACAGCCTGGAGGGGATCAGGGGATCAGGGCAGGGGACAGGACCAGGACAGGACAGGGACAGCCTGGAGGGGATCAGGGGGACAGGACCGGGACAGGACCAGGACAGGAACAGGACCAGGACAGGACAGGGACAGCACAAGGAACAGCACCGGGACAGCCTGGAGGGGATCAGGACAGGGACAGGACCAGGACAGGACAGGGACAGCACAGGGACAGCACAGGACAGGGACAGCCTGGAGAGGATCAGGACAGGGACAGGACCAGGACAGGGCAGGGACAGCCTGGAGGGGATCAGGACAGGGACAGGACCATGACAGGACCAGGGCAGCCTGGAGGGGGCCCTGCAGGGGATCAGGGCAGGGGGACAGCACAGGGACAGGGACAGGAAAGGGAAAGCCTGGATCAGGACAGGGACAGGACAGGGGACAGCACAGGGACAGAACAATGACAGGACAGGGACAGGACAGGGACAGGACTGGGACAGGACCAGGACAGGACCAGGACAGGACAGGGACAGCACAGGGACAGCCTGGAGGGGATCAGGACAGGGACAGGACCAGGACAGGACAGGGGCAGCCTGGAGGGGGCCCTGCAGGGACACACAGACCCAGCTGGTTCCCAGCACTGCCCCATCGCTGCTGGGCACCGGGAGGGGTGGGTGGTGCAGCAGCAGCTCTGCTCTGGAGGGCAAATGTCCCCTTCCATGGCCAGGTGCCAGGGACGTGCCCAGGAGGGCGCTGAGCCACGGGGATGTCCCCAAATGCCGCCACTGCTGCTCGAGGGGAGGCTTAGATTGGATTTTGGGAACAGTTTCCTGGCAGGAAGCGCTGTCAAACACCGGCACAGGCTCCCAATGCCCATGGCACCCTCTGCACCCTCACAGGGATCACCCCCTCCCCAGCATCCCCCTGTCCCTGCCCTCTGAACCACCCCTGTGCCCTGGATCTCCCCGTGCTGCTCCTCAGGCTCACCCCGAGCAGGGTTTCCCCCTCTCCTGTGCAGCCCAGGGGGTTTCTCTGCAGCCCCTGAGCCCCCACCCCGCTCAGGCAGAACGGGCTCCGTGCCTCAGGCACAATTAATACGAGATGGCAATGGTGATTAGGTAATTAGCAACTACCAGGAGTATTTAACCTTCCTGGTGACAGCGTGTCTGACATCACCTGCGCTCGTGCAGGCTCTGTGAAAAGAATTAACAATTTTAAATTACCCCATTTAAGTTATTAATTATGAAATAGAAGTCGGCCAGGAATGATGGCAGTGCTGCCCGGTATCCTGGTGGGGTTTTTTCCACCTCTGCACATCTTAAATCTGTGTGTTTTCTGCCTTTCATTTCGCTGGAAAATTGGAATAGGATTGCAAGGATTGGAGGACATCTGCTGTGGGAAACCCTGGAACTGTTCAGAGCCGGGCTGGATGGGGCTGGAGCAGCCAGGGACAGTGGGAGGTGTCCCTGCCATGGCAGGGCTGGCACTGGGTGGGCTTTGAGGTCCTTTTCAGCCCAAAACATCCAATGACTCCATGCTGAATTACCCCTGCTCCCAGAAGGAGCATTGCCTTTTACCTGGAAACACTGAACTCCTACAGTGCCAAGTACTTTGATTTTTTCTTCCCTCAGTGCCAATGTTCTTCTCTTTGGAGCAGCGTCCATTTCCCTTGGAAATGCTTCTGCCCTCCCCACACTCATCAGTGCCAGGGGTTGTGGAGCTCAGCCATCCCTGAATGGATTCCTTGCCTGCAGCAGGTCCCAGAGCATCCCCATCTGTGGTGTTGGAGCTTCCCCTTCCCTGGGGGACCCCAGCAGAACCGATCCCCCCTCAGCCCTGCAGGTTCCTGTTTTTGGGAGGGCTGAGCACAGGTGACTCTCAGGGGGAGGATGCTCAGGCAGCTCCTCGGGGATATTTAAATCCCGATATTTAAATTAAAACCCTGCTGCAAAGGAAGTTTGCAAGCATTTGCTGCTGTAATGCACGTTTACAGCTCTGGAGTTGGCTGCCATCAGTTTCCCACTGCCCATTTCATGGGCTGTGCAGTGCCAGTGGGAGTGCCCCAATCTGCTGCTGGCTCCCCAGGCCTTCTGCCTGTCCCACTGAGCCATCCCCATGGGCTAAAATGCAATTTTACCCCATCTGAGCATCCGAATCCCCCTGAGTTTCTGCCTTTCCCTCCTGGGTTTCTGCCTGTCCCACCCAGGTTGTGCCCCTGAGGTAAAATGCAATTTTACCCCATCTGAGCGTCCTCATCCCCCTGGCTTTCTGTCTGTCCCATTGAGCCATCCCTCTGGGTTTGTGCCTGTCCCACCCAGGTTGTCCCCCTGGTGTAAAATGCAATTTTTACCCCATCTGAGCATCCTCATCCCCCTGAGTTTCTGCATTTCCCTCCTGGGTTTCTGCCTGTCCCATCAAGCCATCCCCCGGGGGTAAAATGCAATTTTACCCCATCTGAGCATCCTCATCCCCCTGGTTTGTGCCTGTCCCACTGATCCATCCCCATGGCTTTCTCCCTGTCCCACTGATCCATCCCCATGGCTTTCTGCCTTTCCCCCCGGATTTCTCCCTGTCCCACTGATCCATCCCCATGGCTTTCTGCCTTTCCCCCCAGATTTCTCCCTGTCCCACTGATCCATCCCCATGGCTTTCTGCCTTTCCCCCCGGATTTCTCCCTGTCCCACTGATCCATCCCCTTGGCTTTCTGCCTTTCCCCCCGGATTTCTCCCCGTCCCACCCAGGCTGTCCCTGTCCCTCCCAGCCCCAGGCCTGGCTCAGCTCCCAGCTCCTCGTCTCGTTTTTAGCAGGCACTAATGTATTAATGCATTGCTCGGTGGGAAGCGAGCTCCTCGCCATTACCTTGGACACTCATTTAGCTGAATTTGATAGTGACAACACATTGACATTGGTAAGGTTAATGACCCAATCCTTTATTTCATGGAACGAGTGGAACAACATTTAGCACCTTGTTCTGCCGTGTCCCCAGGAGCTGCAGGAGCTGTTCCTTTAATGGCACTGTGGCATCTCTGCCCTTTAAGTAATTGGCACCGTGAAAATATTCTCCAGGTCTTGTCACAATTGATTAGGATTGCACTGAATTGAAAAAAAAAAAAAAAAAAAAAAAAAAAAAGATTACTTTTATTTTCCTTTCTTGATCCTTTTGAAAAGAGTGAAGGCGAAAGTTGATCTTTCTTTGAAGGGTGGCAGCTCCAGAAGGAGCGGGGAGGTGAAGTCCTGGATCCTGGATGTGCAGCCAGCCCAAAGCTCTGCCCTCTCCTCATCCTGAGCCGCTGATCCAGAGGTTCCACAGGAATTCATCCTGTTCCTGCTGGGTTTTCCTGGCCAGGAAAACAGAGCCAGCAGCCCCCAGGGAATTCTGAGCACCCAGAGGAGAGAGGGGCTGGAACTGGATGAACTTTAAGGAATTCTCTTTCTTCCAAAAGGCTGGAAGATGCAAAACATGTGGGATGAACGCTGTTCAGTGCAGGAAACCAGAACACAGCTCTGAAATGACACCTGGGAGCAGAGAGGTGGCATTTGGTGGCAGTGACCCGGAAGACAAGCGGTGTTTTCTCCGTGGGACCGGGAGGTGTGAAGTAAAACATCATTTTTGTGTTTGCAGCAACAACAAAAAACCCTTGACTTTGGATTGGTGTCGTCCTTCTCTCACCTTCCCCCTGATTTTAAATTACCCCTGATTGTAGAACAGCTGCTCCCTTCACGCCTGCATATGGCTGCCTCCTCAAATCTGCATTTCAGTCGAGGGGCTGCATGCAAATACCCAGCTGAAAGTTTGCTTTCAAAGGTCTGATTAACCAACTTAGTGTGGCAAAGAAAAATGAGTATTGACATGACTGGAGGAGCTGCCAGGGAGGGGAAGGGGGATGGAGAGGAATGGTAATGACAAGTGTCAGGCAGGGACACTGCCAAGGCCCCGAGATGAAGCAATCCCAGGATCAAACCCCACATCCTCAGACAGCAGCCTGTGTTTCATCCCACAGCTCAGAAAATAAAACCCTCAAAAAATAAAACCCTCAAAAAAATAAAACCCTCACAGATGTGAAATTCTCAAAACATGAGAGGAATGCTATTTTTTTTTTTTTTTTTTAAGGCATGTGAGAAAAATTCCTCCACTTGACATGCTCAGAATGTCTCCTCAGCAGGCACTTGCTACCCAAAATACTCAGCAAAGATTTCCAGCAAAGCTCTGGGTTGGGAGTGTGTAGAATGGCAAGATAAAGGAGTGTCTGCCTGTGAGCTCTCCTTGGTAAAGTTATCTCTCTTTTGATTTCAAACCCTAAAAAATAACCATATAAAAGCACAGAACTGTCCTCTGATCATCTAAATCTGTTTATAATCTGCTCTACAGATTTTTCTGCTGTCTCTACAGGATGGATTCTCTTTTAGTTTATGGTGGAGGAAAAGGATCCATACATCTATGGGAGATGGAGGCCAAATTCCAACGGCTCAACCACAGAATTCTGGATTCCTTGGTGACTTCCCTTGTGCCCAGGGGCTGGTAATTAACTTCTCAGTGCCTTGCCCTCTAATGTGACCGGACATTTGGGCTATTCTTATTATATTTCATTATATATATATATAATGTTATATATATATTATAATATATAATATATAATATTATATATATTGTGATATTATATATTATATATTCTTATTATATATATTATTCTTATTAAATTTCATTATATATATTATTCTTATATATAAATAATATTATATATTGTTATCTATATAATATATATAGATAACATATATTGCAATGATATATATATTATATGTATATTCTTCTTATATCTATATATTTCATTATATATATTATTCTTTTTATATTTCATTATTCCCAGCTCAAGCTCTCATTATGGCACTGGCTAAGCAATGTCACCTGGGCAAGAATTGGGCACAGGGACATCCCTGGGAGCGCAGCACTGATGCCAACAACCCCTGGTGCCACCCCTGAGCACCTCTGAGCCCAGCCCGGGCTGGGGGACGGGGACATCCAGCACCATGATGGGCACGGCCTCGTTTGCTGCACACATTTACTCATTTCCCCACCATTTATTCATTTCCTCGTTTGCTGCACACATTTATTCATCTCCCCGCCACCCCCAGGGCTCTCCAGCTCCGTTCCCCAGCTGAGCCTTTCTGGAACAGCCTCTATGTGGAACAGCCTCTGTATTGAACAGCCTCTGTATTGAACAGCCTCTATGTGGAACAGCCTCTGTGTGGAACAGCCTCTGTATTGAACAGCCTCTATGTGGAACAGCCTCTATGTTGAACAGCCTCTGTATTAAACAGCCTCTATATGGAACAGCCTCTATGTGGAACAGCCTCTGTATTAAACAGCCTCTATATTAAACAGCCTCTGTGTGGAACAGCCTCTGTATTAAACAGCCTCTGTATTAAACAGCCTCTGTGTGGAACAGCCTCTATGTTAAACAGCCTCTGTATTAAACAGCCTCTGTGTGGAACAACCTCTGTATTAAACAGCCTCTGTATTAAACAGCCTCTGTATTAAACAGCCTCTATGTGGAACAGCCTCTATGTGGAACAGCCTCTATGTGGAACAGCCTCTATATGGAACAGCCTCTATGTTAAACAGCCTCTATATTAAACAGCCTCTATGTGGAACAGCCTCTGTATTAAACAGCCTCTATGTGGAACAGCCTCTGTATTAAACAGCCTCTATATTAAACAGCCTCTGTATGGAACAGCCTCTATATGGAACAGCCTCTATGTGGAACAGCCTCTATGTGGAACAGCCTCTATGTGGAACAGCCTCTATATGGAACAGCCTCTATGTGGAACAGCCTCTGTATTAAACAGCCTCTGTATTAAACAGCCTCTCTATGGAACAGCCTCTATATTGAACAGCCTCTATGTGGAACAGCCTCTATATGGAACAGCCTCTATATTAAACAGCCTCTGTATTTGCCTGCTGCTCCCCTGAACAGCCATTATTCCGTGCAATATCGGAGCAGGAGCCGTGCTCGGGGCTGGGCTGTGACAAAAGTGCCACAGCAAACTGCAAATACAGAGGGGCCTGCCGAGCAAATTGATCCCTGCTGTGGGCCCCGGGAGGCACGGGGAGAGGAGCAGGGCCCTGCTTTGGAACAGGCACATTTGATCTCGCCCAGGCTCTGCTTTGGAGGGTTTGAAAGGATCCAGGTGGAGCCGGGGCCGGGGTGTGGATAAAGGGATTTATTTTTAACTGCAGCCAGGGGTCAGGACCGCGGCAGCGTTGCAATTCTGAGGCGCTCAGTTTGAATAATCCGTTTCAGCAAAGCGGCTGTTATGTCATCTAATAACATCTGCTGGGTGGGAGGAGAGCTGGGGGCGAGAGGGGACAGGAGCTGGGAGGGAGAAATCACCTGGCCAGGGGTTCCCAGTGCTGCTCAAAGCACAAGGGGAGCAGGGATTTGGGAGCTCGGCCTGCTCAGGAACTCGCACCCGCCTTCCCAAGAGCTCCCAGCACGGCCCAAAGCAGGAGGGGAGCAGGAATTTGGGGGTTTGGCCACTCAGGAGCTCACACCTGCAATTTTACCCCAGGAATTCCTAACACGGCCCAAAGCAGGAGGGGAGCAGGGATTGAGGGGTTCTGCCTGCTCAGGAGCTCACACCTGCAATTTTACCCCAGCTCCTGCCCTGGAAATGCAATTTTACCCCACTCCTGCCCTGGAAATGCAATTTTACCCCAGCTCCTGCCCTGGAAATGCATTTTTTACCCCACTCCTGCCCTGGAAATGCAATTTTACCCCAGCTCCTGCCCTGGAAATGCAATTTTACCCCAGCTCCTGCCTGGAAATGCAATTTTACCCCACTCCTGCCCTGGAAATGCAACTTTACCCCAGCTCCTGCCCTGGAAATGCAATTTTACCCCACTCCTGCCTGGAAATGCAATTTTACCCCACTCCTACCCTGGAAATGCAATTTTACCCCAGCTCCTGCCCTGGAAATGCAATTTTTACCCCACTCCTGCCCTGGAAATGCAATTTTTACCCCACTCCTGCCCTGGAAATGCAATTTTACCCCACTTCTCCCCTCCCAGTCGGGTCAGGGCAATCAGCCCCACCTCGGGGGCTGCAAGGGAATGATTCCCCAGCCAGGAGTGTGCAAATGGAAGCAGATTAACTCTTGTGCCTCAGTGTCCCCCTTTGTGAGAGAACCGCCAGTAAACGCTGCTGCGAAGGGAGGCTTAATTTATTTATGTCATGGCTAATTAGCAGCCGGGACCCTGCTGATTATTAGCAACAATAACATTATTATTCCAGCGCCGCTGATTTTTGCTGAACTCTTATCAATAGGTGATAAGCACCTATAAATCAAGGAGGGATTAGCAGCACCCCAGGGCAGCAGGACCAGCACCGGGAGGTGGGAGCAGATCCCACCCAACCCGGGATAAATGAGCTCCATCCTCTGAGCCAGGACTTACCGAGGAACACAAACCAACCTGCACTCTGTATCCATTTCCCCACAGCTTACTTGCATCAACCAATTTGCAATTCCAAGCTGAACTTGAGGGATTAGAAGCAATTTTTCTGTGCTAACAGAACGAAAAATAAATAGAAGTTTGCGGGTTGTTTTTCAAATGGCCTTTAAATCCAAGCTTTATTTATACACCATTTCTCTCCCAAAGCACAGAAATAAAAAGTCTTCACTCCTCTTCTTCATCTAAGATATCTTCATATCTTTTCCCATGAAAATAATTCATGTCACTGAGAAAAAAAAACTCTTCTGTGAATCACTGATGAGTCTTTGATGCTTAATGTGCTGTCCAGCACGAGCTCTCTCGGAACGTTCTCTAACAAGAAGATCTGATTTTTCTTCCTACCATCATTAAAGTTTCCCCTTCAAATTTCACTTAACAAGCAAATGAATGTTCTCCCAGCATAATAATAATTTCTTCTCTTTTTTTAAAGAAGAATTTCATGTAGGAAAAAGCTTCATCTGAGCTGTTTTCCCCCCAGGAGGGACCCGGCCAGCTGAGCCATGCTGGGATTTACCCCCAGCTTGTGCTGGGGTGGGTTTGAAACACAAATCTGACAGGATTCCTGGGGAGAACACAGCAGAACCCCTCCTGCAGGGCCTCTCTGGCTGCTTTGGGGCAGAAAACCCCGTTCTGCTGAGTGAGGTTTCCGTGCAGAATTCCAGAGGGTGCCAGGCTGGGCGCAGGGGGCTCTGGCATGGCTGAGCCTTGCTCAGACCTCTCTGCTCCCTCCTGAGCACAGCTCGGCCAGCCCACAGCCCCCTCGTTATTAATGGGTTTTATCCTCTGGCAGTAATTGCTTTGTGGGTTAAAACTCTTCCCGAGCTCCCCCTCCAGGAGCAGGGGTGGGACCTGGAATCCTGGAATTTTATTTTCCCCTTTCTTGCTCCCCCTCACCTTCATGGCTGGGTTTAATCCCTGATTTCTGCCCTGGGCTGGCAAATCCTTTTCCTTGGGAATAATGGGCACCAATCCCAAAGACCTGAAATCCCAAAGACCTGAAATCCCAAACACCAGAACTGGCAGAACGTGGAAAACCGGAGCGGAGTGCGGGGAGTGTTTGAGTCAAGGCCTTGGTGTGTCATGGGCTGTAAAATTCAATCTGCCAGAGCTCCTGGCCTCAGAGCAATTACAGGCAGCAAAATGAGGGGAGGTGTCCCAAATTTCTGGGCACGTAGGGGAAATGCCATGCTCAGATCTGCTCCTGCATCCCTGCAATGTGCCAGGCCAGGCTGTGTCGCAGGCATCTCTTATGGAAAATCCCTTCCTTGGGAGTTTTCCTCCTGAGAAGCTGAGAGGCCTCAGGAACAAAATGCAAACAATGGTTATCTGCTGCTGTGGAATGCAACAGGTGCATCTGGGATTGGGCTCATGTGGTTGTTTCTAATTAATGGCCAATCACAGCCCAGCTGGCTCAGACAGAGAGCCGAGCCACAAACCTTTGTTATCATTCCTTCCTATTCTATTCTTAGCCAGCCTTCTGATGA